>NC_073310.1:68465828-68785828 GCF_027595985.1 Sorex araneus | reverse complement strand
GCTCGGGCGCCACCTGGCGTCCGCTTTTCTTCGGCGCCGGAGCTCCTCTGGAGGTGACGGCAGCGATTCGGTTGCAGTGCCCGAGGCGGCCTTCCAGGAGGTCGGCGTCCCAATCGAAATTGGTCCCGCTGTCAAGGCGCCACCCCACGAGGTCCGACGGCGGAGATTGGAACTGCAGGCTTATAGGGGAGGTCCTGTTGCCTTCGGAGCCGGGTGCCGGCGCCTGGCGGGGCTGTCCGGGCGGGTCGACCAGCACTCCGCCGGCGGGTGGCGCGTAGCTCCAGGGTTGGCGGCGGCTCGGAGCGGGGCCGATGGCCGGCCCGAGCCCGGGGCCGCCCGGGCGCGCGGCCCGGCCCGGTCCGGCCCGGCCCTCCGCGGGCGGGTGCCGCCGTAGCTCCGGGCTCCCGCGGCGGCCCGGAGCGGGGCCGATGGCCGGCCCGAGCCCGGGGCCGCCCGGGCGCGCGGCGCGGCCCGGCCCGGCCCTCCGCGGGCGGGTGCCGCCGTAGCTCCGGGCTCCCGCGGCGGCCCAGAGCGGGGCCCATGGCCGGCCCGAGCCCGGGTCCCGGCCCGGGCGCGTGATCCGTCCGTCCGCCGGTGGGTGGCGCTGTAGCTCCATGGTCCGCGGCGGCCCGGAGCGGGGCCGGTGGCCGCCCCGAGCCCGGGGCCGCCCGGGCGCGGGGCCCGGCCCTCTGCCGGCCGTAGCCCGTGCCGTGTAGCTCCGAGGTTCCGCCGCCGACGGCCGCCCCGAGCCCGGGGCCGCCCGGGCGCGCGGCCCGGCCCTCTGCCGGCCGGAGCCCTTGCCGCGTAGCTCCGGTGTTCCGCGGCGGGCCGGAGCGGGGCCGATGGCCGGATCGGCCCGGGTGCGTGGCCCCGCCCTTCGCCGGCCGGTGGCGCCGTAGCTCCAGGATCCGCGCCGGGCCCGAGTCTTCCCGGGCGCCCGCGCTGGCGCTCCGCTGGCGTTGGGTGCATCGCTCCAGGGTCCGGAGCCGAGTGGGGCCGATGGCCGGACCGGGGCCGGAGAGGAGCGGCGCGGAGCGGACCTGGTGAACGGGCGCCCACCGACCGGGCCTCGGCGGCGGCGGCTGACGTTTTCCGGGTACCTGCCCCCTCCCACCGCCCCGGTGGCGTCCCCCGGTGCTCTGAGGGGCGGGGACCTTGGCGTGAGGGCGGTGTTGGGTGAATGGCGACTTGCCGCACCCGCTCTCCCCGGGTGCCCGGCCGGTGGCGCCGTGAGACGAGGGCCGGGGAGAGGGTCACGGGGTCCGGCTGTGAGCCCGCGGGGGCGCCTGGTCCGCGGCGCCGCGAAGGAAAGGGACTTAGAGGTTTTTTTATTCTCCGGTCTTTCCGGGCTAATGATCCGACCTCCTCGCCCTCCGGAGCCGGCTCCGAGGCGGGACGTCAGCTGCGGGCGCTCGCCCGCCAGCCCGTGCGTGATCTCCGCGCTCTCCCCTTCCCCGTCCGCTCCGAGTCCTGACCTGTGGCTTTCGGGGTGCGGGTCTCGGGGGTTTGGGCGGGCGGGGGTTCGTCCATCCGCTCGGGGATGCGTCGGCTTTTCCCTGGGCGGCCGCCGCCGCCGCCCCCACGCAAGTCCTGTCCTAGCCAGAGCCAGGAGCTTCCCGGGGTGTGTGACGGCCCCAGGGATGCGGGCTGGTGTCTGTCAGCAGGAGATGATGTGGCTGGGTCCCCACGGGACATCTGGCTCCTGAGGACCACACCCCAGGCCTGAAGGGCACACCCCGCCCCTGCAAACGCCAGCCCCTAACCTCAACCCCGCCCTCCGACCACAAGCCCCTCCCCGAATCCCGCCCCTCTGACCACAAGCCCCTCCCAGAACCCGCCCCTCTGGCCACAAGCCCCGCCCCTAACCTCAATCCCGCCACTCTGACCACAAGTCCCGCCCCTAACCCTACCCCTACCCCTAACCCAAGCCTAACCCTAAACCAACCCTAACCCTGACCCTGACCCTAACCCTGGCCCTAACCCTAACTCTACCCCTACCCCAACCCTAACCCTAACCCTAACCCTTGCTAACCTTACCCTACTCCTACCCTAACTCCAACCCTAAACCCTAACCCTAAACCTAACCCTAACCGTCACTCTATCCCCAACATTAACTCATAACCCAACCCTTATTCCTAATTTCTTCCAGAACTCCTAACTTCTTACCCTCACCCTAAAGCAACCCACACCCTTCATCCCTCTGCCCTAATTCTATTCCTACCCCTAAACATAAGCCTACTCCTACCGTAATCATATACAGAATCCAATCCCAATGCAGCTTACTCTATTCCAATTTTTTTACCTCAGAACATATAAACTTCCAGTTCACACTTCATACACTACCCCCATCCCTCCTACTATCACTGCCCATTGATAACAATCTACGTAAGCACCCAACCACCCTGGCTCCTACCTTAGACTTATCTTCCATCCACTGTGGGGCAGGTGATGCAGCTGCAAACAATGGACACCTATATGATGCCAATGAGTCTAACTTACCTGGCATTGCAGGACACCCATAGCACATAATACAATATACAGTGAATCAAAACAGGAAATATAAGGAATGCATTAAGTGCATGCCATGAAAGAAATGATAATGTGCCTGTGGGCATCACTGTGATCACAGGAATGAGGGTACTCAGAATAGCCACTCATGACTAGTCAAGAAAAAATATGCCTTTTCTTAATGTTACTGGAGCCATACACAACAAATCTTAGTCAGGTTTTACTCATCGATTTGTGTTAAGGGATATTTTCTGGCAGTGGTGAGTCCATATAGAAGACCATGGGTTGAATTCCAGCTGGCCTAGTGCTAAAAGAGTGACATGCACTATCACTTCATGCCACAAAGTAGGTAATATGAATAGTCATTGATACTGTAGTAGCACCATCCTTAGTATCAGTAGGAGACCATTAGTTCCATGATGTTATAGGGTAAGACAGAGACAGAGAGCACAGGTTAGGTAGCAAAAAAACACGCGAGGTGTGTACTGAAGTACAAAATGTTTACTCAATGAAAGAACGGGCTAAAGGACACCCTTTCAAAACTCTAATCAGAAATGCCACTTAGGAAACATCCTGTGTGAAGTCAAGAACAGTAGTCAAATATTTTCCCCTATGTTCGGGTGCTAACCCTGAGGGAAAGTGCAGTGCTTCCTCGTTACTGCTGACTGCAGTGTAAAGTGCTGTAAGCCAGACTACAGTGAAACCAGTGAAATGTGCACTGAAGCAAGACCTAACTGTGAAAGCTTAAGCTGTCAGCACACCCCACAAATCAAACACGGTACTGAGAATCAAATTCAAGCACGTGACAAACTGGAAGGTAAATCAAATTTGCACATAGAAGTGCGGAGTAAGGTAACACAAGCAGGTGTGTGCTTAGCAAACGAGAAAATAAGCTGCTGTGTGCTGGGGTGGCACAACAGAACAGAGGCTCGCATGTGACTATGTGAGAAAGGGAGAAACCCCATGCTTTCTGCAATGAGGAAGTAACTGTGCTCACAAAAAGATTACAGGAATGCACACAAGGGTGCATAGCAGTGCTCAAGGAAAGGATTCCAAAGAAGGGTCCATACACTGGATTGCACCAACCAAGACATCATGACCCTGATTTTAGAATGAGTGTGAGAAACACTGGTTGAGGTGTGCATGCTTCAACTGTGTGGCTGACTAGTATGAACGCTGGACATGTGTGACCACAGAATAAAATATTTATAACTGTGGTATTTATGCCATGAAATTATAATGATGCCAACCTCAAAATAGGGATGTTTGACAACAGAACATCTGATTCCTGCTCCAGTCTATCAAATGTCACACTAAGTGTGAGGCATCAGAAGCACACAGCAGCAGCATTCTGAGCGGCAGGGCAAAGTGCTGTAAACCAGATTATCCTGAAAACAGTACAATGTGCGCTGAAGCAAGAGCTGCTTGTGAAGGCTTAAGCTGCCTGCACACAAAAAATGAACACATTACTTAGTATCCAATTTAAGCATGTGATAAAAATGAAGTGTAAAGCAAATTTGTACACCCAAGTGAGCACCAAGGTAACACAAGCAGGTGTGGGTTAGTATGCCCAGGCCCGAAAAGCTTAGCCAAAAATTCCTGTTTCATAAGCAAAGAATAAATAGCCATGGTCTGAGCATGTAGGTGTGTGTGTGTGCACATGCAAGAGAGATAGTAAACAGACATTTGGCTGTGAATTTTGCATCTGCCAGTTACTTCCAAAGAACATGACTGATTAAAGCAAACCTTCAGTGAGTGTGCACACATGGATGGGATCCCAGTGGCAAGGGAATGAACATGCATGCCCGTGTCTGGTCTAAGGATCAGGATCAGGAAATAAAGCAGTGGCAATCACACCTAGGTGGTGAGCTATGCAGGCTTACTTGCCAGCCCGTACCTGCATCTAAGTCATAAGACAAAACTTCGTGTCTGTGTGTGTGTGCATTTGTGATTAGCCAACCATAATTGATAACTTATGGTTAGTAAATCATGTGTGAGACACAAAATCATGGAACAAGAAATACAAAAAAATACAGATACAAGAAATACAGGACATACAGGTATAACAAGAAATATGAAATATACAGGTAAAACAAGAAATAGGGAACATAGAGAATTGAAGAAAACGGTCAGCACTACATGTTAAGCAACAGCTTACTTAAGTCAAAGCCAGAGCATGAAAACCACAACACATACGAGAATGAGAATAATTTGAACCTTGTTCTCAGCATCTTATGTGAGCAATGAATTATCGAGACCATCTGTGTTCACCTGTATCCTGTGATCCCACTTTTAGCGAGTATTTTAAGTATCAGCACAACAATCTTAACATACCCATGTAACCATTGTAACATTAATCTAATATAACCATAACAATGTTCAGAAACACTAGATCATGGTCACCTCAGCCATGACATAAAACCTAACAGCAAAAGCAGCTGAACCACGAACATAAACAAACACATCGCATAAATACACGGGGGCAGCACGGGGGCAATAGCACAAACAAACATGACACAAGGAAAATAAGTGAATTAATAAAAAGACCCAGGCACAGGTTTTGTAGTCTTTTATTAGTCTCCTCCAAACACACCCAGCAATGGTGCGTGGGTGGTCCCTGCTGGAGTGAGCGACCACAGTCAACCTGTAAGGAAAACTTAGAACACCCGACACCATGTGTTAGTGGTAAAAGACACACTGCAACAGCACCCTGACCACACAAAGTCCAGCTTCTCCAGGGAGTCCAGAATACAAGCCAATGGCCAACATCACAGCAGACATGCAAGTGTCCACCAGACAGTGCTGAGGTCAGAAGAGGAACCCAGCCAACACTCTTCCACTCACTCACCAGGGGCCTTCCCAAGTTACTACCAGAATGCCAAATAGAGCAACAGGGACTGAAATGTCCATCCACAGACCACAGACTTGACCATACACACATAACTTGCAGGAACCTACCCAAAGTGTTTGGTTTCACCAAAAGTTGACAAAAGGCACAGAGTAAACTGAGAAGAGAAATAAAGGCCTCCCGAATGTTCTTACTGACAGTGAATACTCTGAACACTGATCAATTACGTGCCATGAATGCACCTTCTCAAGGACCGACCAATGCCCTGAAAACATGGGCCTCCCGTGTCCCCCAGTTCACTTCCACTCCCTCACTGGGACTTCCTCACTGGCCCACTTGTAAGGCCGGAAAAGGGAGAAAACTTGCAAAGCCACACATTGAGAGAACCAGTCCCTAAGAACTAACCATCTTTCAGGATGAATGCAGTAGCAGACAATCCAAACACTGGCATTGCTGCAACTACTAATACAGTCTCAGTAGAGAATAAAAGCACACTTGGATAATACATGGAGACAAAGTATAGTGTGCCACATGAGCAAGGGTGGCAAATCCACACATGAATGCAACTAGTCTGGAGAGCCCAAAAGAAACTTGGGACTCACTTCGCATCCATGTGAAAGTGGAAATCCATCAGAAATATTGCATATATTTCTGCATATATAGTGCACACATTTTTTGCAACATATTACATGTGCTGACAGTGGTCTTTCACAGCATGCTTTGTCATGGAGTTGCTGAGTCCTGAAAAGCTGTTCAGGACTCATGGTCATGAAATACAGGTGGTGCTTCCCAGGAAGCTCCTTGGGGGAAAAGATGATCTATTTTCAATGATGATCAGCAGTGCAGGACAGCTGTGTCACACCCAGCAAACAGTATGTAACACCCTGTACCCAAACCAAGGAAACAAAGCATTGGGGAGAGCTCTGCAGGCTTATACATGCTTATACATGCGAGCAAGTACATGTGAAAGTAACTAAGGCATAAAACAAAGCTCCATAACTCTATATGCAGGTGTGTGCATGTGTGGCTAGTCAATCATCATTAGTAAATCATGTGTCACACTGACATGTACCGCAAGAATGCACATACAGGAACACAGCACTAGGGAAAAATTGAAGTAAGATTTCCTGAGACAAGGATGCAGGCATGTTTCTGATCTGACACTAGGTAGACTTGGGCTGTGTGGCTGCAGTGGGAAAACCACTGCCACTACACGGCATATGAGCAGTAACGCCCTGCATGCGTCTGTCAGAAATCAAGCCATTAAAACTTAAATGTGAGCCACAAAATCTAAATGGCACGGACCGCAAAACAAATTCTGGACAATAACAACATGGCATGCCATAGCAGACCGTCTGATGTGACGTCCAACCAAGAGCCACCAGAGGGACACAGACATGCCATGGACATTGCCATGGACATGCAAAGGAAGTGCTGCAGAGTGTATAACATATTTTTTCATATGCAATGGTTTCAAAAAATCATATGCAAATGCATTTTATGTGAGGACTGAATTTGTGAGAGCATCTGTGTTTGCTAACATCCAGGGCCTCAGTTCATGAGGTCCCTGACCCCATGCTTTTTCTCTCTTATTTCTGTCTCTTTCCTGAATCCTCGTCGTGTTACTGCTTCAAAGCCTTTTCACCTTTGACTGGTCCCAGGCGACTGGCACCAGAAAAGTGCCTCAACAGTAAGGACTATCTGATACATAATCTAATCAAAACCCCCAATAAACTGTGGGGACCCAAAACTGTAGGAGTGGATCCCTGCTAAAACAGTGAGCGAACCTCCAAGGGTGAGTGTATTCTGAGGATTTGTTACTCAGGGTAATAATCAGCCAAAGTACTTCAAAAGACAGGGAGTATATTCTAGTCCTTTGACAAACCAGCAGGAGGAAAATTAGAAGATTCAAGTTCGCAGTGACATAGGGTATTGCACACAGCAGAAACACCACCGTCATAGCAGAAACGCACAGAGCTAAAGTGCAGGGCTATTGCTAAAGGAGCACGGTACAACAATTTGAACAACAGCCAGTCATGAGGTGAACTTCACAATAAAAGGACTCTGCAACGGTTAAAAGTGTACAGTAATAGTGTATCGCAGCAGACTGGACCATTCAGATGGATGGCTTTATAAGCAAATAAAGAATCCAGCAAGGCAATGAGTACTGCAAAAGGACTGTAAGTCATGTCCATAATTTCATAATAGCAATGTGAGCATCATAACAATGTCAAAGTCAATGAAGGACAAATATTGGTAGCAATACCTGGTCCTGTCAAGCTCTGTTGTTACCCACCAAAGACACCTGAGATAAGATCATACAGCAGCAGACTATGCAAAGCACACACAACAGACAAAGCAAGTATGGCCATGCTGCTTAAGGAAATGTAGACAGGTCCTATGCCTCTGTCATTTCACTAGCAGTCTCAAGATCTCCACACTGGGCAGAATCAAACAGTGGGAAAGGAGCTGTACTCGGCTGTTGACAGCATCAATGCTTCACAGAGAGGAAATGCAAAACAATGGGCCTGTGGAGAAAGCAGGAGCTACAAAATCCACACTAGCATTCATTCAGCAATGAGAAAAGTAAACGGAAGTTCTGCAGTACAAGGGAAAAAATTTTTAATAAAATTAAAAGGAAAAGGGGGCTGGAGAGATAACACAACAGGGAGGGCATCTGCCTTGCACTCGGCCGATTATCAGCATCCCATTCCCCCGAGCACTGCCAGGAGTGATTCCTGAGTGCAGAGCCAGGAGTAACCCCTGAGGGTTGCTGGGTGTGACCCAGAAAGCAAAAAAAAGAAAAAAAGATAAGAAATAAAATAAAATTAAAATTAAAAAATAAAAATAAAATCAAGGGTAAAAATAAAGAAAAAAATCCACTTCAGCAAGGGGGCACAGCCCTTGCACTTAGAAGATCCAGATGGAAGTATCTGGCACAGTAATGCAATGTGCCAGCCGGGGGTTCCTGAACTGCCTGCCCTGTGCTCCCTGTGGCCCAGTGATAAGGCAAGCCAAGCGTGCCCTGGGGCCACCATGGGCCCATCTGCAGCCCCTGGAGGGAAGCAGAAGCCCATAATCGTGCCTTAGGAGGCATTTCTGGAGTATACCCCAGGGGCTCAATGCCTGACCCTGTGCATATGCTCAGAATTGCACCCCAGTGCTATTCAGAGGACATAAAGAAAGGATGAAACTGGGTGATCTGGTGGCCAAGAGACAAACAGCACCCACTAACGCGTAGGTCTGGTCCCATAGTACCAGGAATTTAGGGAAAAGGGTAGCGCCTCGTAACTGTTACTCTTTAATGCTGCAAATGGTGGATTTCTTGAAATCTAATCTCTTATCATGTTCTATAGTGATGTCAACACACACAGAAAACATGCAGTCAGGTTCTGTCCATTACACACGTTTCACCGTATAAAGAGAAACTTCACTCCTGAATCATCGTTAGCCATTGTAAAAACTGGAAGATTAACCACAGTTGAATGCAATGAAAACTTTTCCACGTGATGTGAAAATGAGCCTGTGATACGATACACGTGCATTGTGTGTGATCGGCGATGACTCACCTCTGCACAGTACCTCAGGCACTCTGGAGCTGGAAGCTAACAGTGTTGCAGCAGGAGCAGTCACGTGGGTCTATGGTGGAACATGATGAACATCAAGCCATGCATGCAGTAAAACAGTAAAACCTAGAAAACAGGCATGTAATGGTTGCTGAAAACCCATGGATGGATATGGTCAGGGATATGCATATAAGAGCCAGAGTGATGTCTGCAAGTGGTCACTGACATGATGCCCAGCACACTCCATTTCTGTGGATTTCTCCTTTAGACCTTTCAGGGGGTAGGAGTGGTCACCCAGTGCTCTCAGATCTGTATACTCCTATGACTAAGTCAATCACTGTGCAGAGGTAGAGCAGTGTATGAGGACATGCCACCCTCCACCGGACAGTGAGCACTAGTCACTGTCTCAGACAGGGTGGAAGGGGGAGTGAAGCTAACCAGTAATCTACAATCCTGTCACGTATTGCACGTGAGTAACTGAATTTTTAGCTCACTCACACTGAAAGTGCTCCCTTCAGCACTCCATGGTCTTTTAGAGTTGCTCCCTTGAAACACTTATGCTAAGAAAGGGCAATAATGATCGTCTTACAGTAACACCGGCTGCTATGCTAAAGAGGAGTAATAAGCGAGCAGGAGTCCTAACTCTGAAGCTCGAGAGCTCTGACATCATCTTTTGGTGCCCATCCACAGCTTCCAATGGAACCTAGTGACGAAAGAACACAAAGATCAGGCAAGGCACATTTCTGGTGCACACAAGTGCACCCCCGGCCCTGAGGAGGGAAACTGGGAACAGTGGTGGTGAGAAGCATACACTGGTGGAGATGGGTGTTGGAACATTAGGATTTCATGACTGAAATCCAATCGTTAACAACTCTGTATCTGTATCTCACTGAGTCAATTTTTAAAAATAAATAAATAATTAAAAATAAAAATAACAGTTTAATTCAAAAAAATTAAAAGGTAGGGGACAGTTCCCAGCAATGGTGAACACAGCCAGGCATCACTGGCCAGCGCTGAAATGGGGAAAGATGCTTGACAAAGAGAAATCTGTTTCCAACCCCTGAGGTTCAGTGCCCTGCCCAGCAGTCAGACGGGATCAACGCTGCATCTCCAAGTATCACAAGACCTGAGTAGCATCAGGCCACTGTCCCTACCAAGCACCACACTTTCCATCCAGCCAGACAACGTCACCTGCAGCGGCCCCGGTGTCCCCAAAGACCTGAGGACACAGTCAAACCAAAGACCTAAAATCTCAGACACCAAGTGTCAGACAAACAATCGCCACACACACAAACTTATCCAAATAGGGTCGCACCCACATCCACGCACGGTGGGGGCCTTCCCAGTGGTGCCACACGTTGTGCCAAGGCTAGACCCGCAGCCTCCAAAGGGCAAATCTGCACACGTACAGGCTGTTTACACAGATGCACACGTGCAGGCTGTTTACGCAGCCGGGCTCTCACCTGAGCACAATCTCCTGCCTCGCTCTCCCTCCCTCCCCGCTCACATCTCTCTAAATCTTTCTCAGAAAATACTACATGGCCTCAGTGAGGGAAATTTACTTTGCCTGGGTGAGGGAATTTGCTTTGCCTCGGTTAGGAAACTTCACCTTGCCTCAGTGAGGAGAACTTCGCCTTGCCTCGGTGAGGAAAACTTCGCCTTGCTTCGGTGAGGAAAATTCGCCTTGCCTCGCTGAGGAAACTTCGCCTGGCCTGGGTGAGGAAAACTTCGCCTTGCTTCGGTGAGGAAAATTCGCCTGGCCTCGGTGAGGAAAATTCGCCTGGCCTCGCTGAGGAAACTTCGCCTGGCCTGGGTGAGGAAAACTTCGCCTTGCTTCGGTGAGGAAAATTCGCCTGGCCTCGGTGAGGAAAATTCGCCTGGCCTCGGTGAGGAAGATACGCCTTGCCCCGGCGAGGAAAATAAAAGGCCAACCCAAACAAACACCCGCCTCCCTTGGCCAAAGCAGCTCCACTCTCCGGGCCGGCACGTGAGGGAAAAGCCAAACGCCCCCGCGCTGCGTCGCTGCGGGAAAAGTCGGCAGCGAAGGGCGCTGAGGTGAGACGGGAGACAACACCCGGCACTGAGGGAAACCTGGCCGGGGCTCACCGAGTCTGCGACCCTCCCAGAGGAACAGCCGGAACCGAACTACAAGGATGAGTTTGGGCGCACAGACCCACAGTCACGGCCGCTCCACGCACCACCGAGTCTCCTCCCCTGCACGAGCGCCGGAAATAGGGAGGGCCGCGAGGAGGGACACGGGTGAGGGCACACCCCCAGGGGGCACAGGTGAGGCATGCGTGGCACAGGTGAAGCCACGCCCCCAGGAGGCTCCCAAGTGGGGTCACACCCCTAGGCCCCCAGAGCGAGGGGACACACCCCCAGGAGACATCTGGGCCCTTGCAAGCGAGACCCCACCCCAGCTGGCGCGAAAGGCTGTGTGAACAGAGGAGCTGAGGACAGGAGCTTCTCCTTAGAAACCGTTTGGAAAAGCGGGGCAGAGATCCCAGCGGGCGGGGCGTTTGCCTCGCCCGCGGGCGACCCAGGTTTGATCCCCAACGCCCTGTAGCGTCCCCGAGCACCGCCGGGAGTGAGTCCTGAGTGCCCAGCAGACCTAACCCCTGAGTGATTGCAGAATAAAGCAGGGGGGTCCGGTGGCTCCCCAGACGTGTGGGCCTCTCCTTGCCCGTGCTATAACCAGGTAACACCCCCGCCTCACTCTCAACCCCCTGTACCCTTCCCGCGTCTCCGGCGGCGTGCGCGTGGGCGAGACCCCTGTGCTCTGGGCCTGTCGCGGGGCCTCCCAACCGTACCAGAAGTCTCCTAGTCTCCAGCCACGGCCACGCTCACCCACTGCGTCCACCTCCTTATCGCTGCCTGGGGCATCGAGTCCAGCCCGACCTGAACCTGTATCCTGTATCGGGCCCTAACTGGGCCTAAGCAGCCTGCCCGGACCGGCCGTGGGGACGCGAGCCCTACCTGACCCAGGAGACCCAAGAGGAGGAGAAAGTGCAGAGAGCCAGGACAAGAAGGAGCTGGGTCTGGGTGATGTAGGCAGGTAGGGAAAGGCCCTTGGCAATGAAAATTTAGATTTAACAGTCACTGGGCAGGAGAATCTTAACACTTGCAGATTCAAGAAGACAAAAGACCCAGAGGAAACCATCTCCGGAGGATAATGGGCCCCTCCCCAGGAGGTTCCCCAAAGAAGGCCATCACCACTCCCAACCTCCCTGGTAACCTTAGCAACGAACTTTTACCTGGAAAGAAGCCCCATGTGGGGGCAGGTTGAAGAAACCCTATAACAGACACCTTGAACAAAGGAACACCCAGCTGAGCACAAAAAGTTAAAAAAAAACACTTCTTCTGATTTGCGCCAAATGTTGAGCATAGCAAATAGGCCACCACAGAAGCCTGTCTAATCTGAAAGCGGGACACAGTGGACAGTCCTGGGGCTAGGAGACCAGGGTGGGCAGTGGGGTACATGAGGAGGGAGAGGAGGTAGTCCCGGGCTGAGGAGACTGGGGTGAGCAGACAGAGGGTAGGTGTGGGGGGAGGGGGGCAGTCCTGGGGTGAGGAGACTGGGGTGGCGACTGGGTGAAGCACATCAGCGCGGTCACACGGACCCCCGCCTGCTCCATGTCTTCCTCAGAGGGCTTTGCCCTCTGCCCAGGCTTGGAACCCACTCTCGATCTCATCGCTGGACTTGATGCTTTCTGACTCCTTGTTGATCAGGGAGGTGTAGTCCTCCAGCGAGACACAGCCCTTCCTGTGCACAGTGGGTCAGTGCACCTTCAGCTCCCCAGACAGAGTCGCCATCCCTCTGAGCTCGAGTCTCAGGCTGCTCCCATCCCCACCTCCTGCCCCAGACCTCAGCCCCTCTCTCTCGGAGTTTCCTGGCTCTGTGGTCTCTCTCCAATGGTCCAGGCCGACTCTGCCCATTCCTGCATCCTCACTGCAGGGCAGGGCCCTCCTACCTTCCTGGGTCCATGGCGTCCAGGAATTTCTCAAACCTGGCCTCGGGCTCACCCTCCTCCACCATGGGCAGGTAGTAGCTGAGGCCTCTCAGGCAGGAGCGGAAATCCTTGTGAGTCAGATGCCGTCAAAGCGTCTGAGGGAGAAGCACCGCCCTTAGGATTGATACACAGCTTCATCGGGAAGGGGAAGGGAGCCACATGGGGAAGGGGAGAGCAGCGCTTGGGGGTGGGAGGGCAGCTGGGGGGTGAGGGAGCCCGGGGGCTACATGAGCAGAGCTGCAGCTTCTCCGGAGATGTGAATGCCGGAACCCAGGCATCTAAGCCAGAGCTGCAGCTCTTTCGTGTCTTCATTTTCTTTGTTTGTTTGTTTGTTTGTTTGCTTGGCTTTTTGGATCACACCCGGCAATGCACAGGGGTTACTCCTGGTTCATGCACTCAGGAATCACTCCTGGTGGTGCTCAGGGGACCATATGGGATGCTGGGAATCGAACCTGGACTGCATGCCAGGCAAACGCCCTACCCGCTGTGCTATCACTCCAGCCCCGTTGTGTCTTCATTTTAATGACCAAAAAGGAAGGCACCAAGGGCTAGCCACAAAAAGCCACCTGATGAACAACCCCCCCACCGCCAGGGCTTCTACCCTGTAGACAGGCCCCTGCCCCTCTGTGTCCCTGTGTGGTGGCTCCTGTTCTCCCACTGTGAATGCAAATGCTGGTATCTAACACACAGTGTCATTGTCTCAGTGAAATTCGCACAGGGCAGGACCAATCCAAGATTATTCAAAGCCTCTCTCCCCGTGCAGCCAGTGCCGGTAGCAGAGCGCCCCCTGGTGATCTCATGCACCCCTACGGCTCCCCTGTCTCCCTCAGCAGGTTTGTGTCTGGGCTCACAGGGACTTGCCCTCACTGTGCCTCTTGCACAATAATACACGGCTGTGTCCTCAGTTACTGAGTTGCTCAGTTTTAGGTAAACTTGGTTCTTGGAGGTGTCCATGGAGATGCTGACTCGGGACTGAAGATAATGCAATTGCTAGACCATGTGTTTTGTATTGCTTGTTATGGATATAATATAATGTCATAAGATCACTCCCGCTTTAGGAGTTCTAAGATTTTAACAATTAGGGTCTGAAGAAATTGCTGCCACAGGTTGCTCGTGTCAGAGATTACTGTGTGTGTCTCTGGAACGTGGCCACGTGAGAGCTGAAACCCAGTCATGAACAGCTTTGTAATGCCTTACCTCACAGTGATTTGATAAATAAATATATAACAAGAACTACCAAGACCCAATTTTCCTATAAAAACCCACAAAATAAGGTGTGCTTAATCTAGTCTTATGCTGAGTTTCTCTCTGGACTGGGAAGTTAATTCCTTTTCTACTTTCCAATAAATTTTATAATTTATCTCTGAGTTTGAGCTGCTTTGTGCTTTATGCTGAATATTTTCCTTTTATTTCTTTTTTGGAGTTAATAGCCACTTGTTATTTTATTCTTTAACTTGTTATTGAATCTACTATGTAGCCATCAGAAAAACAAACTTATGAAATTTGCTTATAAATCGATGGACATGGAGAGTATCATGCTGAGTGAAATGAGTCAGAAGGAGAGGGACAGACACAGAAGGACTGCCTTCAGTTGTGGGATATGAATAAACATAGTATGAGACCAACACCCAAGGACAGTAGATAAAAGAGCCAGGAGGACTGGCATGCAGTTGGAAGCTTGCCATGAGTGGTGGTGGCGGGGAGAGGGGAGAGTTAGGACATGCTCAATATTTTAGTTCATTAAAATATTGAAGAATCTGGGATCTGTGGACAAACACAGAGACCAGATGCCACCTCTCCTGCATTCTACCCTAGACTTGCAGTTTCTTGAGAATTTATCATAGAGAAGACTATAGAAGCTATTCTCAGTGGAGACAAGTTAAACAATACAACAATTAAGAAACACATTTGTCTAAGGGCATATGGAAATTCCTAACATCCTGCTTGATTAAGAAAATGCATACTTTATTTGTGAAGCCAATACTGTGTTCTAGGTTCCAGGAAATGCAAATTAAGAGATAAAACACAGGCCTAGAGAGGTAGTACAGCTGATGGGCACTTGCCTTGAATGCAGCTGACCTGGGTTTGATCCCCAGCATCCCATATGGTACCCTCAGTTCTGTCAGGCATGACACTGAGCAGAAATTCAGTAGTGTGAATGAGTGCAGATCCAGGGGTAAGCTCTGTGAAAGTCAGGTGTACCCCCAAACACAGAAGACAAAAACAACAGCATCATCTTCCAAAATCACACTCACCCTTCTCAAGATCACATTTCTGGTGTCTACTGCATACATTCTCACTTTTTCCTTTTTGGTGTTTTTACCTCTTCTACACACACATTTATTATATATAAATATATATTATTTATTATATATAAATATTTATTATATGTATAATTTATATATTTATTATATAAATTTAATAATTATATAATAAATAAAATTTATTATATATAAAAATTATTATATAAATGTTTCTGTATTTATGCAAATTTTTAGGATAAAAATCAGAGTCGGTATAGGTGCCTGTATTCAAGGAGAGAAGTGAGTGGAAGGGCTGAGTCTTCTGGGGAGGATCAAGGGAAATAATGTATGGGCTCCAGAAAGAAGCCATGTTGACCTGAAAGGCTGAAGTGCTAAAACTAATTGAAGGTCTTGGGGTGATTTAGTGGAAACTTTGGTTGAGTGGTATGGGGCAAGGGTGGGAGAGTGGTGATGGGCAGGGGAGGTAGGGATGAACGAGATGGCCTGGCCTGGGGAATAGGTGGAAGTAAGTGAAAGGGACTGGGGAGTAGGGACAAAGTGGAGCTGATCTTAAAAGGTAAGATTACCTAGGGGGAAGGGGTTAAGGTGAAATGTCACCTGGGTGGTATTGGGTTCAAGTGTACAGATCTCAGGAAGGAAGAAGGAGTCACCTTGGAGAAGGAGGAGTGCTATATAATACAAAAAGATAAGTTTAAGAAGTGGACTTCATGCGGGTTCTTTAGCTTTCTGACTTCCAGCTCTCCTCTCTGCTGTACCCCAACATTCAAAGGATTTAGTTTCTACCTTTGGAACCAAGGCAACAACTCACGGTCACCAGCTACCCTTGGCTTGGCAGTCCCCAGTCCCCAGTTTATGCTTGAAGCTTCAACTTCTCTTCACTCTCTTCCCTGTGGATTTCTGGGGAAATCACCTCGACATATTTTCATACATTTGCACCAGATTTTATTTATTCCCCAAATAAAATTTTGGGGAAAAATTGGCAGCTCAATGAGTCCTTGAGCACTTCAGATCCGGTTTTCTTGGCATGGGAAGCCCTTTCTTGGGCAGCATAAACAAACCCAGCACTGTCCCACATCCCTTCTCCTCAAGGCTCAAGTTTGCTTTCAAATTCACAGCAAGGATTGGAGGTATGACCTCATCCTAGCAGAAACTTTGATTCCCTTACTTTAAATATGTAACTGTTTTGCTCCCCTTATGACAAATAACTTGGTATAAGTTGTATGTGAAAGGGGACTATTTTTCATCTCAATGGAATTAGGTGCCCTGAATACCCGCTGTCCTGGGACAGGCGCCTGCACGCCGTTGCAGTGTATTTACAGCATCCAGCAGAGGGCAGAGTGTGATTGGAAAACTCCCTGGTTTCTTGCTCCTTGGAAAATGGAAGTATTTGCTACCAACTCTGCCTAACAGTTGTCTCACCACAGAAGAGTGAATGAGTAAAAGCTAGAGACTTCTGGCTGGGGACTTAAAAATCAAGGAGAAATATACCCAATAATAGGTTCTGTAGACAGTACCCTTGGTGTCAGCTTGTGGGTGTGGATCCTACTGGCTGTAATCGCTTCACAAACATATCAAGTTCCAAGTAGACTATGGACAGAAGCTTTTTTTGAATTTTTTAATTCATTAGTGAGTAAGCAGGAAGCTGCCTCAGAGGTTGCTGGAAACTTATTTTTTGAGGAACATTTTAAACAAGTGTCAATTAAGGACATCTTGGTCCCTAGGACCTTTGTAATAACTGGCTTCAATTGTTTTGGCAACCATAAAAGGACCTATGTGGTCCCTGTTTGGGCAAAATGACAGGTCTGGAAGAAGAAATGGTATGATGTGCCTGACATAGCTGGGTTTCTTGATCCCTTCTGGTTACATTGTAAGGTGCTTTCTCAGCTTGGTGGAATTCATTCCTCACGATCCCATGAGGCAGGAGCTTTTCCCACAAGGGCCAAGGACCAGGAATGTGGCTTGGTGGTAAAATGCATGTCTTATGTGTGTGAGACCTGGGTTCCAGCACCTGAAAAAACCAACCAAATAACCAGACCAGAAACAGTAAAGTGATCACCCAGAATCAGGCAGTGACAGAGCTGGTGTGTCCCCATCTGAGTCTAGGACTCCCCAGGGGCAATGTGCATGCTGTGCCCTTTATCGGGGTAGCCAGTGGTGATGGGGCTGCAGTAGGAGTAAGGAAAGCAAAACTCCTTTTTTATATGCCCAGAGGTGAAAGGTTCTGAAGACATCAACAGGATTAAAAAGTAGGGTACTTGTTATAATCACTAACGAGAATGTTGAAGGAGATTTGACAAGGAGCTTTGGGGTGCAAAGGAGAATACCACTTCACAAAGGGATTTGGTGATAGCTTCATGCGGAGGAACAGTGGAATGAGACCCCCCCTGGAAGTCCAGCCCCAACGGAGCCCCAAAGGATAGGCTGAACAAGGTGGGAGAGAGGAGGAAGGAAGCCTGTTGGAGTGTGGTCAGGAAAGTGGAGGTGGGTGGGAGATGGGCTGACGACCCAGTGCTCCCCATGATGCTGTGGCAAGGGCTTCCCTGAAAGTCCACATTGAGATTCAGCAACACACACACATGCTTCTGTCAGAGCAAATGAGCCTACGGCTGGATTCCAGCTCATTTCATTATTTTTTTTTTAACTTTTAGCTCATCATTCCTGGCCTCCATGATTCCCAAAGGGAGACCCAGCTGCCAAATCTCTTTTTATTCTGATATCTCCCCGGGTTCCTCCATCTGTTTTGGATCAGGGTAAAAATCGCATCCTCACCCCTGCCAAAACCAAGCCTTACATCTTTTTCGACCAGACTGGCACTCAGACACCAGGAGTAATATCAGGGGCAGGCCAGGGCTTTGGGATGAACTAAGAGTGAGGAAAAAGAATCTGGCTACATTGAGTGGGAAGGAAAATTGAGGGTGTGTGAGGGGTTGCGTGGGGGGGGGGTGCTGTGGCTGTGGCTGTAGTTTGTCCACAAGTGGAAGAAAGAGACAATCTTTCCATATTCATAAATTGACCAAATATATTTTGATCTCTTCAAAGAATGGAATACCCCGAATTCAATGAAATAATGATATAAAACCATATTCACTGAGCTAAAGTGAGGCTTAACCTACATTGTTGAGAGAAAAAATAGACTAAAATCATACAATATTCTCATTTTAATTTGAAAAGTTAATAGCTCAATGTACACCAAACGTACAATGTACAATAGCTCCATGCTTGTTAATATGGGTGCATAGATAAAAAGGTTTGAAGACTCCAAAGCAGAACATTAACAATGGTTATATCTGGATGGATTGCAGTGACTTGATACTTTCCTTCTCTTGTTGATAAGCTTTCCAGGGGCTGGAGATGTGGTGCAGGGGCCCTCTGCTTCCCAGCCAGACAGCCTGTCTGCTCCTGCCACCAAGCCTCTCTCCTCTCCTCCAGCCAGCCTGTGCCTCCCTGTCTCAAGGCCTTGGCACTGCGTTTTCTTTGCTAAGACTCCCTTCCCACACAAGGCCTTAGCTGCCGCTCCTTTCTCAGTGGTCAGCATCACTTCAGTGCAGAATGCTGCCCTCAAGACTCCCTGGAGGCTCTCTTGTCCCAGCCACAACTCACCCTGAGCTCGGGTCAGTCTCTCCCCTACAGAACACCATTCCAACCCAAAATTAGTCTCTACACCAGCTTGTCATTCCAAAGATGTGGATTGGGTAGGCCAGTTCCTCTGTCTGTGTTTGTCTTAAGATACAGCTGCTCAGGTAATATTTAATGAAAGACAAAAAACCACCTTTTTATATTGTCCTCATTTTGTAACTGCATTAATCCTTACTTTGAGGGAAGGAAAACTAAAATAATTTTCTTCTGAAATCATAATACAGCACTCCTCGAATATAAGACTTGGGAATGTTGAATTACTTCTATTTATATATTTGGCATTGAAAGACTAAAATTAGGGCTGGAGCGATAGCACAGCGGGTAGGGCGTTTGCCTTGCACGTGGCCGACCTGGGTTCGATCCCCAGCATCCCATATGGTCCCCTGAGCACCGCCAGGGGTAATTCCTGAGTGCAGAGCCAGGAGTAACCCCTGTGCAGAGCTAGGTGTGACCCAAAAAGCAAAAAAAAAAAAAAAGACTAAAATTATTCTCATTTGGGAAAAAGGGGGGTGGAATGAAGGTAAGGCACTTCCCTGTGGAGAGAAGAGAAGTGAAATGTGCCGAGCGGGAAGTTTGAGTCTGATGACCAGAACTACTCCTGCTCAGCTGCCATTTCCCTTAGCTGTGTGACTCTGGACAAGTGACTCTACCCCTCTGAGTTTCACATCACATCTGCTCATTATAGGAAATGTACTTGCAAAGTTCAGCACAGAGTGAAGACTAAACAAGCAGAGCCTAGTAGTTAGCTTTCCCAGAGCCAAGCACAGCGAGTGTCAAAGATGAATACTCCACAGCTACTCACCTAGTGTTTAGACCAGCATAACCTGAAGCTTATCTTCAAAAACTTCTGGAAAGTAGGAACATTATTTTGCTCCCTGCCACAATCCCAGTTAGGGATGCCACCTTAATTCATTAAAGTTTCAATGAATATTCTTGAATAGGTATTAAGAAGGTCATGAACCTTGTAAGATTCTCAGCAGTAACACTCATTTTCTTAGACTACATTGTTGGAGAAAATCATTATTGTTGTTTATATAAGCACATATATTTTATATACATATATATGTGTGTGTGTGTGATCTCTCCCTGTCTCAGGTTTTAGAATCAGGTTTTCATGGGTGAAACCTGTAAAAATAGGAACTGAAATTTGGAACTTAACAATTCTGAATTTTGAGAGTTTGAGAAGCAGTGCCAAGCAAGTGGGAAGGGCCAAGGGTAACTGTGTGTGTGAAGGTATTTTTTTTTCTATTTCATTAGACATTCTAGAATTAACTACTCCTTCAAGAATTTTGTCCTGGAAGACCTCTAAAACTAGAATAAAAATAAACTTCATTCTGATTCTATACCTAACTGCCTTTTAAAAACATTGGCTGCACTGGGAATAAATTTGGAGCTCACTGGAACCTGGGAACATGGACAGAATTATTATTGGCTCAGTCCTCAACTCTCCTGCTTTGTTTTAGAGAAACTGTGATCTGGTCTCAGCTGGTCAGCGAGCACAGGATCAGCAGCCCGGTGTCCCGAGGAGGGAGGGAGGTGAAAGTGGCGGGCTTGCTAAGGCTGCCCCCTGATAGCACAGAGTCCCAGCTCATTCTGGACCAGTCAGTGCTGGAGAGGAGTGATGACATCATCACTCGCCACCACACCCACCTCAAACTTAACCTCCCGATTCCAGGGAGTCCAGCTGCCTGTGTGTCAGTTTTCACTGAACTTGCCTGAGTGTTGTTGAGAAAGGTTCTGTTTTGATTTCGGGACACAGGGCAGTGGCCCTCAGTCCTAGCACACTAGATCCCAAAGGCCTTGTGAAAATCTGGCTTGCTGGTTTTCAGCATCAGAGCCCCTTTGATCTCTGCTTCACAAGGGGTTGGCTTCCTGTTGGCCTTTCTAACAACCTTCCAAAGGTTGTGAGACTGATTAATAATGACATTTGGAGAACCATGATATAATAACTTCTTGATGAACACTGTGTTGTTTAACACTTATTCTACTATTGAAAAAATATTTAAGATAAATCTGCATATAGAATTAACTATTGTAGAGTGAATAATTCAGGAAGTTGGTATATCCACAATGGTCTAAAACCTCTTTCTATTGCCAAAACATTCCCATCATACCAAAGGAAAATAATACAAAGGTTTTCCCCATTCACTCCCTTTCTGTGGGCCTAGCAGACACTTGTGTGATTTCTTCTGCCTATAGAATAATTGTGTTTGAACGTCCTGTTTGGCTAGGGCTTCGATGACCGCTTCAGTCTCAACAGAATCGAAGGCCTTCTTTAAGTCGATGAACGTTAGGCAGAGCGGCATCTTGAACTCTCGAGAAACTTCAATGAGTTTGGTCACTGTGTGGATATGGTCTATCTTGCTGAATCCCCTTCGGAACTTGGCTTGCCTGCATGGTTGTCCTTTGTCTAGTGTCCTGCCTATTCTATTCAGGATGACACGAGTGAACAACTTGTAGACGACAGACAGCAGACAGATTGGTTGCCAATGTCATGGATGTCTCCCTTCTTGTATAACAGAATGGTCCTACTGGTTTTCCACTGAGATGGAACCTTGCATTCAGACAGGTAGCGTGTGAAGAGTCGAGCCAGTGTATTGATGAGTACTGGCAGCAGATTCTTTAGGTATTCGTCTGACCTTGGCCGGACCAGGCGCTGTATGCGTCTTTACCAATGAAATGGCATGTCGGATTTCAGAAGGGAGGATGTTGGGAACGACATATCTATCCTGAGGAATTTGGTATGTGGCAGGTGGACATGGCTGTCAAAGAGATACGAGTAGAAGTCATGAATAATCCTCTCCACTGCCTTTCTGGAAGATGTGATAGATCCATCAGGATGTCGAGAGGCAGTCATCTTGGTCCTGTAGTTGGCGAAGGATGGGCAAACATTGTGAATACTTTTCCCGGCTTCTGCTGCACTGGCCAACACTGCTTCTCTTTTCTCTTTGAGGTCTTCCTTTATCGCATCTCTGCACAGCTTGTGAGCTCGGACGTTAGTTTGTGGTTGCTTGAGGCTCGCGCCAAACCACGTTGATGAATGAGCTCGAGAGTTTCTGAAGACAGGCGTTTGTTTGCGGCTTTCTCACCCTCGGCATTCTTCGCATGGACATGGAGGTGCTGAACCAGTAGGTCGTATTCCTCGTCGATGTTGTTAAGAATGGCATCTTCCCACGTTGCTGCAGTAGTGCCAAAGAGCTCCCAGTTGGTGGTCATTCTGGGAGTTCTCTTCTTAGACTTAAATTTTGCAGACTTTTCTCCCCTCTCTGTGGAGTAGAATTTTGCACGAAGGAGACAGTAGTCCGATCCCGTTTGGAAGTTTGGGACAACTGCAACATCGGTCACTCAAAACCTTTGATTGAATATGATGTGGTCAATTTCATTGTGGAACTGTCCACCAGGAGACTCCCATGTCCAGCGTTTAGATTCGACCTTCTGGAACTGTGAGTTACCATGGATGGTCTTGGTCGACATGATTGATTCAGACAGTTTCTCACCCTGATAGTTCCATTATAGGCCATGGGTCCCAATGTGGAGTTCTTTGGGCGACCTTCTCGGACCTATCTTGGCATTAAAATCACCAACAATGATCTTGTAGAAAGTGTGGTCTTCTTTATAGAACTTTTCCAGTTCCATGTAGGACCTCTCAATTTCTTCTTCATTGTAGTTGGAAGTTGGTGCATAGGCGACGAAAATAGAAACTGCAGACAGTGAGCCACATCTATTCAAGCATAATTGCACGATTTGGGTTGTTAGGCATTTGAATGAAAAATCCTCCATGAGCTGTATTGTGGATTCACCACCAGGATCTCACCATTCTACGAGGAAGTGATCATTGATTTAAAGAGAGGGGTGCAGCAGGGTGATAACATTTCACTGAAACTCTTCAGTGCCACCCTCGAGAACATCATGTGACAACTGGCATGGGAAAGAATGGGAGTGAAGATAGACGGTCGGCAATTACACCACCTCCGCTTCGCTGATGACATAGTTCTCATAACACCAAACATTAGTCAAGCGGCACAAATGCTAGGCAACTTCGACCACGAGTGTGGAAAGGCCAGATTGCAGCTGAATCTCAACAAGATGATGTTCATGAAAAACAAACTGGTCCCTGAAGCTCCATTTGCTCTCAGTGGAACAAACATCTCCAAATGCAGCAGCTATGTGTACCTGGGTCGAGAAATCAACATGAGGAACGACTTGGTGCCAGAACTGTGCAGGAGGAAGAGAGCAGCGTGGAATGCCTTCAAGAGCGTCGAAGAGGTGGTTAAGAGAATGAAGAACCTCTGACTCCAGGTACATCTTTTCGATTCCACTGTTCTTCCTGCACTATCATATGTCTCAGAGACCTGGACCCTATGCAAACAGGATGAGAACGCTATTAGGGTATCCCAAAGAGGAATCGAAAGAGCTATGCTAGGAGTATCACAACTCACTCAAGTGAGAGAAGGAATCCGGAGTTCTGACCTCCGTCGACAGTCAAGAATCAGGGACGCTGTCTCGTTAGCCAAGGCGTCAAAAATCAGATGGGCTGGACATGTAATGCGATTTAGAGAGGACTGATGGACTAGAGCTGTTACCAACTGGATTCCACGGGACATCAGAAGACCGCGTGGCCGCCCAACAACTAGATGGTCAGATTTCTTTGTCAAATCCCTGAATGAACAATTTGAGGCTCTTCCTGTTCCTGGAGCGAGCAAATATCATTGGGCTGCACTAGCACGTGACAGGGACAAATGGATACGTTACTGGCACCCACTCAAGCAAATCGAAGATCAACGGGATGACACGTGATACAAGTGAAGTGATAGAATAATTGAGTCCAGATATTTCACACACAGAAGTAATCGGGGTGGGGATCAAGACCATCTTATCTGGCTTGTTTCACTTAGCAGGATGTTCTTGAGTTGGCCCATGTTGTGGCTTGTGTCAGTACTTATTTCTTTATCACTGAATAGTAAACCATGAAACCAATGGATTAAAGGTGTCTTTTTTCATCCTGCTGATCTCTGCATTCTGTAGTTGCATTGTCAACTGACTTACTCAACCTCTGTATCTAATCATGAGAATAGCAGTTCCCACTAAGTAAGTTATTGTGAACACTAAGAGATAATGCAGGAAAACTGAAAGGCACAATTCAAGACATGTCATAAAGTCATAATATCTAGAAGATGTTCTTGGTATTATGGCCTTGTTTTATTCATTTATTTTCTCTAGGGTAACATTGGGTTTGTCCTTTTAGCCTTGCTGCAGGGAACTTGGTTTACCTGAAAGCAACGTCCTTTCTGTATGGACACAGGAAGACAGTTAATATTATAGTTTGTAACTTGGGAGCTGATTGACTCCAATAATATTTACTCCTGGGCAACTGCTTTCTCAACTCAGTTGCCCTTAGTTCCTAGCACCCCAAAAACATGGTTCTGACAAGGGGTGGAATGGACCCAGGGCAAGCTGTGAGCTACCCTGGCATTGAAATGGCCCAGGCCAAAGCACCACAATACTCAACTATAAGTTGAGAACATGGTCATAGACAAATGCTGTCATGATCCAAAAGTATAGACGAGATTAGGACCCTGCTGGGGTTAGGAAGACTAACCTGGCCTGAGGACTGTGGTCTGGAATATATAGTGAATGTCCTCAGGAAGAACCAAACTTTAAGTCTGATAAATCTCTTACTGTGCTCATACAGAATGACATTGCTAGAAATATTAGAAGTAAATTTACTATAACTATTTAAGTGGATTGCTAGCTGAGGAAGGAAGAAAGGGACACACCCTGGATGGGGTCCTGCCCTTAAGCCGATCTCCTAGTAATCTGGAGTAATCTCTTTATATGAGATTTTGTTAATCTCCTGGAGGAGTGGTCTTACCCCTCTTTGTTGATTTGTTAATGTTCAACCCATCTTTGTTTCACCACCCTATGTGGTTGCTATCTAAACTAAGACTGTAAGAGAAGTAGGGGAGAAGTACACAGAAGCAGAGCACAAAGCTAAAGAGAATCAGGGAGTCATTGGAGCCAGAAGCAGGGGAAAGAGCATAAAGCGAGTCAGAAGAAAGAATCAGAGTCAGAGGTGAGAGCAAGAAGGGCTCCAGAGAGAGAAGCAGAAGGGTTCCAGAGAGAGATCGGAAGAGGAAAGATTGGAAGAGATCAGAGGAGAGACAACAGATGGAGAGAGGTCGGAAGAGACCAGAGGAGAGACTACAGAGACAAAGACAGAGATAGAGAGACAGACAGAAGAGAACACAGAGGCACACACAGAATCAGAGCACAAGGAGGAACCATCCGGATCCAGTCCATATACAGCAGCTCGAGAGCACTGAATGTGAGCAGAGAGAGAGAGAGCACTGCCCTGAGAGCCCGTGAATAACACACACACATCACCCACTTCTGCACGCACACTTTTGTATTTTTTACAATTTTCCCCTATTTTTATTAAAGTGTGGGGATTTAAAATATTTCTGATTGTACTTTTCATGAATATATCATTTCGACATCACACCCATTAACAAAGAACCTGCATCCCTCCACCAGTGTCCCTCTCAAATGTCCCCTCCCATATAATTTCAGTTCTGTAGACAAAGTCTCCAATTCTGATTACGTCATTTGATGTTCCCTGACTATGTTTTTCTTATATCCCACATGTGGAAAGAGATTTTTCTTAAGGAAGTGGTGACACCTACATATGATGATTAAAGCTAAAAATCCTAAAATTTCACAAACTTTTAAGTCAATAATAAGTTGAAAAAATTCTTTCAAAGTGTATCTTTCTCTTTTAGTAGGCATATAAATTCTAAAAATTAATAGTGTAAATAATTTTATGCTAGCACATTTAAAAATTTACATGAAATAGATAAATCTTACAAATACACAATGTAGTAAGAGAAGAGGAAAATTAAGAAAATTTTACATAGAAAATCTTTTTTGTTTTTAATTTTTTAAATTTTATCGAATCACTGTGAGATAGTTACAAGCTTTCATGTTTGGGTTACAATCTCACAATGATTGAACTCCCATTTCTCCACCAGTGCACATTCCCCACCACCAATATCCCTGGTATACCCTCCCCCCTTTCCCACCCTCCCCCTGCCTCTAAGGCAGACAGTTTTTCCCATACTCTCTCTCTACTTTTGGGCATTATAGCTTGCAACACAGACACTGAGAGGTCATCATGTTTGGTGCATTATCTACTTTCGGCATGCATCTCCCATCCCAACTGGTTCCTCCAGCCATCATTTTCTTAGTGATCCCTTCTCTATTCCATCTGCCTTCTCCCTTCCGCTCATGAAGCAGTCTTTCAGCTATGGGGCAATCCCCCTGGCCCTTGTATCTACCGTCCTTGGGTGTCAGCCTCATGTGATGCTACCCTACACTCCACAAATGAGTGCAGTCCCTCTATGTCTGTCCCTCTCTTTCTGACTATTCTCAGGGACTCCAGTGATTCTTATACTGTTCCTCTTGCCCACACACTCTTGGCCACACACTGCCAGGGCACTACATTCTTGGCATTGAGTAGAAGTGTCTGCAGCATCTGTCAGGAAGGCAATGAGCACAGACAGGAAGTCCTGTCCTCTTAGAGAGAGGAGAGATTAACTGCGTATTAACTGTGAAACATCTGACATCATGGAGCCAGCCCTCTAGGGACTCTTGTCCAGAAAGGATCTAAGTCTTATGCAATATTGGCCCCAAAGAACAGGAAGGGTCAAGAGATCTCTTACCAGAAACTGCTACTTTAAATTTACACAAAGAAAGTGATTTTGAAATTCCTATTATTTAAAAATAATTATTTCTATATTTTTAAACAATGTTAATGAAGAAAAAAAACAATGTTAATGTTGTTAACATTGTTAAACAATGTTAATGAAGAAAAAAATCTGTTAATTTGTTAAACAATGTTAATTAAACATTGTTAATTTGTTAAACAATGTTAATGAAGAAAAAAATCTGTCTCTTGCCATCATTTCCAGAACTTTGCCAAAAATTTAGATTTCTTTTTATCTCTATCATTTATAACAAAATCACTTAAGAAGTCAAATTTGAGCCATTTCAGAATTGCAGACATGCAAAATCTTTATGCAAAACATTTGACCTGATTTGTTTTATTAATTAACAAAGAACCCTTCCTGAATGGCATGTTTCACCCGACAGCACATTTTTAATCAAAGCATAAATTGTAGCAAACCAAGGAATCCAAGGGAACCATGAAGTACCACCTCTACTGGAAGATGTGTGTATGTCAGCAGTAACACAGCAGGGTTCTGGTTGGAGGGGTGAGAGGCAATTTGTGGAAGAATGGGTGTCCTTCTGATATAATTACATCTCCTGCTGATAAAGGGCCACCAGGAGTTTACTGTATCAGCTCTGAAGATCTGAAGATGCTGTGCAGAGGCTAATTAGTCCTAGTCTTTATTGCAGACTTGATCAGTCCTAGTCTTCCCAGCAGACACCAGGTGGCAAAGGCAGATCGGAAGAAAGTGACCATCTCTATCCTCCCTGCTTCACATAAGCCACATGTGGGGGACCACCAACTTCTAAAGCATCAAGAGGCCTTCTTGGTTGTGTATTAGTCTGCTGCTTGTATAGGCTATTCTAAGGGAACTTGGAGAGAGTCCTTTTTGGTGTACATTGGCCCTAATATCGAGACCCTAATAGTTATGTGGATGCTTTTGAAAAGTCCCAGGACATGGTCACCAAGATTCACATTGGTCAAGTCATCATGTCCATCTACACAAACTTCAGAACAAGAACATTGTGATTGAGGCTTTGCATAGGGTTAAATTTAGGTGCCCTGGATACCAGAAGGTTTATATCTCTAAGAAGTCGGGCTTTACAGATTTAAATGCCAATGAACTTGAAGACATGATGGCTGAAAAGTGGCTCCCAGATGACTTTTGAATGTGAGTCTCTGGACAAATGGCAGGCCCTGCATTCCTAGGAGTCTCAGAGCTGCTTCTTCTGGCCACTCCCACCATACCAAGTCTTTGTTCCCACCCCATCCCACACCACCACAATCCTCCTTCTCCTCCTCCTCCTCCTTCTTCTCTGGTGATGTTCAGGGCTTACTTCTGCCTCTACACTCAGGAACCACTCCTGGTGGGCTCAAAGGACCATATGGTGTGCTGAGGATCAAACCTAGGTTGATGGGTTCAAAGCAAGTGTTCTACTGACTATACTATCACTCTGGCCCTTATATCCTGCTCCTTAATTTTTTCTTAAAAATGGGAATGCTTACATAATGCTTAGTCTCATCTCTCCCTCTTCCTGGCACTTAGGGTCAGTGAATCTCCACATAGCTTATTGTCTGAGTACATTATGGTATATAGAAGCTTTCTCTAAGTCATATTCCTATACAAAGAAACTTTCAGTTCAGTAAAAAAACATTGTCCATTTTTTAAAATCGACAAAATAAGTCTCTATACTTAAAACATTTTTTTGTTTATGTTTTTAAGTTCAATGGTAAAAATGCACAGCAATTTATGGCAACATGGATAGAACTAGAAGACATTTTAAATGATAAGCCAGACGAAGAAGGATAAACACAGGATAATATCACTTATATGTGGTATTTAGAATAACTTGGTGAGGAAATGCAATGTTTTAAAGGGAAGATACCCAAATCAACCTCGGCCCCCAATTATAAGGAAGAGAAAGAAACAAAAAGATGGAGGGGAATGGGAGAAGAGACAGATAAGAAACAGAGGACTAAGGTACAAAGGTGGTGTTAAGGAATAATAGAGTAAATATCCAAAATACAGAGTCAACAATGACGGGATCAAGAGACCCAAACTTTAACAAAGAAGAAGGTAGGCTGGGTGGGGTTGGTGGGGAAGAGAACCTGGGAATATTGATGGAGGAAGGTTGAGACTGGTGCTGGGATCAGTGCTGCAGTTTGCATGTCTACAATTCAACTATGGATAACTTTGTAAACCACGGTGCCTTAACAAAATTAAAAAAATAAAAATATATTTAAGAGCACAGCATAAGGATATTCAAATTTCTATCCCCAGAGAACATACTGTTCACATATCATAAAATCACTTTGTAAAACAGGAAGGATAGGCATATAATTGCTATAAATCCTGTAGATGGATTTATACACTGACCATTCTCAGTTGCTTCCAGATCGTAACAAAATGCCTGGAACTTGGAAGATATAGGAAGAGCTGAATGAACATTATTCTTATGGTAAAAGCAAACACTGTGATCCTATTATTCAGTCTAATAAGCATAGGCAAACTCCTTTCAACTTAGGAACCCCAATACAATGTGGGTCCACTGCCTTCTAATGGGGTACCTCATTGTGCTCAAGCTGTACTCAAGTATCTCAGCCTCTGAGTGTTCAAAGGTTGAGTGCTCAGGGTTTATTTCCTCTATTCCATTGTTCTAAAGCCTCTTAGACTTTCTTTTCTCAAGTGCATCTCTGCCTATATTCCATTCTTCAAGGGGGTATCTTGATATGTGAGTTAGATTATAAGGAATTTGACATCTAGAAAAAGGCCACTTCTAGGATTTTGTGTTTTTAGGCCAATGTTCTATGTTCTAGGTGCACTCCCTTCAAAACTGGCGTGTTCCATGAGGCAAGAAGGATCTTGGCATGAGATGTTTACTTCTCCACTTGGGGTAGCAACCTAGAAGTGAGCTTCCTAGGCCTTAACCGCACAAGATCCCGAGTGGTGGGTACCCAAGTCAGAGACTCGCTCCACTGGACTGGAGAGATAACAGAGCAGGTAGAGCTCTTGCCTTGCACACAGTTGACCTGGGGTTACAATCCCCAGCATCCCATAATCTCCCTCTAAGCACCGCCTCTTGCCTTGCACACAGCTGACCTGGGGTTACAATCCCCAGCACCCCATAATCTCCCTCTCAGCACCACCTCTTGCCTTGCACACAGCTGACCTGGGGTTACAATCCCCAGCATCCCATAATCTCCCTTTAAGCACCACCTCTTGCCTTGCACACAGCTGACCTGGAGTTCAATCCTCGGCTTCCTATATGGTTCCTTACGCACTTCCTGGGGTGATTCCTGAATAAAAAGCCAGGAGTAAGTCCTAAGCAGTGTTGGGTGTGGTCACCAAAAGAAGAAAACAAACAAACAAAACAAAAAAGTAAAACTCAGAGACTTGTCCTGTCTTTGACTTTGGCTGTTTTATTGTACCTAATAAAGCAGGTAGTTATTTTACTACATAATAATTTCTGAGATCAAAGAAGTTAAGTAGTTATTTCTGTTCTCGTTAATTAGTCTTTTCTTTCTCAAATTAGGTTGCTACTGATGCTCTCAATAGATAAGTGTAATGTCACTTATTCCTCTCTGTAAAGGCCATTCAAAGTTTTAGTGGACCTAGCTTTTAATTTAGTTTTGAACTTTAAATAGAAAAAAAGTCAGAATGAAAGTTAGTACAGATATATTTTACCAAAAACATAGCCAGATGGTATCAGAAGCACCATGGTAAGCGGCCCTTGAGCACTGAGCCAGGAATAGCGCTGAAACACTGCTAGGTATACTCTTCAGAAGTAAAGACAAATAAGCTGTTTCCTCCTCTTATTCCTATCTTCTTGGCCAAGTGTCTTGCATATACACATCCATGCACCCAAGAGCAGGGAATCCCTGTTGTTCTGTGTATAGCTTGAGAGCAGCTGGGGTTTGGGATGGGGAACAGCCTAGCCAGAAACAGAGAGAACAAAATCCACTGATTTAAAATATTTTAGGATAGAAATGGTGTTTTGATTCTACTAAATAGTACTTCATTCCAGAAATTTGGTGACATCTTAAATTTGAGTTTGTAATCACAAAATAAATAAATGAGCAGCAGTGGTTGTGTGGTCTCTCTCTCACCCACCACATGCATTAGGTGGTCATGAGCATGAAAGTATTCCCACCCCAGGCTGCAGCCCCCGCCAAAAGACGCATGAAGGAGGGGACAGGGCCACTAGGCTGGTTGGAGATCAGTTGCCATTTATGCCATTCTCCCCACATGCCTGGTCCAGTCACATTCTGAGCCCCCGTCCAGTCTCACACTGCCCCTCACTCCCGTCTCTCCTGTCCCCCATGCTGGTCTCTCTGTACTCGGGCCTCACAGCCTTCCTCTGTCGCCCACCTCCAAGCATTGGGGGTAGCCACTACACCCAGTGAGGCGGCACAATAAACATATGAAAGCCTTTCCTTCTGAGGGAAGCTCTGCAGCCAGGAGATCCGCTCAAGGGTGAAATACCACCTACGGGTGTGTTTCTCCTTTCCTTAGTCCAACAACCGTCTTAGATTTACTTACTTCTAAATAATCTTTCTAGCCTTTCTGTTTGGGACTCCGTGCCAGGCTGTTTTCACTCGGGGAAGCCCAGAGGGGGGCTGGCGAGAACCCTCCCCACACCAGCCCCAGCAGCCGACATCCACTACTCAATCGCCATCACACTCCAGGCCGCTTTCCAGACCACATGGCCGTGACACATTATAAGACATTTCCTACCCATTTTTCATGACTACCACACCATATTTGATGGATTTCAGACAGTAAACAACAAATCCATACACACACACACACACACACACACACACACACACACACACACACACACATATATATAATTCCAGAGAGTCCTGCAAGCTACTGAGAGTATCCCGCCCGCATGCGCAGAGCCTGGCAAGCTACCTGTGGCATATTCCATATGCCAAAAATAGTAACAATAGGTCTCATTCCCCTGACCCTGAAAGAGCCTCCAATCGTTGAGAAAGACGAGTAAGGAGAGGCTGCTAAAATCTCAGGGCTGGGAGCAATTAGAGATATTACTGGTGCCCGCTCGAGTAAATCAACGAACAACGGGATGACAGTGATACAGTGATACAGTCATTCTGTATGGACACAGTAAGAGATGTATTAAGCTTGTAGGCTGGCTCTCCTGGAGACATCTTGCTATAGATCCCAGACTGTAGTGCTCAGGCCAGATTAGTCTTTCCTAACCCTAGGAGGGTCCTAATCCAGTTGTTATTCTTTGGTTCATGACAGAATTTGTCCATGACAATGCTCTTATAGTTAAGTATTGTGGGGCTTGTCCTGGCCCATTTTGATGCCAGGGTAGCTCACAGCTTGCCCTGGGTCCATCCAGTCCCTCGTTGGGACCTAGCTTTTGGGTTGCTAGGAACTAACGACAACTGAGGCTTAACTCAAGAAAACAGATGCCCAGGAGTGAACACTACTTGGAGTCAATCAGCTCCCAAGTAACAAATGCATAGCATTAACTGTCTTCCTGTGTCTATAAAATGGACATTACTCTGAAGTAAACTATGCAAAAGGACATAGGGAAGGAGAAAAAGTAGTATTTCACTTACAAACACAAAACTCAAAGTCCTTAGGAGAATCTGATCTTACAAGTCAACAGAGTCTGATTTGGGAATAAAGGTGACTAGTTGGGGAATCAGATTACAGAGAAGAGTTAAAGATAAACACAGAGTAATAGGAGTGTCTCGGAGCACTGTGAATGGTGTGACCCAATAAACCTAAGCTCCCTGCGGCCAGGGAGAAGCGACAAACCAATGTTATCCTATACTTAAGAATTGGGTGTTTCCATTATTGTTTGAGGCATCTGCTCTGGGGGAAATAAGCCATGAGCCCAGATTTTGAGTGTGAGCAGCAAGTGGCCAGAGGCCTCAATAACACAGGATCATCTGCACCAAACTGGTCCTCCTCACCAAGGTATGTGACAAGATAAGTGATGCATGCTGTCATCCTCAAAGCTGGGGTAGCATGTTTTCTGGTTCTTGGCTTTGCTGTCCCATAGGAGATGGGGCATGGGAAGCCCATTCAACAAAGTGTACGTGTTTTATGTGGATTTTAATCCTGTTATATTACTTGGTAGTTTGAAATTAAAACAAACAAACAAACAAACCCAGGACTATTTTGGAACATGGTTGGAGCACAGCGGGTAGGGTGTTTGCCTTGCATGCAACTGACCTGGGTTTGATTCCTCCTCCCCTCTCGGAGAGCCTGGCAAGCTACCAAGAGTATCTCACCCGCATGGCAGAGCCTGGCAAGCTACCCATGGTGTATTTGATATGCCAAAAACAGTAACAAGTCTCACAATGGAGACGTTATTGGTGTCCGCTCGAGCAAATCGATAAGCAATGGGACGACAGTAACAGTGACAGAATAAATTAGAACTCTCAGGTCAAGGTGGAAAAGTCAAAACGCTGGATATCAAATACGTCTTTTTTGAGTTGTTTGGGCCACGCTGGATATCAAATACGTCTTTTTTGAGTTGTTTGGGCCTAGATATTTCTGTTGTTAAAACAACATGTGGAAAAATACGAGAGAACATTCAATGATATCAACATGCAAATATTTGTAGGAAAATAGCAACCGAGCTTATTTTCAAGGACTTGAAAGGATTCTCAGTGGAGTTCTCTTCCCAGAAGCTAAAGGCTCAGAGCCAGCCAGGCAGCCTCTCCAGGCCTGAGGGAGCATCAGCTCCTCTTGGAAAAGGTTCCAGCAACAAATATGCCCAGACACTTCTTCTCCCTTTGATTTTTAATTGCTGCTTTGATTTGGACAAACATACTGGTGTTTGCCTTTCACGTGTGGATTTGTCTCTGCTCTTTCTCAGAGAAGACTGATTGAGGTATCAGACAGCCCTAATTAGTACCATTGGAGAACCCACCACCACATTTCCAAGCCTCTACCTTTGATAATTTAACATTGTGTGTGGTCATTTGTGAGTAAAAGTTCTCTTGCTATTTGCATGTTTAGAGGCATTTTGCAGGTTATTCATATGCAAATAAGTAGGGAGTAAGATTGATGTCTGCAACCTTTAAAAATATGAATCATGGCAGGGGTTGGTGGGTGAATGGAGCTGCCACAGGTGTGTGATCAAGCAGAACTGTCAAAGGTCAATAGTCTAAGTTATGGGGCGAGCATGGTGTCACTGCAAAACTCAGGAAACAGAGAGGGTACAGCAGCAGGATGCTTGCCTCACTTCCATTGATCTAGTTCAACCCTGAGCACCACAGGTAGTCCTCTGAGTACGGCCAGGAATCATCTCTGAGTGCATGGCCAGGAGTAAGTCCTAAGCACTGCTGGTGTGGCCTCAAAACCAAAATTAAATTAAATTAAATTAAATTAAAAACTTACCTGTGAAAAGTTCTAAAATAAAATATTAGGAAGTAAAAAAGCAATTTTTATCAGGTGGATTCTCATGCCAATGCAATCCACGCTTAGGAATGAAATGACTTGTGGTGGCGGGGGCTGCTGCAAGAGTCCTGACTCAGAGTCAGGAAGGCCAAGTATCTGCCCTGCCCTGCCCTGCCCGCCACACCCGCCCCTCATTGCTGCAGCCCTGCCAAGGACTCCACTCCACGGCTTACTGATATTCTCTGCAGAGACGCCAAACTGTGAATAATTTTAATTACCCCTGGGGAGATAGTTTTAGTCTCCACAGTCTGAGAACTCTGGTGACTTCCTGGGGTCGTGGTAAGCAGCCTCTCCCCATCCACCCCACACCCCATATTTCTGGAAGCTGTAGGAGCCACCAAACCTCCCACAGCTGCCGCCGTGCTAACCAATCGGCCCAGACCATATATCGTGAGATCTCTGGATTGCATGATCACATACATGGCCTCATGACAGCTAACTCCTCACTACTGAACTACGGGAGGAGCACACCAGATCAGATGGGAAAGTACCACAGGCACCAACTAAACCCAACCAAACAAACACAGGAATACAGACGGAATGCAGAAGGTTTGAACAGCAACCAAGGGCTTAGTAACTTCCTAGACAAGAACTTAACAATTAACAATTAACTCAACAGTGAGATATCACAATTTTCACATTTAAAATTATTTTTCACTTCATTAAAATACATTTTAAAAAATATTAAAAATTCTGATTCAGAGGCAAACTCATGGTGTCAGCTCCCTCTGAAGTTTGGGAATTTTCAGTCAGTATTTGTTTGCTTTTCTTTGTTTTTAAATATATATATACGCATATATATAGCACTGTATCACTCTCATCCCGTTGCTCATCGATTTGCTCGAGCAGGCACTAGTAATGTCTTCAATGTCAGACTTGTTGTTACTGTTTTTGGCATATGAACACGCCACGGGTAGCTTGCCAGGCTCTGCCGTGTGGGCAGGATACTCACGGTAGCTTGCTGGGCTCTCCAAGAGGGACGGAGGAATTGAGCCTTGGTCAGCCATGGGCAGGGCAAATGCTTTACCTGCTGTGCTATCGCTCCAGTCCATAAACTTACTAAACTGATGCCTAAGCTGAAATATAGTGCTTCAATTAAAAAGAGAGTTGAAATTATATTACTTTATGTTCTTCTGCGGCAGAGCCTGGCAAGCTACCCGTGGCGTATTCGATGTGTTGAAAACAGTAACAACAAGTATCACAATGGAGACGTTACTGGTGCCCACTCGAGCAAATTGATGAACAATGGGATGAGAGTGCTACAGTGTTACTATGCAAACTTTAATAATTCATAGGAATTACACAATTGTGTAATTAAATAAGCACAATAACCTAATATCCTTTCCTCCCTGCTTGTTTTTCATCCTGGTAGTTTTGATCTGTCCTACGAAAAATACATAAGCCACCATAGCACTTTGCTATATAGTATGATATTGCTGTACTTGCATTCAGAGCTCCTTTTTGTGTACATGATATAATTGGGATGCCACTCCATGGCTTTGCTTGCTAATCTATCTGACTTCCTCTGAAAGCTCCTGTAGAATTCCTCTGCAGGAAGATGCTGTGGTTGGTGCAGCCAGTTCCTGATGGGCAGACGCACTGGTTTGCTGGGGCTGCCTTAGTGAGATGCCATAACTGAGGCGACTATAATCGCAGACCATCAGACAGTTTCAGACACTGCAAGCACAGGGTCAAGGTGACAACGGAGCTATTTTCTTGCAAAGAAAGTTCTCTTTCCAGCTGTGTCCTCAACAAGTCTTTTCTGCACCGTGGAATGAAAGAAGTCTGAGGTTTATTTACCTTTTTAAAAAGGCATTATTTAAAAAAAAGAATCACTCCGAATTACAAAACTATTCATGACTGAGACAATGTTCCAACAACAATCCCTTTACCAGTGCCCACTTGCCTCCACCAATGTCCCCAGTTTCTCTCCTGCCTCCCCCACCCTCCAGCCTTTCTCCATGGTAGGCATTTTTTCCCTCCCCTTACTTTTAGGCACTGTGGTTTGCAATACTATTACTGACAAGAGTATCACACATGCCATTTCACCTCCTTTCAGCACCTAGTACTGATCCAGAGTGACCACTTTCCTATTTCATTGTCACAGTGGTCCCTTCCCTGACCTATCCCCCTCCCCTCTCAGGGACACCAGCCCTACAAAAATGGGGCCCCACAAGAAGAGCTCAGTCTTACTGGCGCCTAATACAACCACCTAAGGGTGAGGGCTTCAACAAAGCACAGGGGCAGGGTTCATTCCTGCTTAGACTTTTAAGTCACTTCAAATTTGCAGTTATTGTAAATAATTCTGTAGTAAACTGACATGTAGCTGAAAGTAGAATTTTTGCTCTGATTGCACACATGTAACAAAAATGCAACGATACATGATTACGGCTAGCTGATGTATTTGCACCAAGTGAGTGTCTAATCCGGTGCTTCCTGGGTGCTGCTCAGTGGGGTCAGACACACTTGCCTTACTAGCAAGACAATGGCCCCTAAAGGCACTGCACCTGGGGCATGTCCTTCCCTTTGATAAGCAATGAATGCACATATGCACCTTTCTCTTTCCCTCACCATTTTCCTGCAAGGTCATCTAACCTTTTAAAATGGACACTTTTAAAGAACATTAAATAATTGAAGTCTTCGTTGGAATCTCCAATTTTTGCCTTTTACTTTTTGTTCTTTTTTTTCTCTCTTTTTTTTGGGGGGGGGTCACACCTGGCGATGCACAGGGTTTTACTCCTGGTTCTTCACTCAGGAATTACTCCTGGTGGTGCTCAGGGGACCATATGGGATGCTGGGATTCGAACCTGGGTTGGCTGCGTGCAAGGCAAACGCCCTACCCGCTGTGTTATCGCTCCAGCCCCTACTTTTTGTTCTTGATCTTAGTATTTAGTATTTTACCATCTTCTAGAGGCAACTTTATTATCCGACCAGATTTTGGCCTCCTCTCTTGTACATTAGTGTTGTCCAGCTGTGGGCTTATCCCCTTACCTCCTCTCAGGAGCTGAACTATGTCCCTCACACATACATGGATGTGTCACCCTCAGCAGCTCAGGCAGAGACTGTTTCGAGAAACAAACTAAAATGAGGTGGGTGGCTGAACTACCTGCATCAACACCATCCATGTCCTTATAAGAAACGTTTGGGCTGAGACCTATGAGTTAAGGGCAGCAGTAAGATGGCAATACTTTGAGTGAGGAGGTCAAAGAGAAGGGTATTGAAAAAACAGCCCTGCCAGCTCCATGACTGTGGGGCTCCCCGGTTTCACATGTGGGAAAATAATTTTTTCAAAAAATTTTAACCCAGTCCCTAGTATCTGTTGTGATAGTCTGATGGGTCTAATACCCCACCCATTAACTATTGCTTCTGGAGGGCCAGGATCTGTTCTCCTTCTTTCCCACCTATTACTCTAGCCTCCTAAAATAAGGTTAGATACAAAGCAGCCAGGGATAAAAGAATAAACTGAACATGAGCCTTTTATTTTGGTTTTGATTTGCAAATTATGTTGGAGTGATCCATTGAATGAACAATGTTGGTCTCAATAGCAATTTCAAGGCAAAAGTCTTAGAGAACAAGTGAGGCTTTGTTATACTTTGACAAGCTCTTCCATCCCCAATCAAAATGACTTCCTTATATTGTTCCCACTGTTACAACTTCATCCCAACCAACAAGGAAAAAGAAAGGACTATAAAAGTTCCGTTTACATGTTTTAAAAATGAGATCTGTGTTGGTATAGTAATTTTGTCCTCACATTCTATTAGCCAGAAAATCGTGACAAAATCAAATAGGAAAGTAGGTTAGGAAGCAAGGAAGTGTTTGGAGTGTTGGAGTGGTGTGAGGGAGGAGGTATACTTAGCTGAACTATGGAAAGAGGGAAAGGCGGCTCTCTATTGCATGGTTAGCCCCTGTGTCATAAGGAACACAGATAATATTACATTTTGAGGGCTTCAATGAAGGCTTATAAATCCTGAAATCTAAAAAACTAGAAAAAGTTACTTTTGATGTGCTGTTAAATTTTAGAGGATTAGAGTTTTACTCGTGTTTCAGAAATTTTGTTCTTAAAAGATTTTGGGGAGTGGAGAGATAGCACAGTGGTTAGGGTGTATTTTTTGCATGTGGCCAACCTGGGTTTGATCCCCCACATTCCATATGATCCCCCAATGCCTGCCAGGAGATTCCCGAGTGCAGAGCAAGGAGTATGTCCTGAGCACCACCAAGTGTGGCCCCCAAACAACCGCCCCCCCAAAACCCAGATTTGTTTGCTTTATTTTTAACTCCTGACAGGGTTCATGGGGTCCTTTGTGGTACTGGAGATTAAACCTGGGGGGGCTTCATGCAAGATAAGTGTCCTACTGCTGTAGTATAGTTCTAATCTCTCAAAAATTTTAGGGATCTATTCTATTTAGTGTGTGGAATTTTTATATATCAAGATAAGAAAATTATGACCTAGGAATAAGAATACTATATTAGAAAATCATGTGGCATTTATTGGTAGAACTAAAAATGGTTTTAAATGGTTCTTAAAATGGTTTAAAGTGGTTTGGGAGGGTGGGAGGGGAACTGGGGAAATTGGTGCTGGAAAATTACATTGGTGGAGGGATGGGTGTTGGAACACTGTATGGCTGAACCCAGATCATTGACAGCTTTGTAATGTTCAATAAATGTGATTTATTGAATCACAGGGATTCAACAAAATTTTAAAAAATATTCAAAATGGTTCTTATTGTAGAAAGAGATGTAACATACTAGTATATGCACAAACTTCTGTGATATAAATTTAGATGTTCAAGGAATGAGATTTTATAAAAATAAAGAGAAAGTGTAAATTAAAAGTAGGTGATGAGTTAAATGATGAATATCAATAAAAGGGCAAAATCAAAGATACATTTTCCCACTGCATTTCTGCCTTTGTCTGCTAATAACAAGTAAGAGAATGCAGGCAGCTCAATAGACCAGCTAAAAGAACATCTTTAATGAAAGATGTGCCATAGTGATTAGAAGAAGAACATTGGTGAATTGATCCTCTGAGAGCTAAGAGAGGAAATTATAGAGGAAAATTCAGAGGCCAGGATCTACTTTTCTTCATAATAGATGGATCCTCTGTCCATGGAAAGACAGAGGACATGGATCCTCTGTCTTTCCAAATTCTTCATTGTAGAAGTTATGCATAGAAATGTAAACCAATTCATGACATCTTCCTTCTTGACAAACCATTAGATTTAAGGGACCCTGAGTATCAGTACTGGATCTTGGTCCACCTAAGCAGCACATGACTTGTCAGGAGAATTGCTTCATGTAACTATTTAGTAGCTGAGCCACCTTTTGTAGAGCTGAGGCTACATATCTCTTTCCCTGACTCTGAATGAAGAGCACTTCTCCTATGCCAGGTATCGCAGAAGGTGGCTATCACCTGCCAATGCACATTATATGCCAACCTAGGGCCACCCAGTCATCTGTAGTGTTCCAGGAAGTTGTTTTAGAGCTATGGTCTCAGGAGAGAGCATCATATATGTAACCTGGTTAAAGCTTGTATTAGAGTGTACCTGCTGAGCCAGCTGGCCCAACTGGCAGCCTCTCTGAGCCTCAGTTCCCTCAAAGTACCTATGGATGGACTGAGGGCTGCTTCTAGGGCTGGTAGGATGCTCAGGGTAGTCCGGTTGGTGCCTGGCTTGTGGAAGGAGGGCAGCACATGGCGATGTAAAATGGCTAGTGGAGTCTGTATGGTGCCACGTTGTGAAGATTGTTTGGAAAACATGATCAACAAAGTAAAAATATTTGAGGTGGGTGAAGCCAATACTGTCAACACAGAAAAAACAAACCACATAGAAACAACTATTCTCAAATGAGTCTAAGATGCTGGACTGATAAATACAACAGAACATGCAAGAGAGTGTGTAGAAAGCACTGGAGCACTGGAGCACTGTCATCCCGTTGTTCATCAATTTGCTCGAGCGGGCACCAGTAACGTCTCTATTGTGAGACTTATTGTTACTGTTTTTGGCATATCGAATACGCCACGGGTAGCTTGCCAGGCTCTGCCATGCAGGCAGGATACTCTTGGTAGCTTGCTGGGCTCGCCGAGAGGGATGGAGGAATCAAAACTCAGGTTGGCCACGTGCAAGGCAAAAGCCCTAGCTGCTGTTCTCAACTGTAAGAATTCAAAGTAATTTTATTTTTAACTGTTTTAAGGTTAAAGGATCTTAAACACAAACCTGCTCCAATTTATTTCTCCACACATGATTAAGACTCCATGACTCAGTTTCACTGAGTCATTTTATTTTTTGTTTTGTTTGGGACTACACCCAGCATTGCTCAGGGATCACTTCTGGCGTGGTCGAAGGACTATACGGGATGTTATAAATTGTTGGCCACATGTAATGCAAGTGCTCTTGTAATGTATTATCACTCTGCCCCCTAAAGCCTTTTTCTTTTTCTTTTTTTCTTTTATTAGTGAATCACTGTGAGGTACGGTTACAGACTTACAAACTTTCCTGCTTGCATTTCAGTCATACAACAATCGAGCACCCATCCCTCTACCAGTGCCCACTCTCTGTTACCAATGGTCCCAGTACCCCTCCCACCACCCCCACCCCGCCCCCTCCACCCTACCCTGCCTCTGTGGCAGGGCATTCCCTTTTGCTCTCTCTCTCCTAACGTCTTTTCATGTAAAGCCTGCGGTTTTCGATAAAACCATACAAGTACTCATTGTCTATGTAACTCTGCATGAATATACAGTTCTTATCAACACAATCAGTTAGTTTTCCAGGGAAAAACAAGACTTGTGACCCAACAAAGCTCCTTTGACAAATATGCCCCCAGAACCCGACAGTTATAGGTGAGCAGGTGTTGTATGCCTCCTCCTGCAAGCCTCACCCAAGATCATGGACCCAGGAAATCCAGCATTGGTTAGTGAGTGTTTCATTTCTGGTGTTGGACTACTACAGCGCTCACAAGTGCCTCCCAGCAATGCTAGGGGATCACAAAGTGTCAGCTATCAAACTTCACGTCCCTCATGCAAAGCATGCACTCCCGCCCTTTGAACCATCTTCCCAGCCCGTAAGGGGATGGTTTTATACCTACTCTTGCATCCTGGTGAGGTCTGCTCCCTGTGTCAAGGTCATTCTGTGACTGGATCTTTCTGAGCTTTGTGTTGTGACATAGCAGTGATTAGCATGCCAATGCTCTGACTTGGTCATGTAACTCAAGTGTGAATTTGGGTTTTAGACCCTAAGTATTATTCAGAGCTGTTAGACTTCCCTGCCTGCCATATCCTTTCTCACTCACACGAAGGTTTTAGACCCCATAAGTCAGTTTCTACAGACACCCAATTTGAGCTCTATGGCAAATCATTCAGCAGTACATATTTTCCATATTTTTGTGGACGAATGGATGCTTTATAAAGAATATAGATTAGTTAAAATAGGTATTCCTGCCGTGCAAGAGCAGGAAAAGCCGATTTACAAACTTCTGACAAGGGACACACAATAAATATTTCAGTCCTCTTGGGCCTAAAACATTTATTGATGTTATAGCAATTTGCTTTGTCCTGGTGGCCTCGAAGTAACCATGGATACACATAGTAGCTGGTCCTACATATCACAGCAGTGACATTCCATGACATTTTGTCGCCCTTCTGTTGTAAGAATGGGTCAAGTTTCTGCTGCACCAGGCAACTCTGCTTCTCCCTTACACAGGGACTTCATTCTGCGACCTCGGAATTTCAGAGGTAGATGCTCACATGCTGTTAGGTTTTCTCTGAGCATAAGTCATTGCAGGATGAGTTGCAGCTCACAGAACAAACAGGAGAAGATGCAGGATTGTGACACGGTGGCACGAGCACCTCGAGGAGAGGAAGGGCTGGGCATCTTCCCCCTAATTGCCCGAGACCTCTGCTGCTCCTTCAGGGACTGTTAGTATCCCTACTGACTTAGGTGAGTTCGCTCCTGTCACTGAGAATCTCAGCCCCACAGACCTGGCCTCCTCCCACAGAGAGTCATCTCGGCTTTCTCCTCCCTATGAACCCTATGCACATTAACAGGGTTTTGATTGCTCATTTTTCTCTTCCCCAGTGCATGCCTTATCTCTATTTTTCCTAAATAGACTACTTTTTATATGTTTAAATTTTAAATAAATAAATTTAAAATCAAATACTTTATTATATGAATATTATATGTATTGAACTAACGATTTTATTTTTATGTTACATATGTAACATAAAACATATGTAACAAATGCATCATCTTAACTTTTATAAATGTTTAGTTCAGTAGTTTTAAATACATTTATATTTTTATAGAATGAACCTCCAGTACATTTTCATCTTCAAAACTAAAATCCTATTTTCATGAAACATTGGAATTCTCCCACACCCAGTTCCTGCCAACTCCATCTACTGTTTTCATTACTTTGACTTTTCTGATTACTTCATATAAGTGGATTCATGCAGTGTCTTTTTGAGACTGACATTTCACTCAGCAGATTGTCCACAAAGTTCAATTGTACATGGGTCACAATTTTCTCCATTTTAAGCCTAAATAGTATTCAATTTTCCATGTAGATCACACTTTATTTATTTACTTATCCATTCGGGCCATGTGGATTGTTTCCACCTTTGACTGCTTTGACTAGTGCTGCTATGAGTATTAGTGTATGAAAGTATGCTTTAATCCATGATTTCCATTTTGAGGAGTAGATACCCAGAAGGGAAATTGCTGGATCATATGGAAATTCTGTTTAAAGTTATGAAAAACTGCTATACTCTTGCTATTTACCACATTCAACATTGCCACCAGCAATGCAAAAGGATTAAACTTTCTCCACATCACTTCAACATCTGTTTTCTGTTTTTCATTTATTTATCCTTTTAATAGTACTCCTTATTTGTTGTTATTTTTTATTCTGGGGAGACACCTGGAAGTGCTCAATGCTAGGGTTCACTCCCAATGTGTTTTGGAGACCTGGGTATTGAACACAGGCTTCTTGCATGAAAATCATGTCTTCCAGACTCTTATCTCCCTTTAGTTATTTTTTCAATTTGTCAGTCTTTTTTGGTTATGACTTTTAATTTTATTTATTTTAATTTTATTAAAGACTTTTCTTTTTTTTAATTTTATTGAATCACTGTGAGATAGTTACAAGCTTTCATGTTTGGGTTACAATCACACAATGATCAAACACCCATTCCTCCACCAGTGCACATTCCCCACCACCAATATCTCTGGTATACCCCCTCTTTCCCACCCTCCCCCTGTCTCCATGGCAGACAATATTCCTCATACTCTCTCTCTACTAAAGACTTATTTTCAAAGTTATTCATAGTTTAGGTTTAGACATACAATATTGCAGCACCAATCTCACAGCCAGTTTCAACTTCCCTCCACCAATGTTCCCAAGTTCCCTCCCACATTCCCACCCCTCCAGCCTGCCCTCCTAGCTGGCACATCTCTACGTTTGGTTGTTAGGAAGTTCGATTTCTTGATTTCAGTTCTGTTAGCTTTGTGGTTTGGATATTTACTCTCATTCCTGAACAACCACCTTTGTACCTTAATCCCCTAACTGGCCCCCATGGCTTCTCATCTGCCTCTTCTCACTCTCCTCCATTCTTTCTTTTCTTCTTCTTCCTATACTCTTGGGCCAAGACTGATCTGCATATTCCCCTTTAAAACATTGCACTCCCTCATGCAGTTATTCGAAATAAGATACCACCCCATGTTGACATTTCTTCTCCTGACTTACTTCATTTAACATGATGTTTTCTAGTTCTACCCACATTGCCATGAATTATATGATTTCATCACTCCTTACAGCTGTGTAGTGTTACATTGTCTATAAATACCATATCTTCATGATACACTTATCTGTCGTTGGACACCTAGGTTGATTTCAAATCTTAGCTATTGTATGGAGTGTTGCAAGAATAATGTAGAGCATACATTCTTTTGAATGCTTCTTTTTCTGTCCTGGGGATAGATATCCAATACTGGAATTGCTGGGACATATGGGAGCTCAAGTCTGAGTCTACTGAGTACCCTCCATATGGTATTTCATAGGGATTGGACCAGAAAACATTCCCACCAGTAGTGGATGAGGGTTCCTTTTTCATCACATCCCTGCAAACAGAGATTATTCCCAGTATACCACATCAGCGAAAGGAAAAATAAAATCATATGATCATATTATTTGATACAGATCAAATAATATGGTGGACAAGATCCAACACCCACTCATAATTTAAAAAATCCCCAATAAATTTGAGGTGGAAGGGTTACTAACTTGTTAGTAACAACTATCAAGTTGGTAACAACTATCTATGTATAATAAAACATCACTTGTATCACTTGTCATCCTGTTGATCTTCGATTTGCTTGAGCGGGTGTCAGTAATGTCTCCATTTGTTCTGGTCACATGCTAGTGTAGCACAAAGATATCTGCTCGCTCCAGGAACAGGAAGAGCCTCAAATCACTCATTCAGGGTTTTGACAAAGAAGTCTGACCACCTCATAGGTGGGCGGTCACGTGGTCTTTTGATGTCTCGTGGAATCCAGTCAGTAACAGCTCTAGTCCAGCAGTCATCTCTGAATCACATTATTTGTCCAGCCCATCTGATTTTCGACGATTTGGCAAATGAGACAGTGTCCCTGATCCTTGACTGCTGACGGAGGTTGGAACTTCAGATTCCTTCTCTCACTTGAATGAAACTTGATACTCCAAGCATAGCTCTTTCAATTTCTCTTTGGGATACCAATAGTGTTCTCATCCTGTTTGAGTAGGGCCCAGATCTGAGGCATATGTTAGTGCAGGAAGAACGGTGCAGTCAAAAAGATATGCCCAGAGCCAGAGGTTCTTCGTCCTCTTAACCACTTCTTCTATGCTCTTGAAGGCTTTCCATGCTGTTCTCTTCCTCCTGCGCAGTTCTGGTGCCAAGTAATTCCTCATGTTCAGTTCTCGACCCAAGTACACATAGCTGCTGCATTCGGAGATGTTCATTCCATTAAGAGCAAATAGAACATCAGGGACTAGTTTGTTTTTCATGAACATTGTTTTGTTGAGATTCAGCTGCAGTCCAACCTTTCCACACTCATGGTCGAAGTCGGCCAGCATTTGTGCTGCTTGGCTAATGTTTGGCATTATGAGAACGATGTCATCAGCGAACCGGTGGTGGTGTAGTTGCCGACTGTCTATCTTCACTCCCATTCCTTCCCATTCCAGTTGTCACATGATGTTCTCAAGGGTGGCACTGAAGAGTTTTGGTGAAATGATATCACCCTGCCGAACACCTCTCTTTACGTCAATGATCACTTCCTTGTAGAATGGTGAGATCCTAGTGGTGAATCCGTAATACAGCTTTGGAGGATCTTGATGAACTGAGTTTGAGTGCCCTGTTTGGCTAGGGCTCCAATGACCAATTCAGTCTCAACAGAATCAAAGGCCTTCTTTAAATCGATGAATGTTAGACAAAGTGGCATCTTGAACTCTCGAGAAAATTCAATGAGTTTGGTCACTGTGTGAATATGGTTGATCATGCTGAATCCTTTCTGGAAGCCAGCTTGCTTTCATGGTTGTCCTTTGTCTAGTGCTCTGCCTATTTTATTCAGAATGATTCGAGTGAAAAACTTGTAGATGACAGATAACAGGCAGATTGGGCGATAGTTGCCGATGTCGTGGATGTCTCCCTTCTTGTACAAAACAGTCCTGCTGGTTTTTCGTTGGGACGGAACCTTGCATTCAGACAGGTAGCATGTGAAAAGCCAAGCTAGTGTATTGATGAGTACTGGCAGCAGATTCTTCAGGTGTTTGGGTCTGACCTTGTCTGGACTGGGTGATGTACGCGTCTTTACCGATGAAATGTCATGTCGGATTTCGGGAACGACATATCCATCCTGCGGAATTTGGTATGTGGGCAGGTGGACATGGCGGTCAAAGAGATCTGAATAGAAGTCGTGAATAATCCTCTCCATTGCCCTTCTGGAATATGTGACGATCTATCAGGACATTGGAGGGCAGTCATTTTGGTCTTGTAGTTGGCGAAGGACAGGAAAGCATTGCAAATACTTTTCCTGGCTTCTGCAGCATCGGCCAACACTGCTGCTCTTCTCTCTTTGAGGTCTTCCTTTGTCGCTTCTCTGCACAGCTTTGTGAGCTCGGATGTTAGCTTATGGTTGCCTGAGGCTCGTGCCAAACCATGTTGGCACATGAGCTTGAGAGTTTCCGAAGACAGGCGTCTGCTTGTGGTTTTCCCACTCTCGACATTTTTCGTGCAATCAGGGAGGTGCTGAACCAGTCGATGGTATTCCTCGTCGATGCTGTCAATGTCGGCATCTTCCCATGTTGCCACAATAGTGCCATAGAGCTCCCAGTTGGTGGTCATTATGAGAGTTCTCTTCTTAAACTTAAACTTTGCAGACCTTTCTTACCACTCAGTGAAGTAAAATTTTGCAAGAGGGATATGGTGGTCTGATCCCATTTGGAATTTTGGCGCAACAGTGACATCCGTCAGGCAAAACCTTCAATTTTTTTGCAAAACCATCCCCCCACCAGTGTACATTTTCCACTAACAATGTTCCCAGTATCCCTCCCCCTTCCATCCCACCCCTCACCCCACCTCTATGGCAGACAGTTTCCCTCTTACTCTCTCTATACTTATGGATATTATGGTTTGCAATACTGAAGATGAGAGATCATCATGTATTGGTCCTTTATTTACTCTCAGCACACATGTCCCATCCTGAGCGATCCCTCCAACCATCATTGACTTAATGATCCCTTCTGTATCCCAGCTGCCTTCTCCTCCAGCTCACAAGGCAGGCTTCCAACCATGGAATAATCTTCCTGGCCCTTATCTCTACTGTCCTTGGGTGTTAGTTTCATTATGATATTTTATATTACACACACAAGTGTAAAAAACACAAAGGCGCGAGTGCAGAAAGGTGCAATTTGATGTGTGTGGTGTGTTGTGTTGTTAGCGGGCTCTCGAGGCAGCGCGCTCTCTCTAGCCGCTTGCATTCAGTGCTCTCGAGCCACTGTGTATGGACCAGATTGGGACGGCTCCTCCTTGTTCTCTGCTTCTGTGTGTGCCGCTGTGCTCTCTTCTGTCTGTCTCTCTATCTCTGTCTTTGTAGTCTCTCCTCTGGTCTCTTCCTACTTCTCTCTGTCTCTGCTTCTGTGTCTTCTCCCTCTACTTCTGTGTCTTCTCCTGTGTCTTCTGTCTCATCTCTGTGTCTTCTCTCTGCTTCTGTCTCTTCTCCTTGCTTCTGTCTTAACCTCTGCCCCCTTACAGTTTTAGTTTATATAGCAGTTTTAGTTTATATAGGGTGGTGACACAAAGGTGGGTTGAACAGTAACAAATCAACAAAGTGGGGTAAGACCATTTCTCCCAGAGATTAAAAAAATCTCATCTAAGGAGATTACTCCAGATTACTAGGAGGTCTGCTCAAGGGTGGGAGCCAAACAAGGGTGTGTCAGGGTGTGTCACTTTCTTCCTTCCTCAGCTAGTAATCCGCTTAAATAGTTGTAGTAAATTTACTTCTAATATTTCTAGTAATGTCATTCTGTATGAGCACAGTAAGAGATTTATCAGACTTAAAGTTTGGATCTTCCTGAGGACATTCACTACATATATTCCAGACCACAGTCCCCAGGCCAGGTTAGTCTTCCTAACCCCAGCAGGGTCCTAGTCTCGTCGTTACCTTTGGATCATGACAGCATTTGTCTATGACCATGCTCTCAACTTATAGTTGAATATTGTGGCACTTTGGCCTGGCCCATTTTGATGCCAGGGTAGCTCACAGCTTGCTCTGGGTTCATTCCGTCCCTTGTCAGGACCCTGCTTTTGGGGTGCTAGGAACTAAGGGCAACTGAGTTGAGAAAGAAGACGCCCCGGAGTCAATCAGCTCCCAAGTTACAAAGCATAATATTAACTGTCTTCCTGTGTCCATACAGAAAGGACATTGCTTTCAGGTAAACTAAGTTCCCTGCGGCAAGGCTAAAAGGACAAACCCAGTGTTACCCTACACACAAGTGCAGTCATTCTATGTCTGTCCCTCTCTTTCTGACTCACTTTGCTTAGCATGATACTTTCCATGGCAATCCACTTACAAGCAAATTTCATGACTTCATTTTTTCCCTAATAGCTGCATAATATTCCATTTTGTAGATTTACCAAAGTTTCCTTAACCAGTCATCTGTTCCCGGGTTGTTTCCAATTTTTGGCTACAGTGAACAGTGCTGCAATAAACGTACAGGTATAGATGTCATTTCTACTGTGCTTTTTTGCACCCTCGGGATATATCCTCAGAAATTGTATTGCTGGGTCAAATGGGAGCCAAATTTCTAGTTTTTTGAGAAACATTCATATTGTTTTCTAAAAAGGCTGGACCAGTTGGCATTCCCACCAACAGTGAAAGAGAGTCCCTTTCTCCCCACATCCATGCTAACACCAGTTGCTTTTGTTCTTTTGGATGTTTGCCAGTCTCTGTGGTGTGAGATAATATCTCATTGTTGTTTTTATCTGCATCTCTCTGATGATTAGTGATGAAGAGCATTTTCTTTCATGTGCCTTTTGGCCACTCAAATTTCTTCTTTGAGAAAGTTTCTATTCATTTCATCACCCCATTTTCTGATGGGGTTGGATGTTTCCTTGCTGTAGAGTTCAACCAGCCTTGTATATCCTTGATATTAACCCCTTACCAGAAGGGTATTGGGTAAATATCCTTTCCCATTCCATAGGTTGTATTTGTATCCTGGTCACTGTTTCTTTTGAGGTGCAGAAGCTCCTTAGTTTATTATAGTGCCATTTGTTTATCTCTGCCTGCATTTGTTTGGTCAGTGGCATTTTATCTTTGAAGATACATTTACTTCAATGTTGTGAAGGGTTTTGCCAACTTTTTTTCAATGTACCTTATGGATTCTAGTCTGATGTTGAGGTCTTTAATCCATTTTGATCTGATTTTTGTGCATTGTGTTAGGTAGAGGTTGAACCCATTGTTGTGCATGTAGCTGTCCAGTTTTGCCAGCACCATTTGTTAAAGAGGCCTTCCTGGCTCCACTTCATATTTCTTACTCTCTTATCAAATATTAGATGATCATATATTTGAGGGTTTGTGTAAGGATATTCAACCCTATTTCATCAGTCTGCGGGTCTGTCTTTGTTGCAATACCTTGCTGTTTTAATTATTACCACTTTGTAGTACAGTTTGAGGTTGAGGAAGATGATGCCTCCCATCTTCCCCCCCACACACACACCAGAATTGCTTTAGCTATTTGTGGAGGCTTGTTGTTCCATATGAATTTCAGGAGTGTTTGATCAATTTTTCTGAAGAATGTCATGGGTACCCTTATAGGGATCACATTGAATCTGTAGAGCACTTTGAGGAGTATTGCCATTTTGACAATTCTTCCAATCCATGACCAGGCGATGTGTTTCCATTTCCTCATGTCCTCTTTTATTTCTTGAAGTAGCATTTTGTATTAGCTCAGCATGAGTCAAGCAGGTATCCCCCCCATCTGTTTGGCTGTGGCAAGACTGTCGCTGTAAGGGTACTGCATTTTGGGGAGTGACTGATGGCTAACCTCTTCACTCTGGTGCTGAAGGTGTTAGTTTTTCAAGGCAAAGTCAGAGTTCTGGCACAGGCCTAAGGAAAAGAAGTCAGTCTGTTTTGGAGGACTCCGGGATGGTCGGGGGGCTCATTCACTGCAGAACAATTTGACGCTTACATTGTTTTGTCAGGGCTGGTAGAGACAGTGAAGCATTTTCCTTTTTCCCTTCCCTCTATTTACTGACTTAGCCAAGGATCAGCACTGTTTAGTTGTGCTCATACACACCTTGCTACGGTGCAACTGGAAATTGCTTGTATGAGTTATCAGGCAGCAGAGCTGACAGGAAGAAACAGTGGAGCTGCCAGGATTGCACTCAGCACTGAAGACTGAACTCAAGGCTTCACACTTGCAAGGCTGGTTCTTTGAGCTATTGGGCCATCTTCGTAGCCCCGTAAAGGTTTTTGGATGGATGAAGAATGACTGGAATTGTGCTTAGGGAGATTAATTTGGCAGCAGTGTGTGAGATGAATTGGAGGTGAAGGGAAGATGAAATATTGCCAGAGTAAGAGAGAAAGGTCTTCCTTACTGGGAAGGTGAATACTCTGATGAGATAATAAGATTCCAGGTCACTCAACTTATTTGAGGTCTAACAGCTTGCCCTGACTTTTCCCTTCCTATGTTTAGTTATCCTTCTTAAACTGAAAATGCCTCTTACTCTGCCCATGCTAATCCCTAAGGCTTTTGAGTATAGCTAGGGGTATCAATATACACTTTATTGATCTCAACGGCTGCTCCTCACAGACGGGAGTATAAAATGAGGCCCTCATAGCCATGCCACCGGACTCCATGCCAGGCTGTTCTCATTCGGAGCGCCCCAGAGGGGGGCAAGTGAGAACCCTTCCCTTCCCGAGGGACCCAGCCCTGGCAGCCAACCTCCACTACTCAGCCACCACCATGCTCCAGGCCACTTTCTGGACTCTCCGGCCGAGCCTCACGCATGAACAAAGTCCCACAGAACCCAGATAATGCTGAACTTTGTGACCTTGGACTTTAGACACATTATAAGACACTTCCTACCCATTTTACATAATTACCACACCATATTTGATGGAGTTCAGACAGCAGGCAACTATAGCTCTTGGAAAGCCCGGCAAGCTACTGAGAGTATCCCGCCTGCATGAGCAGAGCCTGGCAAGCTACTCGTGACGTATTCAATATGCCAAAAACAATAACGATAGGTCTCATTCCCTTGACCCTGAAAGAGCCTCCAATAGTGGGAAAGAAGAGTAAAGAGATGCTGCTAAAATGTCAGGGCTGGGAGGAATAGAGATGTTACTGGTGCCAGCTCGAGTAAATCGACGAACAACAGGATGACAATGATACAGTGATACGACAGTTTGTAATATTTGTTGTACAGGTCCTTTACCTCCTTAGTTAAGTTGATTCTGAGGTATTTGATTTTCTCAGACATGATTGTGAAAGGGAATTTTTTCCTTATCACTTTCTTCTCTCATTATTTGCATATAGGAAAGCCATGGACCTTTGGGTACTGATTTTATAATCTGTGATTTTACTATACAAGTCTGTTGTTTCTAGGAACTTTTGGGTAGAGGCTTTAGGGTTCTCTAAGACAGTATCATGTCATCTGCAAATGGTGAGCGTTTGATTTCTTCCTTTCCTACTGGATTCCCTTAATATATATTTCTTGCCTAACTGCTATGGCAAGTATTTCTATTTTGCTGAGAGTTTTCATCATAAATGGGTACTGGTTCTTGTCAAATGCTTTCTCTGCATCTATTGATATGATGATATGGTTTTTATCTTTTCTTTTATTGATATGATGGATTATGTTGACTAACTTGAAAACGTTAAACCATCCTTACATCTCTGGGATGAATCCCACTTGGTCGTAGTGTATGATCTTTGTGATGAGTTGTTGAATTCTATTTGCTAATATTTTGTTGAAGATCTTTGCATCCATGTTCATCAGGGATATTGGCCTGTAATTTTTCTTTTCTTTTTTGTGGTATCTCTGTCTGATTTTGGTATTAGGATAATATATGTCTCATAGAAATTGTTTGGGAGTGTATCTGTTTCTTCAATTTCCTGGAAAAGCTTGAAAGGAACTGGCAATAGGTCCTCTTTAAATGTTTGGGAGAATTCGCTAGTGAATCCGTCTGGACCTGGACTTTTGTTTTTGGGAAGACTTTCGATTACTGTTTCAATTTCCTTGATAGTGTTAGGTCCATTCAGGTATTCCAAATCTTCTTGGTTCAGCCTTGGGGGTTATAGGAATCTATGAATCTATTCATTTCTTATAGATTCTCTTGTTTTATGGCATACAAACTTTCAAAGTAATCTCTGATGATCTTTTGAGTTTCTTTGGTTTCTGTTGTGATGCCCTCCTTTTCATTTCTGATTCAGTTTGTTAAGGTTCTCCCTCTATTTCTTTGTGAGTCTTACTAGTGGTTCATAAATCTTGTTTATTTTCTCAAAGAACCAGCTCTTGGGGGCTGGAGCGATAGCACAGCAGGTATGGCATTTGCCTTGCATGCAGCCGGCCAGGTTCGATTCCCAGCATCCCATATGGTCCCCTGAACACTTCCAGGAGTAATTCCTGAGTGCATGAGCCAGGAGTAAACCCTGTGCATCGCTGGGTGTGACCCAAAAAGGAAAAAAAAAGAACCAGCTCTTGGTTTCATTGATATTTCGGGTTGGTTTTCGGGTTTCCATGTTGTTAATTTCTGCTCTGAGTTTTATTATTTCTTTCCTCCTGCCTGGTTTGGGCTCCTTTTGTTGGTAATTTTCAAGATCTTAAGCTGTGAAATCAAGCTGTTTATGTGGGCCCTTTGTTTCTTCCTGAGAAATGCTTGCAGAGCTATAAATTTTTCTCTTTACACTGCTATTGCTGTGTTCCACACATTCTGGTAGCTCATGTCTTCATTTTCATTTATTTCCAAGAATCTTGGTTTCTTCCTTGATTTCCTCTCTGACCCACTCCTTGTTCAACATTGAGCTATTTAATTTCCAGGTGTTTGATTTGATTTTTCATTTCTGTTTGTGATTAACTTCTATCTTCAGTGCATCATGGTCTGAAAAGATAGTTGATACAATGTCTATCTTCCTGATTCTATTGAGGTATGTTTTGTAATCCATCACGTGATCTATCTTGGAAAATGTTCCAAAATATTCCACTGAAAAAGAATGTGTGTTTGGTATTTTGGGGGATGAAAAGCCCTGTATACATCCATTAGTCTGCTATTAGTCTGCTCTCTTCCATTTCTTCCTTCAAAGCCAGTACTTCCTTGCTTAGTTTTAGTCTTGTTGATCTATCAAGAGATGACAAAGGAGTGTTGAAGTCTCTGACTACTATTGTGTTGCTACTAATATCCTCTTTGAAGTCTATTAGCAGTTGTTTTAAGTATTTTGCTGGACCCTCATTGGGTGCATATATGTTTAGGAGTGTGATTTCTTCCTGATGTACATACCCCTTGATTATTTTTAAAAATGGCCTTCACTGTCTCTTCTAATCTTTTCCATCCTGAAATCTATGTTGTCAGATACTAGTAAGTCTACCCCGGATTTTTTGAGGGAGTTATTTGCTTGAAGGACTGTTTTCCATCTTTTGACTTTGAGTCTGTGTTTGCTCTGACTGTTCAGATGTGTTTACTGGAGGCAGCAGAATGTTTGATTCAGTGTTTTAATCCATTTTTCCACCCTGTGTCTCTTAATTGGTGCATTTAGACTATTGACATTGATAGAAATTATTGTCATGGGGTTTTGTGCTATCTTTCTGTAGAGGTTTGTTGTGCTTGCTTCTTCAGTCCTTTAAAGGTTGGTTTTGAGTCTATGAAGTTTCTGAGCAGTTGTTTATCCATGAAATAGTGTATCGTACTTCTAGTTTGAGTGTGAGTTTATCCAGATAAAGTATTCTTGGTGAGGCATTCATCTCATTGAGTTTTTCACTATACTCCACCATTGTCTTAGGGCTTGGACGGTTCCCTCTGATAAGTCTGCTGTAAATCTAAGGGGTGCTCCTTTGTATGTTATTTCCTTCTTTGACCTTGCTGTTTGCAGTATAGTTTCTCTAACTGTGATATTCATTGTTCTGATTATGATATGTCTTGGAGTCTTATTATTAGGGTCTCCTTTAGCTGATACCCTTCGGACTTGGATCTGGATGCCTGCATTCTCCAGCTCTGGGAACTTTTCAGAAATGATATCTTTAACTGTTGCCACTTCATTGGGATTGCCTCCCTGTCCTTCTGGTACTCTGATGATTCTTATGTTGTTCCTCTTGAATTCATCCCTTAGGTCTTTTATTCACCCTTGAGCTATTTTGAGGTCTTTTTCCATTGTATGTTGTTGCCTGTATGCTTTATGTAGTTCATCTTCAAGCTCACTGATCCTGCCTTTGGTTGTTGTCATTCTAGTGTTGAGGGCACCCACTGAGTTTTTAATTTCATCGGTGGAATTCTTTATTAGTGACACTTCTTTTTGTAGCTTTCTTATTTCTGCTCTCATTTCTTCCTGTATTTTGTTGGCTGTTTGCTCTCCACTGTTTCTTTCATGTCCTCCTTTAATTTACTGGATGCCTGTTCCACGGTTTCTTTGAGTTCATTGAACGTGCTCAGCATTTCGTCTCTGAATTCTTTATCAGAGAGATTGTATTTGTGGGTATTTCCTGTTGAGGCTCCTGAGCTCTTTCCTTCATCCACTCCTCATGGTGGGGACTTGCACTGTTTCTTCGTGTTGCTGTAGTAGTATGGAGGTGGATCCCTCCAGTTCACTGCCAGTGTCCCCCTTCACTGAGAGAAAGGGTTCTGAACGAGCTCAGTCGATGGTGGTCTCTTTTTTCCCCTTCAAAAATACTAACTTTCTCTTTGGTGCTCCTCTGTGACTTATGTGAAACCTCTAGTGCAGCTTCAGGGGATGTGTTCCTTTATATTAGGCTTGTTAGATTCTTGTTTTCACAGTTATTTTGGTGAGATTGGAGTAGACTAGTGGACTGTTGGCCTAATGTGTTCAGAGTAGCCGGGCTGTCCCAGTAAGAATTAGGTAATGGAGGTTGAAATATGAGTCCAAAATGCTGGGAAAGGGGAAAAATAACTACAGCCTCTCCAGAGGCCATGGCCCCCATACCTATGGGGGATGGGCAGCATTGGTTCCGGTCCTGGATTACATTCTGCTTCTGGCACACCTCCCAAACTGCAGGGGTTCCTCTGGCCTAGGTGTTCATGTGGGCACCTTGGCTGAGGAGGAGAGGTTCCAGGGCTGCCCGCTCAGATGCTTTGTTTCCCAGCATTTAGCATTAGCCTCTGGGACTTCTGCAAACTCTGAACTGATCTTGCTTTATACCACACTACTCAGAATGTAAATTAGATAGTTACTCCCATCCTTAAATTCTGCACTAGCAGTCACAATGATTTTGGAAACGTTATAAATGTGATTCAAGTATCAAACTCAGTAATGTTTACATGGAAAAACTTTGCTTTTGTTCAAGCATTTATTTTCAATCACATGTGTGATGGAAAAGAGAAAGCAACCCTTTCCTGAAGGACAGAGATAGAAGAGTGTGATCTAAGGTCCATGTAATCTGCTGTCTATGCATCGATAACTTAATTATTTTTACTTAATTTCATATTTTAATTACATCTTAGATCTTGTGGAAATTGTTGGATGCAGATTTATTTCCTAGTATTGCTATAGCTATGCCAAAATCTAATTATGCTTTATTTGCCTTAGAAGAAAAGATAATCCTGTTACCAGTTATTCTCCACAGAGGCCATGTTCCTATCGGTCATGTTCCCTTCCAAGCCCTGGGGACTTGGGTGTGGAAGGTGGAAATTTTCTCCCTGTGGAAGATGCTATAGGGAAAGGATTATTTGCCTTCAGTATGCTGCCTGTCCTGATGCACGCTGTTGACCAATGAAGAAATAACCCTCCACAAGGCCCCCAGCCCAACTGTGTGCGACACAGGGTATATCAGAATGGAGACTCAGCTCCTCCGAGCAGCATTTCCCAGTGGCCATTATTCTCCCTCTACTTCTGAGAAGTCAAATTGGTTTGAATCTGTGTCACATACCAGTGAGACTATGGGATTTTTTTTCTGCTTCTGGCTTATTTCACATTGGTTCAAGCTGGAAGCTACTTTACAGTGAAAGTTGACTTCCAGCTTTTGTAGTTGATTAAACACTGAATTACATTTCTTAAGTTCTAGGAATAAGAATTCTGTGTTATGACTCATTTCTGTTTGCCTCTGAATCTTCTCTGCATTTCAACCCCTCCTTATCCTGGTGCTGAAAAACCAGAAGTGCATTGGAAGTTCCCTGCTTCTGGCTTTGGTGTATCCATTCAGAGACTTGAGGAGGTATGGGCTATTCATGTCCACTCAGAGAACTAAGCTGTGTGTGTGGTGGTGTGTATGGGGGAGGGGAGCTGGATTATTTATGATCTCTCCCTGTGCTTGAAGCTCTGTTTTTTCCTCTTCAGACCTTGGTGATATTCTGCTCACCCCCTTCTCTACACTTTGTAATTGCCTTTATATTAAACTCCTAAAATTACATCATTTGCACATGCCATGTCCTCCAGGATTTTGTTCTTGGGGGATAATTTTTTTATTTGTCTTTTCTTTTCTTTTTAATTTTAGTTTTCAATATTTGTATGGGCATTAGGATTTACAACACTGTTACTGAAGAGTTTAGGTCATACAGAGTTTCAACCCACCAAAAGTTCAGCATCCCTGCACCCTATCAAGTTCCCCTTCCATCCCTTCACCCTATCCCTTCCTTTGGCAGGTTCATTTCCATAGGTCAACTCCTAATATTTAGAAGATATTTTTATTGGCTTCCAGTGGGTGAAGTGGGTGAGTCCTGGGACATGGTGAACTTGTATAGAGCGCAGGATGCTTCAGGGCAGTGATTACCAGCTCAAGAGTCAATAGAGCTGCAGAGAGCTAGAGATAGCTCTAACTCTTGCTTCTTGGCAGCATCAGCACTAGTTCATCAATCACATGCAAATCATAGACCCAAATGGCTTCAAACAGCAACGTTAACTGAAAGGTAAGGATGCAGTCATTTTGCTGAAACCAAACTGCTGCTCACACTATAGAACTTGAGACTTCAGTACTGCTGAATAAGTATGTCTGGCTGGATGAATCCACTCTTACCGGGTCTATTTAAGCCATTAGGAAATCTTTGATTCTAGGGCACAGAGTGAAGCTTATTTAGCTTTTCTTTGGAAAGAATATAACTTTCACCTAAATTCTACCATTATCATTTATCCACAAATATATAATTGCATGGGAAAACCACACAACAACACTCTGAATCCTTCAGACTTTAAATGAATGACAATAAGATTTCACAGAAATTTAAGCAAGAAATTTAATCTGATCATCTGGCCTTGACTAAGGTGGGGAGGAGCATGTTGATCTGGTGTTTGCTGGAAAGTGGGAACTAACTTCTTCAGGTTGGGAGTATTCAGAAACCTGCTAGGGAAGCAGTGGTCGTGTGGAGTGGCAGATTTGGCTTCCTTCTTGGCTCTTTTTCAAAAATCCTCTGAGATAAAGCAAGGTGTTCTTTAATTGAATCACCATAAGATACACAGTTACAAAGTTGTTCATAATTAAATTTAGTCATACAATTTTCTACTAACAGCCCCTTCACCAGTGCGTTTTTCCTAGCACCAATGTTCCCAAGTTTCTTTCCTGCCTATTTTCCCCTCTTTGTCTGTCTGTCTGTCTATCTTCTCTCTCTCTCTTTCTTCTCTCTCTCTCTCTCTCTCCCTTTGTGTGTGTGTGTTGTGTGTGGGGGGGTGTCTCTGTCTCTCTTTCATTTTGGGTATTATTTATGGTTTGCAATACAGGTACTCAAATACTATCATGTACATCCCTTGACCTTCTTTCATATTCAGTTCTTGTCCAGAATGATCATTTCCATCTGTCACTGTCAAGTAGTTCCTTCTCTATCCTAACTGCCCTTCCCCCTCACCAGTCCCCAACTGTGGCAAGATTCCAAACATGGACCAGTCCTCCTAGCCCATGTATCTATTGTCCAATGAGACTAATTGTAGGATTTTTTTTCCATCCCTCAAATGAGTGCAATCATTCTGTGTGTCCCTCTCCTCTGTTTCATTTCACTCAGCATGGTACTCTCCTGTCTATCCATTTATAAGCAAATTTCATGACTTCATTTTTTCCTGAAGGCTGTATAGTACGCCATTGTGTAGATGTACCATAGTTTCCTTATCCAGTCATCTGTTCTCAGGCACTCACTCAGGTTGCTTCCAGATTCTGGCTATTGTAAACAGTGCTGCAATGAACATAGAGGTGTACTTTTGAGGAATGCCCATATTGTTTTCCCAAAAGTCTGGACCAAAATGGTATTCTCACAAACAATGAATGAGAAAGAGTTGCTAATAAAATCTTTATCCTTGAGCCACAGAGTGTGGAGTTATTACATATTCCAATCAATGGGTTTAGATTCCTCAGCTACGGTTCTCTAGATTAATTCCCTGTTTGACAGAGTACCAAAGGGAGGTTTTTCTACTCATGAAGGATATTGGTTGGCTCTTTCATTTCACCCTGGCTGGGAAGTCTCTATAGCATTAGTCTGTATAGTATATAGTCTGTAAGCAAAATGTCGAGGGCTGTTGAGTTTACAGAGCACAGACTTGTTTTGCACAAGCTTGTGTTTTCAATTCCACCAGATAATACAAACAGCACTCCTGTAGCTAATAACACGTGTGGATTACCATAATAGTCACAAAATCTTGTGCTCCTTTCTGTTTTATTCATGTGCTAGCACCTTTTTCAAATCTAAAACAATGATGAAATCATTTAAAAACAGTAATGCTGAAACGCAAATACTCAAATGCTATTAAACTGTTAGCATCTTGCTGAATTATTTCCTTATGGTTAATTACTTCATTTCTTTATAGCTATGATGGATCACTTAAAGTTCTATTCTCAAACAACATATACTTATATGCCTAGAAGTGGTAAGGGATGCCTAAACCTACTTTCAAAATTGTCTTAAAGCATTCTTATTTTGTCTGTGGAATTTCTTCATTTTAATTTAGCTTTCATTTTTAAATAAATATTTAGCTACAGCGATTTTGATGAAAATCTCTTTACTGGTTTAATGAGGAATTTTTATGGGTCTATATAACATCACTGCCTTAATTACTACAAATAGACAATAAACCCTTTCTCATATATGAGAATGGGAAACACATAGAGTGAGTGTCATTAGGAACAATTGGATTTTTACTTGATAACTCAGTTTGAAAAAAAAAAGAAATACTGAAAATAACAGCCCCAGGGCTAGTCTCTGTAGCTCCACTAGAAATCACGGAGCATAACTAATTCTTATAAAGATTTTCCCTGTGAGTTTTGGGCTGTAACAAAGGCAAAAACATAAATTCATGCAGAGAATATGTAGTTGTTCATTTGGAGGTGCCAATTAATTCTTCTCTGAGTGCTTCAGACATTCAATCCATCGTAAAAGGTCTTCGAATTTAGGAAGATGCCTGGGTTACAGAGGGCCTTGTGAACCAATTCGCACCAGAAGGATTCTTAGTTTATGGGCTGGAGGGACACACATGGCTCAGTAAGTGCTACCATTGATAATTCAGATGGACTTTTGCCTGGTTAAAAAAAATATCAATGAGAAGGATAGAGGTAGTAATTTCAATTCTTCACATAAGAAAAACAAGTGGTCTTGTTGATCAAGAGAGAGCTATTGACTTATCTCCCCTTAATAAATTTCTCCGCAATGATTCTTAAACCAGGTGTGCCTAAGGAAATTCAGCAACATGAAGATTAGGGGTTCTATTCCAAAATAGGGGTTCAGGAGGTTTGAGTGAGTCACGATTTTTCACTGACAAGAAACACATGTGCATCACATTTTGAAAAATTTTATTTAGAGGGTAGACCTAAGATTCCCCTTGAAACTATTCCCTTTTCCCACTAAAGAAAGCATTTAATTTTGCTCAGTTTGGAATCAACTGGACCTGAATTTCAAGTGTACAAACTCTTATTCAATGAATACTTATTTTCCTTTTAACAGATTGAGGTAACACAGTTGCAATAGTACATGGCTTTAGTACTACTCCCGCACCTCACCACCACCAAGGTGCTGAAGATCTTCCACTGCTCCCCATAGGTCATCTCTGGCCCTTTTTCTTTCTCCCTCCCGTAATCACAAAGATTACGGCTTTGTGATCTCAGTTTTGTAATCCAGGCCAAGGGCTTTTCTTCATTAGAACTACCTGTTCTCTTGTCTTCTTTCTCTACATACCACAGACAAGTGATATCGTCTGGTTGTTGGTGCTTCTCCCACTGTCAAGTCAAAAAATCTTAAGTTTGCTTTTATAGAGAGAAAAACGTTTTTTCTTCTTTGGGTACTCAATGAGTTTATGGTCTCAAGATGACAGCAGTCAAGAGAGTCTTATAGAAAATAGCAATTATTTGGAAAAAGTGGTTCATTAATTGAGAATATTACTATATCTCACTCTTTTTCCCATAGTTCTAGCGTGAGATAAAGAAATGAAGTGGAGAACTGAGTTTAACTCTGAAAACACAACTTATAGAGTTGTCACTAGAAAACAAAAACAAGTAAAAACCTCTCCCCAAAACATGGAAAAATATATTACATGTACCTGAAGCAACATATTTTAAAATGAAGGGAGTTTTACGTAACCCTAACTCAGAAGGGATAACAATGTTATTTTTACCACAAATTCCAAAAAGCACAGCACTATTATGTACATATTTATTCCAGATAGAATATGTTCAATTATCTTTGCAGTTGAAAAAAACTGAAATTATCTTTGCAGTTAAAAAAACTGAAAAAAACACACTTATGACCTCACTGCATAACACAATCGAAGTCACTCACTCCTTGCTCCTAATAGCCATTGTGTTATCTTTTTATTCTGAAGGACCTGTTTATTTATTTTTTTAAATTTATTTATTTTTAATTAGTGAATCACCGTGAGGGTACAGTTACATATTTATACACTTTTGTGCTTATGCTTCCCTCATACAAAGTTCGGGAACCCATCCCTCACCAGTGCCCATTCTCCACCACCAGTAAACCCAGCATCCCTCCAACCCTCCCCAATCCCATCTCCCCCCACCCCACCCTGCCACTGTGTCAGGGCATTCCCTTCTGTTCTCTCTCTCTAATTAGCTGTTGTGGTTTGCAATAAAGGTGTTGAGTGGCCACTGTGCTCAGTCTCTAGCCCTCATTCAGCCCGCATCACCCTTCCCCCGCATGGCCTTCGACTACATTATAGTTGGTGATCCCTTCTCTGAGTTGTCCTTTCCCCAGAATGTGAGGCCAGCCTCCAAGCCATGGAGTCAACCTCCTGGTACTTATTTCTACAATTTTTGGGTGTTAGTCTCCCACTCTGTTATTCTATATACCATAGATGAATGCAATCTTTCTATGTCTGTCTCTCTCTTTCTGACTTATTTCACTCAGAATGAAACTTTTCATGCCAATCCACTTAAATACAAAATTCATGACCTCCTTTTTTCTAACAGCTGCATAGTATTCCATTGTATAGATGTACCAAAGTTTCCTCAACCAGTCATCCGTTCTAGGGCATTCAGGTTTTTTCCAGATTCTGGCTATTGTAAACAGTGCTGCGATGAACATACATGTGCAGATGTTGTTTCGATTATACTATTTTGCCTCTCTGGGATATATTCCCAGCAGTGGTATTGCTGGGTCAAATGGGAGCTCAATATCTAATTTTTTGAGAATCGTCCATATTGTTTCCCAGAAGGGCTGAACTAGTCGGCATTCCCACCAGCAGTGTAGAAGGGTCCCTTTCTCCCCACACCCTCTCCAACAGTGGTTGCTTTTGTTCTTTTGGATGTGTGCTAGTCTCTGTGGTGTGAGGTGGTATCTCGTGGTTGTTTTGATCTGCATCTCTCTGATGATTAGTGATGTAGGGCACTTTTTCATGTGCCTTTTGGCCATTCGTATCTCTTCCTTGGGAAAGTTTCTGTTCATTTCTTCGCCCCATTTTTTGATGGGGTTGGATGTTTTCTTCTTGTAGAGTTCAACCAGTGCTTTATATACCATTGATATCAACCCCTTATCTGATGGGTATTGTGTAAATATCCTTTCCCATTCTGTGGATAGTCTTTGTATTCTGGTCACTGTATCTTTTGCGGTGCAGAAGCTTTTTAGTTTAATGTAGTCCCATTTGTTGATCTCTGTTTTTACTAGATTGCTTAGTTCCGTGTCATCTTTGAAGATACCTTTATCTTCAATATCGTAGAGGGTTTTGACAACCTTGTCTTCAATGTACCTTATGGTTTATGGTCTGATGTTGAGGTCTTTAATCCATTTTGATCCGACTTTTGTGCATGGTGTCAGGTCAAGGTCTAAGCCCATATTTTTGCATGTGGTTGTCCAGTTGTGCCAGCACCATTTGTTAAAGAGGCTTTCCTTGCTCCACTTCACATCTCTTGCTCCCTTATCAAAGATTGGATGATCATACATTTGGGGTTGTGTGTAGGGATATTCCACCCTCTTCCATTGGTTTGCGGCTCTGCCTTTGCTCCAGTACCGTGCTGTTTTAATTGTTACTGCTTTGTAGTAAAGTTTGAGGTTGGGGAAGTTGATGCCTCCCATCGTATTCTTCCCAAGAATTGTTTTAGCTATTCTTGGACGTTTGTTGTTCCATATGAATTTTATGATTGCTTGATCGGTTTCTTTGAAGAATGTCATGGGTATCCTTATAGGGATCGCGTTGAATCTGTATAATGCTTTGGGGAGTATTGCCATTTTGACAACATTGATTCTCCCTATCCACAAGCAGGGTATATGTTTCCATTTCCTCATGTCCTCTTTTATTTCATGGAGTAGCATTTTATAGTTTTCTTTGTAGAGGTCTTTTACTTCCTTGGTTAAGCTGATTCTGAGGTACTTGATATTCTGGGGCACGATTGTGAATGGGATTACTTTTTTCATGTCCCTTTCCTCTGCCTCATTGTTTGCATATATGAAGGCCATGGATTTTTGGGTATTGATTTTGTAGCCTGCAACTTTACTGTATAAGTCTATTGTTTCTAAGAGTTTCTTAGTAGAGGCTTTAGGCTTCTCTCTCTATATTATCATATCAGGACCTGTTTATTTGCAGAAGCATGTGATGCCACAGGAATGGGAGGGTGAGAAATATTCACTGTCTTAAATGTAACCCAAACTTATTACAATTGATTACTGTGTTTTGGGGATGGGGGTTTCACAACTGTGTAATTAATTCTCAGAATATATTTTCATTAAAATACAGTGTTTATTAAAGAATACATGTTTATTTGAAGTTTGCATATATATTAATAAAACTGAACAGATGCCATAGTAATTGTTTAGAACATAGAATAATAAGAAAATTTTAAGGGAGAATATTTTATTTGGCATATTTATGATTGCCACTTATAATGAACAGCTTAATTTTTTTAATTATTCTCAATAGGAAGTACCCATCTCAGTCTCTGCTCACATGAGGGTCTTGCCATAAGTGATACATCCCTGTATGTTATACTACTACTTTAACCTGGATTTCATTTGTCTCTTGCTGTCCGATTGCTCTGACAAGACCACTTGTACTAAATTACATAGTACTATCTGGCAGTATCTGGTGACCTGGGTACACAGAGCCAATTCCAATGTAGAGGCTGATGGTTGATAGACACAGAATATAGGCTGATGGCACTGTAGACAGTTTTATTCAAGATCAACAGTGGGTATATAGTGTTGGGTGTTAATTTAAAGTGTTTTAGGCTTCATCAGTGAATTGCCCCTTTTCCTCCCCACCAGAGAAACTTACAGTGCTCCTTACAAGCACCCCTAGTCCCTCGAGTTTATCCTTAATCTTTCCTTTGTGCTTTACCTCTCATTCTGTTAGCTATTAGATTCTGTAAGTCAGCTTTGGTTACTTATAAAGTCAAACCTTCTGATGGCTCTGTACTTTGTATCTGTAATGAATTACTTGCTTTTCTCTTTCCCCTATAACCTTTTTATATTTTACTATAGAGCAATTTTCTTTGCTTAAACACAGAAAGACCATTATTGATATGCTCCTAATATTTGGGAGTTAATTGACTCTTAAATATATTTATTTCTGGGCACCCATCATAATCACTTGACTCAGGTTTCAGTTGCCATAGTTCCTAGCATACCAAAACACTGGGTCCCACTGAGGGATCTCTGGATGGACCTGGGGCAAGCATCAAAGCTACCCCGCTTCAACACAAGTCAGTCTAAAAATCATAAAGCAAAGTCTTGACACAAGCCACAATGACTGAAAAGACAGGACCTGTGGGGTAGGAAAAGCTAAACTGGCCTGAGGACTTAGTCTGGGATATAGTAAATGCCCAGCCGGCTTTTAACCTTAGCCTGGAGCCCAGAGAACTAAGTTTTGGAATCTATATTTCTAACTGTGCTTATCCAAATAGCTGTTAATATTAATAAGAAGTTAACTGAATTGTTTAATATGTATTAGCAGGGAGTGAAAAAGAGAAGCAATATAGATGCTTGTCACCCTCAGTGAATTTCTCAGTATAGTCTCAGACAGAATATCTCATTGAGTTAATTCTCCCAAAAGAACTGCCTCTGTCAAAACTTTACATCTGTAAATGATCAAATCACACCTATGTGCAGTCCATACCTCGAACACCCTCAGCTGTTCTATAAGTATGCTATTAGGTCTGAATTAAAAACTGTCCATGGCCCATGATCTGAAACAGTCTGTGACACCTTCTCTTCGTTCCTCCACCAGGGGGTCGAGGGAAGCAGTTCATGCCACTGAATATGTGGTACAAGGAATCTCCTGACACTCACTTTTCCTCACATCTAGAGTCCCTAGGTGGGGACCACAGAATTCACAATATACGGGCAAATGGAATGCAATACATGCAGGATGAGAGCAGGTAGTAAGTGGGAGACAAAAAGTTTACATGGGTAAAATTGGTACAAGCAGAAACGATTTTATTTTTTTTTATTTTATAAAGTAGTTCACAATATTTGATTACATTTAATATTCAAACACCAGTCCCACCACCAGTACCCCTTCCCACCACCATATTTGGGATGTTTCCATCCCAAGCCCCAAGCCCTGTCCTAAAGTACAACTTAAAAAATATATTTTGTATTGTTTGTTATGAAAAACCACTGAAAATGCTACAAAAAGGTATCCATAGAGGAAATAGTGTAATATTGTTCTATCTTGGCAGTGGCCTTAAGATATTCTTAGGATATCACTAACATGAGAAACAAAATTATTTACCTAGATTCCATCACTGTTGCCAATAAGTTACTTGTCTAGATTCCATTATTACCAATTAATTATTTGTCTAGACTTCATTATTATCAATCAGTTATTTGTCTAGATTCCATAGGTGTCAGCAACCCATGTCCCTGGCCACCAATAATTGCCATTCACTGCCCTGTCGGGAAATGCCAGTCCCCAGGCTCCACTGTATTGTCCACTCTCACCACTTCTATATTGCTGGAGCTGCTGGCAAAGTGCTGGAACCAGCCGGGTGTGTCGAACTGTGAAAACGCCCCCAGGACCCAGAGGGGTGGTGTGTTATGCAGGTGTGTGTGTGTGTGTGTGTGTGTGTGTGTCGTTGTCTGTCTGTCCTCCAGTTATTTGTGTCTGGATAATGCTAGTCTTGGAAAATGTATTTGGCAATATTTCTTCTTTGACTATTTTTTAATTTTGAGAAGAATAGGCTTAAGTTATTCTCTGAAGGTTTGGTAAAACTCACTGGCAAAGACATCTGGTCCCAGTTTTTAATTTTTTAGAAATTTTAAAATTATTTTTATTGCTTAATTTTCCCTGTTCTTTTGAACCAGAGATATTGTACAGTAAGTACAATACTTGCCTTGCACATGGCCAAACCAAATTCACTCCCTGAGCACTATCATGAGTTAAGCTCTTAGCTCTATCAGGTGTGGCCCCCTGTGTATTCAATATTATGTGGCATGGGCTCTCTGGCCACGTGCATTCAGTGGCCATGAGACACTTCCTCACCCTGGCCTGCAGCACCACCAACAGACGCATGAAGGAGAGAACAGGGCCTCCAAGCTGGTTGCTGATCAATTGCCCTTTATTCCAATCTCGCAATTTATTTCATTCTCCCTATGCGCTGTCCCAGTCTCTCTGAGCTCCCCATTCCAGTCTCACACTGCCCCTCATTCCCGTCTCCCACTTTCCCCCATGCTACTCTCACTGTGCCCAGTCTCACAGCCTTAGTCAAGAGCCCAACCTCCAAGGTTGGGGGAGCAAATACACCTAGGTCAGATAGCACAATCAACATATGTAAAGCCCTTCCCTTCCTTCCGGGGAAGCTCATCTAAGACAAAGATCTCCTCCTGCTAGGAGATCTGTTCAAGGGTTTGTTTCTTCTTTCCTTAGTCCATATGTATTTAAATGATCATCTTAAATTAACTTCTTAATGATATTAGTCATTTTATATGGACATAGTAAGAGATATATTAAGCTTAAAAGGTGGCTCTTCTGGGGACATCTCACTATAGATCCCAGACTATAGTGGTCAGGCAAGATTAGACCTTCCTAATCCCCACAGGGTCCTTGTCCAGTCACGTCTCTTTGGGTCATGACAGAATTTGTCCACCACCATGCTTTTAGCTTATTGTAAGTTTTATGGTGCTTAGCCTGTCCCATTTTGATGCCAGGATAGCTTACTTCTTGCCCTGGGTCCATCAATCCCTTCATCAGGACCCTGCTTTTGGGGTGCTAGGAACTAAGGACAACTGAGGCTTAAGTCCAATAAATATGACAGATGCAATTAGTCAGAATCAACTAACTCCAAATTACAAAAGCATAGCATTAACTGTCTTCCTATTTCTACACAAAAAGGACATTGCTCTAAAGTAAACTATGCAAAGGACACAAGGGAAAATGAAAAGCAATATTTCACTTACAAATTCAAAATCCAGAGTCCATAGAAAGATCTGACCTTAAAAATCACAGGTTCTGTTTTGTGGATATACGTGATTAACAGATAGGGAAAGCAGAGCGCAGAGGAGTTAAAAATAAACACAAAGGAATGGGAGCACTGTGATGGGTGTAACCCAATAAACCTATGCCCCTATGACATGGGAAAAAGGACAAACCAATGTTTTCCTACACCCCCAAATAAATAAATGGATTAATTTTAGTACTTATGATAAATCTATTCTGGTTTGAAATCTCTTTGTTTCAATATTTCTATGTAAATTAAAAAAATCTTCTTAGGTTATTAATTTATTGGCACATGTTCATAGAAACCTCTTACTTTTTTTATTGAATCAGCATAGATGTCTCTTTAATTCTTTGTATGTCTTAATTATCTATTTTAATTTGGCCTTTTCATTTCTGATTCTGTTTATTATAGTTTGCTCTACTTTTTTTTTGGCTTTTTGGGTCACATCCAGCAATGCACAGGGGTTACTCCTGGCTCTGCACTCAGAAATTACTCCTGGCAGTGCTCGGGGGACCATATGGGATGCTGAAAATCGAACCTGGGTCAGTCACATGCAAGGCAAATGCTCTACCTGCTGTGCTGTCACTCCAGCCCCTAATTTGCTCTCCTTTATAACCTAGTTAAAGATTTATCTACAGTTTTGAAAAATAATTTTAGTTTCATTAATCTTCTATGGGCTGGAGAGATAGCACAGCGGTTGGGCGTTCGCCTTTCACGCGGCTGACCCAAGTTCGATTCCTCTGCCCCTCTCAGAGAGCCCGACAAGCTACTGAGAGTATCAAGCCCGCGTGGCAGAGCCTGGCAAGCTACCCATGGTGTATTGGATATGCCAAAAACAGTAACAATAAGTCTCTCAATGAGAGACGTTACTGGTGCCCACTTGAACAAATTAATGAGCAACGGGATGACAGTGACAGTGAATCTTCTATTCATTTACTTCTCTTATTTTTATCATTTCCTTTCTTCTACTGACTTCTGGTTAAATTGGTTGTATTTCCAGTTTCCTTAGCTATAAGGTTATTTTATATATTTGTGAAGTCCTGTACCACTATTAATCTCTCAATACTGTTTTAGCCGTATCCTATTGTTTCTAAAATTGTTTTCATTTTAATTTGTCACCAAATATTTCAAATTTCTGCTTTAATTTCTTTTTTTATAAATATTTCATTTATTTTATGTAGAGAAAAACCACAACTATTGATACAGTTCTAGAGTTGAAGTTGATTGGATAACAAAGGCATAATAGTAAAATAAGTAAATATTAAAACAATTTTATTTGAAAATTGTTATATCTGATCGTGGTGTGGTTAAGTCCTTGTCTATTATTAAGAATTTATTAAGCCGTTTGTTACTTGTTGAGCCTGTGCTACTGTTTTTGTTTGTTGAGTTTAGTGGACTTCTATGTTACTTCCCACCTAATTTGGTGTACTCCTCCTGGAATTTTACTATTGAGGAACTGGAAGTGTGACATGGCTCTATATGCCAGAGACTTCAGGACCTACTCTCTGGGCCAATGAGGTGGCATGGGGGCAGACATGGGTGCTGGGGCTTCTGGAAGTGTGGAGGTGGAGGGAGGCTGCCCACCTCGACTTGGAGAAGACACCAGAGTTCGCAGCCTGGACATGCCGCAATGATGCCAAAGAGCTTCCAGTTGGTGGTCATTCTGGGAGTTCCTACAACTCCCAGAGTTCTCAGCCTGGGCACCTCCACGACTGCATGAGGAATGCCGAGAGTGGGAAAGCCACAAGCAGACGCCTGTCTTCGGAAACTCTCAAGCTCATGTGCCAACATGGTTTGGCATGAGCCTCAGGCAATCACAAGCTAACTTCTGAGCTCACAAAGCTGTGCAGAGAAGCAATAAAGAAGACCTCAAAGAGAGAAGAACAGCAGTGTTGGCCAATGCGGCAGAAGCTGGGAAAAGTATTTGCAATGCTCGCCTGTCCTTCGCCAACTACAAGGCCAAGATGACTGCCCTCCGACATCCTACTAGATCACATCTTCTAGAAGGGCAATGGAGAGGATTATTCATGACTTCTACTCAGATCTCTTCGACAGCCACATCCACCTGCCCACATACCAAATTCCGCAGGATGGATATGTCGTTCCTAATATGCTCCCTTCCAAAATCTGACATACCATTTCATAGGTAAAGACGCGTACAGCACCCGGTCAAGATAAGGTCAGACCCGAACACCTGAAGAATCTGCCACCAGTACTCATCAATACACTGGCTCGACTCTTCACATGCTACCTGTCCATATGCAAGGTACCATCCCAATGGAAAACCAGCAGGACCATTCTCCTGTACAAGAAGGGAGATATCCACATCAGCAACTATAGCCCAATCTGCCTGTTGTCCGTCGTCTACAAGTTGTTCACTCGAGTCATCCTGAATAGAACAGGCAGAACACTAGATGAAGGACAACCGTGCAAGCAAGCCAGGTTCCAAAAAGGATTCAGCATGATTGACCATATCCACACAGTGACCAAGCTCATTGAGTATCATGAGAGTTCAAGATGCCGCTCTGTCTAACATTCACCGATTCAAAGAAGACCTTCGATTCTGTTGAGACTGAAGCGGTCATCGAAACCCTAGCCAAACAGAGTATTCAAACTCAGTACATCAAGATCCTCCACGAGCTGTATTACGGATTCACTACCAGGATCTCACCAATCTACAAGGAAGTGATCATTGACATAAAAAGAGGGCTTGGCAGGGTGATACTATTTCACCGAAACTCTTCAGTGCCACCCTCGAGAACATCATTCGATGACTGGAATGGGAAGGAATGGGAGTGGAGATAGATGGTTGGTAACTACACCACCTCTGCTTTGCTGATGACATCGTTCTCATAACACCAACCATTAGCCAAGTGGCACAAATGCTGGCCGACTTCAACCTTGAGTGTGGAAAGATCGGACTGCAGCTGAATCTCAGCGAACAATCTTGCATCACTTGTATCACTTGTCATCCCGTTGATCTTTGATTTGCTCGAGCAGGCGCCAGTAATGTCTCCATTTGTCCCTGTTGTGTGCTAGTGCAGCCCAATGATATCTGCTTGCTCCAGGAACAGGAAGAGCCTCAAATCGTTCATTCAAGGATTTGACGAAGAAATCTGATGATCTAGTTGGTGGGCGGCCACGAGGTCTTCTGATGTCCCATGGAATCCAGTCGGTAACAGCTCTAGTCCAGCAGTCGTCTCTGAATCAAAACAATATTCATGAAAAATAAACTAGTTCCTGACGTTCCATTTGCTCTCAATGGAATGAACATCTCTGAATGCAGCAGCTATGTGTACCTGGGTCGAGAACTCAATATGAGGAATGACTTGGCTCCAGAACTGCGCAGGAGGAAGAGAGCAGTGTGGAATGCCTTCAAGAGCGTCGAAGAAGTGGTTAAGAGGACGAAGAACCTCAGACTCTGGGCACATCTTTTCTATTCCACTGTTCTTCCTGCACTAACATATGTCTCAGAGACCTGGGCCCTACGAAAACAGGATGAGAATGCTTTTCAGGTCTCCCAAAGAGGAATCAAAAGAGCTATGCTTGGAGTATCACGTCTCACTCAAGTGAGAGAAGAAATCCAAGAATCAGGGACGCTGTCTCGTTTGCCAAGGCGTCAAAAATCAGATGGGCTGGACACGTAATTCGATTTAGAATCAACAGCTGGACTACAGCTGTTACCGACTGGATTCCACGGGACCTCAAAAGACCACGTGGCTGCCCACCTATGAGATGGTCAGACTTCTTTGTCAAAACCCTGAACAAATGGTTTGAGGTACTTTGAATTCCTGGCGCAAGTAGATAACATTGGAGTACACTGGCACGAGACAGGGATGAATGGAGACGTTACTGGCACCCTCTAGAGCAAGCCAAAGATCAACGGGATGACAAGTGATACAAGTGATATCCCTCTTATAAAGGGAAAATTCTCATTGATTAGAGCCACCCGTAATCTCACTTTATTTTGTTCACCTCTGCAAATATCCAACCTCCAAATAAACGGAAAATCTGAGCTACTGTGAGCCAGGAGTTCAATTTCAAGTGTTTTTGTTGGTTGGTTTGTTTAGGGGCCACACCCCAATCTGAGCTATGCTCAGGTCTTACACTGGCTCTGTGCTCAGGGTTTATTTCTGGCAGTGCTCAGGGGACCATATGTGGTGCCAGCGGATTCATACGGGGTCAGCTGAATTCAAGGCAAGTTCTACCTTTGTCGACCTCAACCTAAACATTTTGTAGAGTTATAATTCAACTTACAGAAATCAGTTGCTATTTTTAATATCCAGTTTAAATATAAAGAAATTGACTTTTAAAAAACGACTTTTACAAGGTCACAGAAGCAAAAAAAGAAAGAGCTGGTTTTTGATAAAGTCTTCGCTGTTAGACCTTGCATCCCACTGCTTGCTTACCACTCTGAGCAAAATTTCCAGAAGGAATGTGTGGTAGTCTCTGAGTTTTCTGATTTTTCTCACGAAAGTTCATATACATACTTTGCATGATCTCATATTGCATTACTTTTTTCATAAGTACACTGAAAGCTTGAAAATGTAGGAATTTCTAGAATGTGGCCAGAAAGAAGTCTTTTAGGGCTGGAATTCATACGTTGTATGTCCAAAACCCCAGTTTGATTCCTGGAAACATGGGGGTCCTAAGCACTTTGGGGAGGGACCTTAAGCACAGAGCTGAAAGTAGCACTCAGTAACATAGATATGCCACTTCAAAAGAATTTCTAGAACATAATCATTTCATTAATTAAATCTTACTGCTCTGCCCGCTCTGAGTCAGGTTCCCCAGAGTGCAATAGTACCTGGAAATATCTTGCCTACTGTCCCTATGGAGATGAAAGTCAAGGGGGATGCAGACAGAGGGTCCTTAGCCTTCCCACTTTGATGTCTCTGCTGAGACCTACGTGGCAAGGGAGCAGGGTCTCAGCAAAGTGTCAGAGTTGGATGAAATACAGTTGCAGTTAATGACACAGGGGATGAACAGATTGCTTAAGAGTGAGGAAGTAACACCTAGGACAGAGCACAGAACATTCTGGAGAGCAGAAGGTAACATTTGCAAGGACTCCTGCATCTTGAGAACCATTTCCAAATGGCTGTTTTGTGACGTTCATCTGACAGGGTAGCTATCACTCACTGTCATCCACTCAGTCACTCTGGCATGAGGTCTATCATTAGCCTCAGTTTCCAATGCAAGACTAGGTCCCAAAACTCTCTAGGACCACCTGATGGCAGAGTGGAACTATACTCAAGCATGTGTGACCTTTGAGGCGAATGCTGACCACCACACTGTACTATCTCCCAAGGAAAAAGAGAATAAGCACCATCATTTAATAGAACATTAAATTCTATTAAATTCAGTGACCATTCATACTGATATTACAAAGATGTCTTCTTTCTTGACTATAGATATTTTGACAGCTTGTGTATGTAATGAGGATTATCCTAAATTATTTCATGATCTCATTGTATTACAAATGTTAAATGGGGGCTGGAGTGATAGTTAAGAGGGTAGGGCACTTGTTTTACAAGTGGCTGACCCCCATGGGCACCCCCACCCCAGGTTCACCAGAAGGATCTCTGAGCACAGAGCCAGAATGAGCCCTGAAAAACACTGAGTGTGGCCCCCAAATAAAACATTTATATTACAAAATTGCCATGTTTATAAGTTGAAAATGTCAAGTATGAGACACTTCATCAACTGACTCACACACTAAGGTAAGGAGCCATGGAAACTGGATAATCGTGGGAGAACAGATGTGACCCTCGCCCAGAGCAGGAACGATGTGTGCACCACAACCACAGCCTTCCTTCCTCAGTGGCCTGTGTCTGGGCTGGGGAGTCAGGTGCAGCCCAACCCAGGGCGGCACAGGAACAGGGATGCTGCCAACTCTGTTCGTGTCTGCTGTGACCTAATGGCGCTCCCTTCAGACAGGAGGAGCCAGGTGGGGCACCCTCTGTCTTCTGTGTCCAGTGCAGAGGAGGCTCTCCACAGTCTCCTGCATGTCAGTCTAGAGAAGACACTCCGTCTTTTCCCAGTGGTTCAATGCCAGATCGTCCCCATTCATCACAGATTTTCCTCAGACCCATCTGGGTCCTAATGGGCTGAGGGAGGATCTTCTGCCCAGTAATGTTTCCCTCCAGGCCTCCAGAAGAATGAATGTGCTCATTGCTCACTGCCCTGGATGGAGCAGCGAGGCAATCAGGCCCTAGATCAGAGGTTTCCATCTCACAGGCTCCATCTGCATCTGCTGAGTACAGAAGACATTGGTTGTGGCCCCAGCTGGACACCAGGCCCTATGTGTGGCTCCTGGCTCTCAGTAAAGCCCACAGAAGGCCAGTTTCCAACAAAGCTTAAATACAATTAACTTTTCATTTGATGCTGCCTTCCTCTCCCAGCTCCTAATGTTCCCTTAGGACCTGGGATCCAATAAAGTCCAGTCTGTGACTAAGAAGCAGTCAGAGAAACTGACCAAATATTGCACAACACTATATTACAAACCTATGGGAAAGGAGTTTAATTAAACACCACAACAATTCATTGGGGAAATGTTTCTTTTATTAGCCATTCCTGCAGAACCAAGCAGCTTTAAACACACCCTGGCTGTTTAGAAATTGTGTGCCTGAGATTTCATTTTCCTTCATAATCTGTTCTGCTTTTTGGTTATTTCATCATTAGGAAAATCAGAAGTGTCTTGGATCCAAGAAATCCAATTTAAGTCAGCTCATTCCACATTTATAAATAGGAGCAGATGACATTTAAAACAGACAAACCAACAGGGACAGTTCTAAGTGTGAAATTGCTGTTCAGCATAGAGTATTACCATAAATAGAGAGGCTATTTGTGCACCAGCTAACAAGTTCAGGGCACTGCAGTGAAATCTATGCACACCCTGAATGTGTATGCGGCAATCATAAATGCAGAAGAAATGCAATCCTTTTACACTCTCCTGTAATAAAAGCTCTCATTAGTGTCACTGATATGATAGCACCAATTGCCAAAGAGTGAAAAAGAAGAAAAAGAAATGGAAGAACCACATGTAATGGAGCAACGGAATTGGATTTTCAAATATTATTGGGAAACAGGAAATACTATTGAGGAGCAATGACATCAGTGTATGAATTTTTTAAAACTCAAGGAAAGTCCAGGGACAGGTGAATTTAAAATTGACCCATGAAAATAGCCAAAATGTAAGCTTTCAGTAACCACAGAAATCTAGACTTTTCATTATGATGAGACATTTGTCTTTAAATCACACACCCTCTGCAGCCCTCTGCCCAATTCTGAAAGAGTCCGATGAGACAAACAGCATTTTACAAGGATGAATCCTCTACACCCCATCCCACATGGCAACTATCACCCAATCTGCCTGTTATCTGTCGTCTGCACGTTGTTCACTAAAGTCATCCTGAATAGAATAGGCAAAACACTAGATGAAGGACAACCATGCGAGCAAGCCGGGTTCTGAAAAAGATCCAGCACGATCGACCATATCCACATGGTGACCAAACTTACTGAAGTTTCGCGAGAGTTCAAGATGCTGCTCTGTCTAACGTTCATCGATTTAAAGAAGGCCTTCAATTCTGTTGAGACTGAAGCAGTCATTGGAGCCCTAGCCAAAAAGGGCACTCAAACTCAGTACATCAAGATACTCCATGAGCTGTATTACGGATTCACCACCAGGATCTCACCATTCTACAAGGAAGTGATCATTGACATAAAGAGAGGGGTTTGGAAGGGTGATACCATTTCACTGAAACTCTTCAGGAATGGGAAGGAATGGGAGTGAAGATAGACAGTCGGCAACTACACCACCTCCACTTCACTGATGACATCGTTCTCATAACACCAAACATTAGCCAAGTAGCAAAAATGCTGGCTGACTTCGACCACGAGTGTGGAAAGGTCGGACTGCAGTTGAATCTCAGCAAAATGATGTTCATGAAAAATGGACTAGTTCCTGACATTCCATTTGCTCTCAATGGAATGAACATCTCCAAATGCAGCAGCTATGTGTACCTGGGTTGAGAACTCAATATGAGGAATGACTTGGCGCCAGAACTGCGCAGGAGGAAGAGAGCAGTGTGGAATGCCTTTTAAGAGCGTCGAAGAAATGGTTAAGAGGACAAAGAACCTCTGGCTCTAGGCACATCTTTTCAACTCCACCATTCTTCCTGCACTAACATATGCCTCAGAGACCTGGGCCCCACAAAAACAGGATGAGAACGCTATTCGGATCTCCCTAAGAGAAATCGAAAGAGCTATGCTTGGAATATCACATTTCACTCAAGTGAGGGAAGGAATCCGGAGCTCTGACCTCCATCAATGATAGAGAATCAAGGATGCTGTCTTGTTTGCCAAGGCATCGAAAATCAGATGCGCCGGACACATAATGCAATTCAGAGATGACCACTGGACAAGAGCTGTTACTGACTGGATTCCACGGGACCTCAAAAGACTGAGAGGCCGCCCACCAATGAGATAGTCAGACTTCTTTGTCAAAACCCTGAATGAACAATTTGAGGCTCTTCCTGTTTCTGGAGCGAGCAGATATCATTGGGCTACACTAGCATGCGACAGGGACAAATGGAGACGTTACTGGCGCCCACTCAAACAAATCGAGGATCAACGGGATGACAAGTGATACAAGTGACCTGGAGAGTATGCAGTTTGCCCAGTTTGAAGTGTAAGGATTTTATAAATATGAAGTATAAGGCTTTTCATCTCCTTAAAATTTTGAGTCATGTGAGCTTTAAATGACTTTGGAAATCTCAATGTTGCACATAACTCATATGTTTAGTTTTCATTTTGTTAACAAACTGGTGAAAACTTCTCTCTTAACTTTATTCCGAGGACGACAGGATTTTATGTTAAATATACAGATTCTTTTTAAACTTAAAAAAAATTTGGGGAGACTTTTGATTACAGTTTCTATTTCCTTGATATTTATGGGCCTATGGAGGTATTTCACGTCTTCTTGGCTCAGTCTTTGGAGATTGTAGGAGTCAAGGAAACTCGACCTGACACCATGCACAAAAGTCAGATCAAAATGGATTAAAGACCTCAACGTCAGACCACAAACCATAAGGTACATTGAAGACAAGGTCGGCAAAACCCTCCAAGATATTGAAGATAAAGGCATCTTCAAAGATGACATGCAACTGGCCAACCAAGTGGAAACAGAGATCAACAAATGGGACTACATTAAACTAAAAAGCTTCTGCACCACAAAAGATACAGTGACCAGAATACAAAGACTATCTACAGAATGGGAAAGGATATTTACACAATACCCATCAGATAAGGGGTTGATATCAATGGTATATAAAGCACTGGTTGAACTCTACAAAAAGAAAACATCCAACCCCATCAGAAAATGGGGCAAAGAAATGAACAGAAACTTTCCCAAGGAAGAGATACGAATGGCCAAAAGGCACATGAAAAAGTGCTCTACATCACTAATCATCAGAGAGATGCAGGTCAAAACAACCATGAGATACCACCTCACACCACAGAGACTAGCACACATCCAAAAGAACAAAAGCAACCACTGTTGGAGAGGATGTGGGGAGAAAGGGACCCTTCTACACTGCTGGTGGGAATGCCGACTAGTTCAGCCCTTTTGGAAAACAATATGGACGATTCTCAAAAAATTAGATATTGAGCTCCCATTTGACCCAGCAATACCACTGCTGGGAATATATCCCAGAAAAGCCAAAAAGTATAGTCGAAATGACATCTACACTTATATGTTCATCGCAGCACTGTTTACAATAGCCAGAATCTGGAAAAAACCCGAGTGCCCTAGAACAGATGACTGGTTGAGGAAACTTTGGTACATCTATACAATGGAATACTATGCAGCTGTTAGAAAAAATGAGGTCATGACGTTTGCATATAAGTGGATCAGCATGGAAAGTATCATGCTAAGTGAAATGAGTCAGAAAGAGAGAGACAGACATAGAAAGATTGCACTCATCTGTGGAATATAGAATAATAGACTATAAACTAACACCCAAGAATAGTAGAAATAAGTACCAGGAGGCTGTCTCCATGGCTTGGAGGCTGGTTTCTCATTCTGGGCAACTCAGAGAAGGGAACACCAAGTAAAATGTGGTCGGAGGTCATGAGGGGGAAGGGTGATGCGGGCTGAATATAGACTAGAGACTGAACACAATGGCCACTCAACACCTTTATTGCAAACCACAACACCTAATCAGAGAGAGAGAACAAAAGGGAATACCCTGCCATAGTGGCAGTGTGGGGTGGGGGAAGACGGGACTGGGGAGGGTGGGAGGGATGTTTGGTTTACTGGTGGTGGAGAATGGGCACTGGTGAAGGGATGGGTTATCGAACTCTGTATGGGGGAAACATGAGCACAAAAATGTATAAATCTGTAACTGTACCCTCACTTTGACTCACTAATTAAAAATAAACTATTAAAAATAAATAATTAAAGTGGCAGTGGTATTTATCAAAAAAATAAAAATTAAAAAATTAAATTAAAAAAATATTGAATAACTGTGAGCTAGATCCTTACAAAGCTGTTCATGATTAGATTTCAGTCATACAGTCTTCCAACACCCATCCTTCCACCAGTGCATATTTCCCAGCACCAGTGTCCCCAGGTTCCCTCCTATCATCCCCAACTCCAACCCCCTGCCTGCCTCTATGGCAGATGCTTTCTTCTTTCTCTGTCTCTTTCTCTCTCTCTGTCTGTCTCTATCTCTCTGTCTCTCTCCCCACCTCTTTCTTTTTGTGCACTGTGGTTTACATATGCAGATTCTTGGCATTGCCTGAAACACACTGATTCTGTCTGTTGGCGGAGTCTGTGATCTAGGAACCTGAATTTTAGAACATTCCTCTAAAACTTAACCACATGTTATCTGGGCCTGCTTATTTTTTAAAAATTCCAAAATAATATTAGATCCTTTTGGAAGCTGAGGAAATAAAACATTGGACTTGTCAGCACCAAACTGGCCCACAAGTCTATACTATCATATATGGCCTAAGATGAGTTCCTAGAGTCTAACTTCTGCAGTTAAATAGGACATTTATCTGCAAAAAACCAAAAAAAAACCAAAAAACCTTGTTATCTGAATGTCCACAACTTCCACAACTCATAACAAGTTGACCAGGCATTCTTCCTCAAGAGGCAGCATCAGTAAACAAGATTATTGGTGATTAAAATATGCAAATCTCTTTCACAATCTCTTGCTAGATGGTGTTGGGGTTGCCATCGAGAAGAGGCATCTCACTCCAGGTACCTCAATCTGAGGGGAGCAGGTACACCAACGAGAGTTCCGTTATGCGTGAATTATAGCCATAAAAGCAGCTTGTGTAAAGCATATGTAGTAGAGCCTTTTAATTTCAGTAAGAATGTCTTCTTCCAGGATAGAACTGCCAAGAGCACTTTTTCTTTCCAGATGGACTCAGTTGGAATAATGGACAATTGGAATATCAGGGACATGTCGGCAAAGAGGCAGTAGCAGCTAGTAATGACACAGGCTAATTGTTCAGAGACAGTTGTCAATAGGACATCGTCCCAGACATTTGTGATAGAGTCAAATTACAAAATTCCCATGAAACAAGAGAGTCCTAGGTCACAAAAAGTTAGTTAACAAGTGACTTTAATGCCTACTATGAACCAGTAATGGAGGGTGTCAAGAGGACCATGTTTCCATGGGTTTAATGCAAAAAAGTCATCACAGCAATGAGGAGGCACTTTTTGGGCCTGCAAGGGCCTCTGACTATGGCAGGCTCCAGGGCTTTCCTTTGTACACCGGTCTTGTGAGGTCTGCCGCATGACTGTCTCCGTCTTTAAATTCAGGTCGAGGGAGGACAAAAGCTTCCCCAGCATCATATGGCATGGTGGATCGGAAACAAACGTGACTTCACAAGCTCTGGCTCCAAGCCTAGTTCTCTGTGCAGAGAGAAGCAAGGTTGGGCAAATGCCACCCTTCAGAAGTGTACCCCCAAAGGGGCTGGAGTGATAGCACAGCGGGTAGGGCATTTGTCTTGCACACGGCCGACCCGGGTTCGAATCCCAGCATCCCATATGGTCCCCTGAGCACTGCCAGGGTGATTCCTGAGTGCATGAGCCAGGAGTGACCCCTGTGCATCGCCAGGTGTGACCCAAAAAGCAAAAAAAAGTGTACCCCCAAAGTGAAGAGGGAGTCATCCACTTGGGAATGTGTAGGTCACGGGGTAGTGCCAAGCTCGGCTACTCATAGACGATTCAGTCCAGGCCTTGGCTTCCCCTCTGGGTCAGGATGCTCATCAAGGCAGCAATTCTGAAGGGGAGTTTTTGAGAAGCTGGTTATCTGTTTTTCACCCTATTCTGGAGGGAAAGAATCTATTTAAACTGTCCCCAGAGTTTATTTTATAGACAAAAAAAAACAAGTTACCTGATATCACCAGTTTCCCTGTGGTTAGAAAAATCCTAAATCCTTGGACACTGTAATTCTAAATGAGCCATTAATGCATCAGCCTTAACAAGAAAGGATAGAAATGAGAATGATCCTCATATTCTATTTTTTAGCTTTTTTGTTTTGTGTTTTTTGGGCGGCACACTCAGAGATGCTCAGGGATCACTCCTGTGATGTTCATGGGTCCATATGTAATGCCAGGGATCAAACTGGGGTCATCTCTGTGCCAGGCAAGCACCTTAACCCCCGTATTATTTCTTGGCCCTGGGAGACCCAGATTGGAATATGGGCCTTGGGACCCGTATGGGTACTTGAGATGCCTAGGACAGCAGAGTATCAGTGTAGAAGGACATGTGCCCCAGTTTCCTGTTTGGTCAGTGAAACCCACGGACATCCAGAAACCAGGAGTGACCAGAACCAAGGGTTCTTAGTAAGAAGCCTATGCAGCAGGGAGGAGTCCTGTGTGGCAAAGGGTAGAATCGTGATTGCTGTGGTCAGTGTAGGCCTAAGAACAGCAGAGGCACCATGTTGCCTTAGGGGCTTCACAAACACTTCACAACCTGGACCCCTGCCACCCAGCCTCCAGTACAAACCAGAAGGGCATGCCTTCTGCGGAGCCCGAGGAAACAATCTAGTTGAAGCGACCAGGGCTGATCAAGGAAATCACTAGTGGAGAGAAATGTTGTCCTTCTTCATTTCCTTCTTGCTTCAGGGATTCTGCCTTTAAGCCACAAAAACAAGAACACTTTTAAAGTTTAAATTTCTTTTAAATTTTCTCTTTTTTCCTGTCACTGCATTCCAGAAAAATTCAGTCTGTTAATGACATGCAAAGAGAATATTGATCTTACATGAAAAATGATATTAATTTCCAGCCTTGTGAATGGAAACCAGTTTCCCATGAAGGAATGTTTGGTCAGGCCCTTAACTGTGGAGTGGAGTTTCAGTGTGGGGCAGTGTGCCTTGCAGAAGAGGCCCTACCCCAAGGGGCAGCACTATCCCTAACTATGATCCCCCAACTTCCAGTTGGCATCACTAGGGCTGGACCCAGCTATGGAGGTGTTTGGTTTCGCAATTTTAAGCTTCTAGAGTCTCTTTTCCCAAAGTCTTGGTCACAGTCCTGCATGAAAAAGGCCTGAGGTATCATGGCATGGGACCCATATCATAGATCCCGTTATTATTATTTCCCAGCTGGCAGAGGAGAACATGTGGGGCCAGTCCCTGAGCCATAAGGGCGTGAGGTTAGAGGGTGAGAGAACAGAGAATCTCACCGCCCAGAGTGTCTGCTACACGAGCAAATTTATCTCAAGCCAGGTGTGGGACAAAGACAGGGGCCGACTCCAGCAGCACTAAGTATTTCAGGACTGATAGGGAACATCAAGGACAGTGCAGGGACTCACACCCAGGCTGCAGCTGAGGAGGCTCCCCACGCCCACGTGGTTCTGACATAGTCACAGTCACTGGCCCAGGAATACAGCCAGATCTTCACACCTGTCTTGGTTTGACTCCGTATCCCTGTCCTCGGAGAGAGCAAAGGGGAGCTATGGCGTGAAGCTGGGTCACAGACAGGAAGGAGGCGACTATGCAGACACTGTAAAGTGTATTTTTTGTTTGTGTTAAACCCTTTTCACTGGAAAACTTGGATTTCATTTCAAGGAACCACCAGGGGAGAAAACAATACCAATGATCTGCAGTGAACTTTAAAACTAAGACCTGGATGAAAAGGGGCTTAGCTAATTTCTTTCTCTTTATTTATTTATTTTTAATTTATTTATTTTTAATTAGTGAATCACGTGAGGGTACAGTTACAGATTTACTCATCTTTGTGCTCATGTTTCCCTCATACAAAGTTCGAGAACCCATCCCTTCACCAGTGCCCATTCTCCACCACCAGTAAACCCAGAATCCCTCCAACCCTCCCCAATCCCATCTCCCCCCACCCCACCCTGCCACTGTGGCAGGGTATTCCCTTTTGTTCTCTCTCTCTAATTAGGTGTTGTGGTTTGCAATAAAGGTGTTGAGTGGCCACTGTGTTCAGTCTCTAGTCTACATTCAGCCCGCATCACCCTTCCCCCAGATGGCCTCCGACCGACCGCATTATACTTGGTGATCCCTTCTCTGAGTTGCCCTCTCCCCAGAATGTGAGGCCAGCCTCCAAGCCATGGAGTCAACCTCCTGGTACTTATTTCTACTATTCTTGGGTGTTAGTCTCCTACTCTGTTATTCTATATTCCACAGATGAGTGCAATCTTTCTATGTCTGTCTCTCTCTTTCTGACTCATTTCACTTAGCATGATACTTTCCAAGCCGATCCACTAATATGAAAAATTCATGACCTGCTTTTTTCTTTTTCTAAATTTAATTTACTTTAATTTTTTAAATTTATTTATTAGTGAGTCACAGTGAGGGTACAGTTACAGATTTATACATCTTCGTGCTCATGTTTCCCTCATACAAAGTTCGATAACCCATCCCTTCACCAGTGCCCATTCTCCACCACAAATAAACCCAGCATCCCTCCCACCCACCCAATCCCATCTCCCCCCACCCTCCCCTGCCACTGTGGCAGGGTATTCCCTTTTGTTCTCTCTCTCTAATTAGGTGTTGTGGTTTGCAATAAAGGTGTTGAGTGGCCATTGTGTTCAGTCTCTAGTCTACATTCAGCATGCTTCACCCTTCCCCTGCGTGGCCTCCAACCACATTTTGCTTGGTGTTCCCTTCTCTAGCTGAGCTGCCGTTTTCCCAGAATGTGAGGCCGGCTTCCAAGCCATGGAATCAACCTCCTGATACTTATTTCCACTATTCTTGGGTGTTAGTCTCCTACTCTGTTATTCTATATTCCACAGATGAGTGCAATCTTTCTATGTCTGTCTCTCTCTTTCTGACTCATTTCACTTAGCATGATACTTTCCATGCCGATCCACTTATATGAAAAATTCATGACCTCCTTTTTTCTAACAGCTGCATAGTATTCCATTGTATAGATGTACCAAAGTTTCTTCAACCAATGACCTCCTTTTTTTCTAACAGCTGCATAGTATTCCATTGTATAGATATACCAAAGTTTCTTCAACCAGTCATCTGTTCTCGGGCACTTGGGTTTTTTCCAGATTCTGGCTATTGTAAACAGTGCTACAATGAACATATAAGTGTAGATGTCATTTCGACTATACTTTTTTGTTTCTCTGGGATATATTCCCAGGAGTGGTATTGCTGGGTCAAATGGGAGCTCAATATCTAATTTTTTGAGAATCGTCCATACTGTTTTCCAAAAGGGCTGAACAAGTTGGCATTCCCACCAGCAGTGTAGAAGAGTCCCTTTCTCCCCACATCCTCTCCAACAGTGGTTGCTTTTGTTCGTTTGGATGTGTGCTAGTCTTTGTGGTGTGAGGTGGTATCTCATGGTTGTTTTGATCTGCATCTCTCTGATGATTAGTGATGTAGAGCACTTTTTCATGTGCCTTTTGGCCATTCGTATCTCTTCCTTGGTAAAGTTTCTGTTCATTTCTTCGCCCCATTTTCTGATGGGGTTGGATGTTTTCTTCTTGTAGAGTTCAACCAGTGCTTTATATACCATTGATACCAACCCCTTATCTGATGGGTATTGTGTAAATATCCTTTCCCATTCTGTAGATAGTCTTTGTATTCTGGTCACTGTATCTTTTGTGGTGCAGAAGCTTTTTAGTTTAATGTAGTCCCATTTGTTGATCTCTGTTTCCACTTGGTTGGCCAGTTGCATGTCATCTTTGAAGATGCCTTTATCTTCAATATCTTGGAGGGTTTTGCCGACCTTGTCTTCAATGTACCTTATGGATTGTGGTCTGATGTTGAGGTCTTTAAACTATTTTGATCTGACTTTTGTGCATGGTGTCAGGTCGAGGTCTAAGCCCATTCTTTTGCTTGTGGTTGTCTAGTTGTGCCAGCATGATTTGTTAAAGAGGCTTTCCTTGCTCCACTTCACATCTCTTGCTCCCTTATCAAAGATTAGATGATCATACATTTGGGATTGTGTGTAGGGATATTCCACCCTGTTCCATTGGTCTGCGGCTCTGCCTTTGTTCCAGTACCACGCTGTTTTAATTGTTACTGCTTTGTAATAAAGTTTGAGGTTGTGGAGGGTGATGCCTCCCATCGTCTTTTTCCCAAGAATTGTTTTAGCTATCCATGGGCATTTGTTGTTCCATATGAATTTTAGGTTTGCTTGATCCGTTTCTTTGAAGAATGTCATGGGTATCCTTATAGGGATTGCATTGAATCTGTATAATGCTTTGGGGAATATTGCCATTTTGACAATATTGATTCTCCCTATCCATGAGCAGGGTATGTTTCCATTTCCTCATGTCCTCTTTTATTTCATGGAGTAGCGTTTTGTAGTCTTCTTTGTAGAGGTCTTTTACTTCCTTGGTTAAGCTGATTCCGAGGTACTTGATTTTCTGGGGCACGACTGTGAATGGGATTGCTTTTTTCATTTCTCTTTCCTCTGCCTCATTGTTTGTGTATAGGAAGGCCATGGATTTTTGGGTATTGATTTTGTAGCCTGCAACTTTACTGTATAAGTCTATTGTTTCTAAGAGTTTCTTAGTAGAGTCTTTAGGCTTCTCTAGATATAGTATCATATTGTCTGCAAATAGTGAGAGTTTGATTTCTTCCTTTCCTGTCTGGATGCCTTTAATCTCTTTTTCTTGCCTAATAGCTATCACAAGTACTTCCAGTACTATATTGAAGAGAAGTGGTAAGAGTGGGCATCCTTGTCTTGTGCCTGATCTTAGAGAAAGGCCCTTAGTTTTTCCCCGTTGAGGATAATGCTTGCCATAGGCTTATGGTAGATGGATTCGACTATCTTGAGGAAAGTTCCTCCAAACCCCATTTTGGTGAGAGTGGTGAGAGTGGGCATCCTTGTCTTGTGCCTGATCTTAGAGGAAAGACCCTTAGTTTTTCCCCGTTGAGGATAATACTTGCCATAGGCTTCAACTATCTTGAGGAAAGTTCCTCCAAACCCCATTTTGGTGAGGGTTTTCATCATGAAAGGATGTTGGATCTTGTCAAATGCTTTATCTGCATCTATTGATATGATCATATGGTTTTTATCTTTACTTTTGTTGATATGATGGATTATGTTGATTGATTTCCGAATGTTAAACCATCCTTGCATCCCCAGGATGAATCCCACTTGGTCATGATGTATGATCTTCTTGATGAGTTGTTGGATCCTATTTGCTAATATTTTGTTGAGGATCTTCGCATCAGTGTTCATCAGGAATATTGGTCTATAATTTTCTTTGTTAGTGGTGTCTTTGTTTGCTTTTGGTATTAGGGAGATGTGTGCTTCATAGAAACTGTTTGAGAGAGTTCCTATTTTTTCAATTTCCTGGAAAAGCTTGAGGAGAACTGGCAACAGGTCTTCTTTAAATGTTTGGAAGAATTCACCAGTGAAACCATCTGGGCCTGGGCTTTTGTTTTGGGGGAGATTTTTGATTACAGTTTCAATTTCCTTCACATTGATGGGTCTATTCAGGTATTCCAAGTCTTCTTTGTTCAGTCTTGGGAGATTGTAGGAATCAAGGAATTCATCCATTTCTTTTAGGTTCTCCTGTTTTGTGTCGTATAGACCTTCAAAGTAGTCTCTAATGATCTTTTGAATCTCACTGGTTTCTATTATGATGTCCCCCTTTTCATTTCTGATTCGATTTATTAGGGTTCTCTCTCTTCTTTCTTTGTGAGTCTTGCTAGCGGTTTATCAATCTTACTTATTTTCTTGAAGAACCAGCTCTTTGTTTCATTGATCTTTCGGATTGTTTTTTTTTGGTTTTGATGTCATTAATTTCTGCTCTAATTTTTATTATTTCTTTCCTTCGGTCTGGTTTGGGTTTCTTTTTCTGGTCCTTTTCTAAGGTCTTGAGCCGTGAAGTCAAGCTATCTATCTGGGCCCTTTCTTCCTTCCTGAGGAATGCTTGGAGAGCTATAAATTTTTCCCTTAACACGGCTTTAGCTGCGTGTTAAGCAGTGCACATAGGTTTTGGTAGCTCGTGTCTTCATTCTCGTTTGTTTCTAAGTATCTTTTGATTTCTTCCTTGATTTCCTTCCTGACCCACTCATTGTTCAACATTGAGTTGTTTAATTTCCAGGTGTTTGATTTGGTTCTCCGTGTTGGTGAGTGGTTAGCTTCTATCTTCAGCGCATCGTGGTCTGAAAAGATGGTTGATACAATTTCTATTTTTCCGATTCTATTGAGGTATGTTCTGGGGCCCAGTACATGGTCTATTTTAGAAAATGTTCTGTGTGCACTGGAAAAGAATGTGTATTCTTTCTTTTGGGGGTGTAAAGCCCTGTATAAGTCTATTAGGCCACTCTCTTCAATTTCTTCTTTCAGAGTCAGTTTTTCCTTGCTGAGTTTTGTTCTTGTCGATCTATCTAGAGGTGATAAGGCAGCATTGAATTCTCCGACTACTATTGTGCTGTTAGTGATGTCCTCTTTGAAGTCTGTTAGGAGTTGTTTTAAATATTTAGCCAGTCGTTCATTAGGAACGTATACGTTTAAGAGTGTGATTTCTTCCTTTTGTACATATCCCTTGATAAATAGAAAATGACCTTCGCTGTCCCTTTTAATCTTTTTCAACCTGAAATCTAAGTTGTCGGATACTAGCATGGCCACTCCAGCTTTTATAAGGGAGTTGTTTGCTTGCAGGATTGTTTTCCATCCTTTGACTTTGAGTCTATGTTTACTCTGTTTGTTCAGGTGTGTTTCTTGCAGGCAGCAGAATGTTGGGTTTAATTTCCGGATCCATTTTTCCACTCTGTGTCTCTTGATAGGTGCATTTAGGCCATTGACATTGAGAGAGATTATTGTGATGGGGTTTTGTGTCATCTTTCTGTGGGGTTTGTTGTTATTATGGGGCTCCTCCTTGTCTTACAGTAGCCTTTAGACCTTCTTTCAAGTTTGGTTTTGAGTCTATGAAGTTCCTGAGCTGTTGTTTATCCGAGAAATAGTGTATGTTTCCTTCGAGTTTGAGTGAGAGTTTAGCCGGATAAAGTATTCTTGGTGAGGCATTCATTTCGTTGAGTTTTTTTACTATGTCCCACCATTGTCTTCGGGCTCAGAGGGTTTCCTCTGACAGGTCTGCTGTAAATCTGAGGGGTGCTCCTTTGTATGTGATTTCCTTCTTTGACCTTGCTGCTTGCAGAATTGTGTCTCTATCCATAGAATACGTCATTCTATGATATGCCTTGGAGTCTTTTTATTTGGGTCTCTTTTTGCTGGTACTCTTTGGACTCCTTGGATCTGGATGCCTGCCTTCTCCAGCTCTGGGAATTTCTTAGCAATAATGTCTTTGACTGTGTTTTTTTCACTGGGGTTACTTCCCTGTGGTTCTGGTACTCCAATGATTCTAATGTTGTTCCTCTTGAAAGTCATCCCCCAGGGCTCTGATTCACTTTATAGTCATTTTGAGGTCTTTCGCCATTATTTGTTGTTGTCTATAAGCTTTCTGCAGCTCATCTTCCAGGTCGCTGATTCTGTCTTTGGCTGTAGTCATTCTACTGTTGAGGGCATCTACTGAGATTTTTAATTCATCTACCAATTCCTTTATTTGTGTGACTTCCATTTGTAGCTTTGAAATTTCTGCTCTCATTTCTTCCTGCATTTTCTTGGTAGACCGTTCCAGTGCTTCATTCATCTCCTCCCTTAATTTATTGGATGTCTGTTCCATGGTTGCTTGGAGTACATCGACTCTCCTCCAGATTTCCTCTCTGCATTGTTTATCTGAGAGGTTGTAGATGTGAGTAGCCCCTGTTGATGTTTCTGGAATCTTTTCTTCTCCCTCTCTTCGTGGAGGGGATTTTCGCTGCTTCTTCATATTGTTATGGAAGTGTAAAGTTGGAACTTTGTAGTTATTTATTCCTATTCCCTCTTGTTGTGGGAAGGAGGGGCTCTGGTTGTGCTAAGCTTCCCTTATTCACTGATATCTTTTATAAAGTTAAACTAAGCTAATGGGTATTTTGCATAAGTGGTTGAGATGGCTAAAGTGATTTTCAAAGAAATAGACAATACCTATTGTGCTAAGGTAAGAAATAACAACTGCGGCCTTGTTAGCGGCAGCTGCTCCAATGGGAGGCCACGCCCACTTTGAAACCACGCCCACTTAGATACAGGCCACGCCACCAGCATCTTCCTGGCGGGGTCGCGGGACGAGGGGCAGGGCGGCTGCAGGACATCGGGGACCCCGGGCAGCCGTGGGAAGCAGGGGACCCTATTTTTAATTTTTTTAATTTTTTATTAGTGAATCACCATGCGGTACAGTTACAAACTTATCACTTAGCTAATTTCTGCCCATAACACTTTGACCTTCCTATCAGAACATGAGGCCCTGCTTCCACCAACGTGTGCCACCAAGCACAGCCACTCACTGGGGCCTACAAGGCAGATGATACGAGCCAGAGTGCCTCTGTGATGCCCTTTGGAGGTAAAAACTGTAGGAAAATGTTTTGCCCATTCAGTGCTAGAGAAACTAGCACTTCTATATTTCTGCTGATCTAAGCCGATTTACCTAAGTTCTTTGAAAATATATTAGAATCGATACTCGTCATTGATTTATAGTATTTGCAAGAAACACTGCAGGAATCTAAGAATAATACTTGCTCGCATAGCTCCTTCCATCCTCCCCCTCTGCCAAGAGGCAACAGTTTTATTTAAAGGTTCTAAAGTTCAGACACACACATATGCATACACAAAGCAGGGAAATAGCAGGTTTATGCTGAGATGAAAACAAGGACTCATAACAAACAAAGCAAAAAACTTAAGTGAGCAGAGGCTGCTGAGGGGAAGAGCAGGGAACAGGGGTGAGAAGGGCTGTCAGCAAAGTTGGCGTGAGTTATTGCTCCAGGAACAAAGAATAAGACGGAAGCACCAGAGATATTTCATCATAATCTGCATAGACCGCTGAGTTTATTTGGTAGTTAAGAAGGTAATGGCTTTCTTTCAAACTCATTTTAAAAGTTCTTTTTTAATGGTGGCGATAAATGCTTTTTATAGTTGGAACTATATTCACTAGAGTGGCCACATGGCCACATTCAGCCGTTGCTAAGGATGCTTAATGAGGTGACACTGCTTTGGTAAAATATTCCATGTTGTTTCTATGATCTCATAGTGAATCTCAAGGTATGAAGACAATATGGGGGAAAGAAGAGGTATCTCACCTGCATGCAGGCACTCCTGGGATTCTTTTAACAGTGTGCCTCACTGTTTCTTCCCTGTGGGTGCTAATGGCAGGGAAACTTAATGGAGGCATAAAAACAAATTAACAGAATTAACGTATGAAATAAGATTTTGCCAGTATCCAATTAGCACATCAAGTCATGCTAAAGGGCTGATTGATGCATTTTAACATCATATAGTGTGGAGTGTAGGGATTCTGTGTGCTATACTTTTGTTCCTCCAGCATTGCTTAAACTTGAAGCCAACCACAAAGATAAAAAGGAAGTTTCATGCTGTCTTTCTCATTGGAAGGCAAAGGATGTCTCAGACCACATAGTCGATTCAAGTTCTCTCTCACTACTAATCACTGGCTCATAAAGAAATACTGTTTAAAGTGTCTTTTCACACAATACCTGTACTTCCACTCCCAACACGGATTATATTGCCACAGCTCATGTGTTTGAGTCCTCATGCCTCCTATGAGATTTTAGAAGCTGGAGTTTTGAAGAAAAATATGCCAGGTGAAGACAATGCCTGATAATTCTGTTTTAAAGCCTAGTGTTTCAAATTCAATTTATCATGAAGAAAAGGGGGCAGAGAGATAAATAGTAGTTGAAGTTCTTGCCTTGCACTGACCCAACCACTGCCAGGAGTTATCCCTGAGCACAGAGCCAAAAATAAGCCATGAGAACAGGTAGGTGTAACTCCAAAAACAAACAAATGTGGAAAAAAGCACAAAGAAAATCACACGTATTTCAGGGCTTTATAACTACAAAAATATTCTCACTGTAGTAGTATTTTAATGCGAGATTATAAACAAAAACTGTGCACTTAGATGAAAAATAAAGGCCACAAAATAAAACTGTATCCAAAACTAAATAAATATATTCCATAATGAAGAAGATAAAATACTGTCACTTGATGAAAGACTAAACAACTCAAAATCAAACGTGGGACCTGATGGGGGGAAAGCTTCTTTAAAAAATATCAGAGACTTAAACGCATAAGTCATGATTTATAACGCATCTCAACTATGACCTCAAAGAAAGCAAAAAAGATCAAAGGTGATGTTTCATTGGGTATTTATTGCTTGGCCTAACCATTATTCATTGGTCTTCACTCTGAAAGATATATACAAAGTATGTACAAATTCTAACAGATAAAACCACTTCAAGGAATATTTTATGTGCAAAATTCATCATGAAATTTTGTAGCTAATAGCACAATATGCTTAATTTGTAATTTGCCTGTCTCTTTCCAGATTTATAGCATTACAGCTTTACAGCCAAAAGATGCAAGCTGCTATGTATCATCGGAAGACCGCTGACAGTTCAAATGAAATCCTGAAATCCTTCAGAGACTTTATCTTTATTCCTTGGTGAGGATATTGCAGAGCAACCCACCACCACCACTACCATTAACATGGGCAGCCACACGCATGAAGCTAGAAACTCCATTTAGAAAGATTCATATGATGTTTATAATGAAAACAAAGCCAGGTATAAAAAGTTTGAAGCAGGACACTTTATTTTTTCAGTGAGAATGCTTCAATCAAATCACAAAACTTAAAAAAATTAATACATTAATGGCTATATTTATCAAAATAGTCCAGGATTTTGCCATGTTAGGGCACAGATTGAGATCTCCCTTACCGACAAAGAGACTCCAGAGACTGCAAACAGCAAGCAGGGCTTACTGTAAGACTGGCTAGCCAGGGTCCAGCAGGTTGGGCAAGGCCCCGACCCAGGGTGCAGGGGTTACTTATATAGGCCCATGTCGGCCATTTCAGCGAAAGCGCGAAAGCCCGCGCACTCCCTAGCCAATAAGTTCATAACTCGACATGCCTCTCCCCCCAATCCCATTAGGCCATCTGCTTGCCCAGCCTATAGACTTACAGGTCACAATTGCGTAAGCGCCTGCACAGGTCCGAGGGCTGAGCCCGGCCCAGGAGGCTATCTGTTTAGATTACACCCTTATATGGTCGTAGCTCAGGAGCCCGCACATTCCTCTTGGAGCAAGCAGATAGCAGAGGCCTGAGTGGAAAATACACGGTTTCCATGGTCTTTGGCCCCGCCCAGGGCAGTCCTGCCCTAACAGTCATATTCATAAATGGTTGTAATTATAAATTTTTTCTCTTCCAAATTTTATTTTATTAAAGCACTGTGAGTTACAAAGCTATTCATAGTTGGGTTTGGACGTACAATGCTCCGTCACTGATTTTGTCATCAGTGTCAATTTCTCTCCACTAGTTTTCCCAGGGTCCCTCTCCTACCCACCCCCTGCCCTAGCCCACCTGCCATCTTGACAGACATCTGTTAGGTTTGATTATTAAAGTTTGGGTTTCCTGATGAGGAAATAAAATGGCTTAAAGAGTGGATGCCTAGATCACTTTTGGCCCCAAAGTATAGGGAGGAGAAGGAAAGAAAGAAAGTTGAGGGGAAGGGAGAAGAGATAGATGACAGGCAATGAGGCAGAGGCCAAGGGGATTCAAGTACATCGTGGTCTTAATGAATGATAGAGCTGAATATCCAAACCACAGAGTGAACAACACTGAAATCATGAGACCTAAACTTTAATAACCAAATCTAACTATATCTAATTTTATTTACTGCTATTTTTATCCATTGTTAAGTGTTTTTCTGTCTTAGCTTTCACAATTTTAGTCTTCAATGGTCACATGATAGTGCAATAAGTGTTCTTTTTTAAAAAAATTATTTAATTAAAGCTGGAGCTATAGCACAGCGTTTGGGTGTTTGCCTTGCACACTGCCGACGGGTTCTATTCCTCCATCCCTCTCGGAGAGCCTGGCAAGCTACCGAGAGTATCCTGCCTGCACAGCTAGGCTGGCAAGCTCTCCGTGGCGTATTCGATATGCCAAAAACAGTAACAACAAGTCTCACAATGAAGATGTTACTGGTGCCTGCTTGAGAAAATCGATGAACAAAGGGATGACAGTGCTACAGTGCTATTTAATTAAAGAGCAGTGATTTGTGAAGTTGTTGATAGTTGAGTTTTAGGCATATAACATTTCAACACAAAGCTCCCCGACCCCCCACACCTGCCTGTCACCATAACAGACACGTTACAAAGTTCCAGTGGTTGCAGCTTAGATCTCATGTCTCCAGTGTTGTTGAATCTGTGTTTTGGATGTATGGCTATCCCACTCTCCCACATCGCCAGTATGACCAAAACCCTGCCCTCTGTTAGTCCATTACTTCCCTTTCTTTTCTTCTTACTTCCTTTTCTATCTTTTCCCCCTCTTAATTCTGAGGCTAAGGGGGACATCTAATAGCCTTGTTCTCCTTGTTGGAGAACCTGACAAGCTACCAAGAATCTGTTGGCCACACAGGAGAGCCTTGCAAGCTCTCCATGGCATATTCATATTCCCAACACAGTAAAAGATATGTACATACCTCTCAGAGAGCCCAGCTAGTGATGGCAAGTTACCCGTGGCGTATTCGATATGCCAAAAACAGTAACAATAGGTCTCATTCCCTTGACCCTGAAAGAACCTCCAATCGCTGGGAAAGACGAGTAAGGAGAGGCTGCTAAAATCTCAGGGCTGAGTATAATAGAGACATTAATGGTGCCCGCTCGAGTAAATCGACAAACAACGGGATGATAGTGATACAGTGACAGTGAAATTCTGAGGTTAAGGGTGATCTATGCATTTCCCCTTTTATTACAATACATTTCCTCATCCAGTTATTGTATATACCACAGATAGTGAGATCACACTGTGTTTGTATTTTTTCTTCTGGCTTACTTCACTCAGCAGTATATATTCCAGTTCCAACCAGTTTGTAGAAAATTGCATGATTTCATTGTTGCCTTACAGCTTCATAGTATATTGTTGTGTATATATACCATATCTTCATAATTCTTTCATCTGTCATTGGACACTGTTGGATATCATTGGTTTGTCCTTTCCCCCTTGCCACTAGGAGCTTAGGTTTATCAGTCACACCCATCAAAGTGCTCCCGAGTCACTCCCATTCTTTTGTTTATCTGTAACCAATTCTACCAGTTTATCTGCTCTTCCCTTAATCAAACTCTGTTAATTGGTAAGGTCAGAACTTCCTAGGACACTGAATATTATAACATTGCCTTTCTCTCCTCTTTATGCCTTTTGAATAATTTACTTTAAAGCTATGTCTTTTTTGTATAGACACAAGAAGACAATATTATGTTTTTATAACTTAAGACTTAATTGGCCTCGATATTCCCTCCTGGGCATCTGCTCTCTCCACTTAAGCCTCAGTTGCCCTCAGTTCCTAGCACCCCAAAGTAGGGTCCCCGACGTGGGACAGGAAGGATCCAGGGCAAGCGGTGAGTTATGTGCTACCCTGGCATCGAGATGGGCCTGGCCAAAGTGCCTAATTCTTAACTATAAGTTAAGAGCTTGATCATAGACAAATGCTGTCATGATCCAATAGTAATTATGAGACTGGGACCCTGCCAGGGATGGGAAAGACTGATCTGGCCTGAGCACTGTAGTCTGAGATTGAGATGGCCCCAGGAGAGCAATTCTATAAGCTTTAATGCATCTCTTATTGTGTCCATACAAAATGATTAATATTATGAATTCTTATATGTTTGCTGGCTGAGGAGAAGAGAAACACATTCATGGGACTCTGCCCTTGGGTGGGTCTTCCTGCTGAAAGAGAGATTCTGTCCTAGTGAAGGCATTCCCCTAAGAGATAGAACTATAGCCCCTATGGATTGTAACCACACCTTTAGATAAGCCCCAGGCTGCTGGGGGACGGGGAGATTTAAGGTAGCTGTATGAGGGGGCATGGGAAGAGTTCCAGAGGAGAGTGTATAGAGGGAAGATTGGAATAAACTGCAAGTGAGACCAACCATCTTGGCTCCGTTCCTTCCTTCGCCTGCCACATCTTCGCCATCAACCTCCCCGGGGTGGGGGAAGCGGCTGGAGGCTACCGAACTCGGGTGGCGGGAGAGACAGCTGCTGCCCTAGGCCCTGTGCCTGGCTCGGTGCGGTGAGGTATCTCTTCCCTCGCCCGCGCCCTTTCTTTTTATTTTTATACAGACACCTAGGTTGATTCCATGTCTTAGATATTGTACAAAGTCCAGCAATGAATAATGGTATGTATACCTCCTTTTGAATGAATACAAAACTTCTTTTTTCTATGTGCCTTTTGTGGGAAAAAACTAGATAGCATCAAGGGTTTTCCCTTACACCCAGGGTACAAAATTAATTCTCTAAACACCGAAACCAGTACAGACTCCAAGTGGAGTTTGCAAATACATAAGAGATGTGCAGTACCTTAACTGGTGTCAAGTAATTGCACAAATACAGCCAATCTACTTTAATATTTTCAGTTAGGTCACAGCAAGGTGGTGGGCCTTCGAGAATAGAAGAAAAATCGGGAGTCTAGCTCTCCTGTAGTTAGAGCAGGTCTGAAGTAAGGGGGACCTTCCGTGAGGCACTGTACTGCCCCCCACCTCTGAAGCAGTCGCAGCCATTGAGTCGATCTCATCATGAGACCCAGATCGCATGGGACATGGTGGTAAATGTCTTTGATGATTTTGTCAGAGACATAAATGGCAAGTAATTTCATGTGCTGCTTTACTGGGTCAGAATCTGGGATGCTTGCACCATTTGTTACATATGGGTATGTGTATGTGAGGATGTTTCTGGAGGAGATCAGTATTTAAAAAGATGGACACCATCCAGTGCACTGAGGTCACACAAGAGCAAAAGATGAAGAAAACATATTTCCTTTTCTCCCTGCCCCTCGAGCCTGAACTTCTGGTCTAATCTTCCTTTTATCCTGGTTTGAAATAGGCATGGGTTTCCTGATTCCCAGCCTCAGGCCCAGATAAGAGGTGTACACACTGCTATTGGTCACGAAGGGAGGTGGGAAATGGGAAGTCAACAACCAACAGTGAGGCCATCCAGACGTCTGCACCCAGGAGCCCACAGCCCTGGGAGACAGTCAAAAGTTAGAACCATATAGGGAGTAGGGCCATGGCCAGACACTGTCCACAGTAGAAAACTGGACATGGGCATAGCACCTTGGCTTGTCCTCACCTCTACTTGCATCCCCTAGTCAGTTGGAGTGGGAAATACACACTCCGCTCCTAGGCCCTCCATCTCTGTCAGAGTTCAGGCCAGTGGGCATTTGGCAGCAGATTTTCACACACCAGGTGTGTCACACTTCATGGTTGTTGGTTAATATGATGTCAGGTGCCTTGGGAGCCTCCTGGCTAATTCTGTTTTCTCTTTTCCTAAAACAGCCCCCACCCCCACGAAAAGCATACAAAGACAACTCTTCCTGCCTCTTCCAGAGGTCAGAGGGCCTTGCTCACCTCAGAGACTCCCGATATTCCTGACTTCAGTCTATATCTCATGATGAAAATAAGTGGGATACCATGTGTACAGTTCGGCAATGAGAAATGCAGTTCTTAAGAGAAAGACTCTAGCAATGTAAGGATTAATAAATTGTTTTCTCACAATAGGATGTTTTAGAGAGGCTGTATTGCATAGAATTAGTATTGAATTTGCTTGGCAGAATCCTAATTATTTCTCCAGGGAATTTCTGATACCATTGACCTAAAAAGGAACAACCTATAATGGGATTAGCTATGACATTGTTCTGCTCAGTATTCATTTTAGAAGACATTGCACCTGGGGGCGAGGGCCAAGCCAACACGTGCATGGGCTAGCACCCCCCACAGCCCAGACCAGAGAGCCAGGCTGGCATGTTGCTAGGCTGGGACGAGGGCTGGTCTGTTTGAGCACCCTGTTTATGATCAGGAACATAGCTTTGAGGCAGTCCTTTTCTTCCCTCTGCTCAGGTCACTGAAGGTCATCTGGACCAGGAAATTCTGACATGGAAGCCATCTGGCCAGTGATCAAGGTGACTCATCCCTCGTGGAACAACTCCTACATGCCAGGGGACAATGGTTCATATGCTACACAAGGTGCCTCACAAAGGCCCCAGATCTAAAAGACTGAATATACTAAATGAAATATATCAGAAATAGCTCAAAACAGGATTGCTGGGATGATGGCGAGCGAGTAGGAATATTGCATTTTCATTCCACATTTCCAGCTGCATGATTAGCAAAGTGAACTCAGATGCCGAAAGATAACCTGATAATGGAGAGTCACAGAGAGAGGCAGCAGGAGAGTGGGCGAGGGCAGGAAACTGCAAAGACCATTGCCCAGGGACTCTAGGACATCTGACTTACTTCCAAGAGCAAGGGAGAGTGTGACTCAAATCCCAGTCAGGTGTAAACCAGAAGGGTTCCTACCTGGAGAAAGCAGGACACTGGGAGCAGAACGAAGCTAGCACACAGCGTGGAACAAGGACTGAGCGGGGAGAGCACTGTGCCTCTGCTGTGTGGGAGGCCTGGGGCCATGAACAGTCCCTGTGGCAATCAGCACAGCCCTTATCTAGGGTGGGAGCACTCAGCCTGGGACCCTGGGTGTGTTGCTGTAGGGATCTTTGAGCCTGGAGGGACCCTAATGTTGAACAGGCTCCACCTGTGTCTGGCTCCCTTCCTGCAGCTGGCCTCAAGTGTCCAAAGAACCTATGCCCATGCCCGGAGGTTACTGCTGGGATTGTGTTACTCATCATACTCTCTGCCTCTAGTCAGAGGTCTGAAAGACCCAGACTAAATTAAGAGACCTGTAGGATCACTCACCCTCCCTGTCCCCTCCTTGACGTGTAGTGATGCTGAGTCTTCCCACACAGTGGAAAGCTATACTACTAGATTCCACATCTCTTGCCTGTATCTCTCAGAAGGAGCTGGGTGTCAGAAGCTCCATTTCAGGTGTGTACCCTAGCAGAGAGATAGCTGTGGTGGGAAATGCTTGAGCTATGTACCTGGCTGGGGGAGAGGAGGGCTGCAGACCATATCACTGAGCCTGGCACCAACAGCTCCTCAGGAGGCTTGAATTCCTGGGACCCCCCCCCCAACAGTAAGACCTCTACCCTCTGCTGCCTCTGATTCTACTCTGTGTTGGTACTAGACTTCCAATTATCTAAACACATGCAGAAGTCTCAGCATAGAAAGTGAAAGATACCACAGAATCCTGGTAAATATCTCAGGATACAATCCCCAGCCTCCACATCTGCAAGGAGGTACAGAAAGTCATGTAAAGACAACCACTTAACTCAATGCATAACAGTTAATATGCAATATCAAACAAAATGGGGAAAACAGGAATGATTCCTAAATTATGGCAAAATTAACCCATGGGAAAGTTCAAATGTAATGGAACCGAGTAGTCTGCCCAAAGAAGAGTTTCAACAACAGTGATAGAATGTTAAATAAAAACAGAAAAACAGTGGACAAGTCATATGGGATTTATTGCAAGTCCAGAGGAACTATAAAAATAAACTTCAGGCAGGAAAAATGGGCTAAAAATGTACAATAGCTAAACTATAGAATAAATGGAAGGACTTAACAGTCAGCAAGGAGAGACGTTGGGTAGAGCCAGTAAGCTGGAGAGTCTAGCAGCAGGAAACGTTTCAAGGAGCAAACGTAAACAAGAATAATAAAACACGAAGACAGTGAGATCATAGGGAACTGAACCCAGAGGGACAGCATCCATGATTTAGGGTGGAGGAGAGGGAGGAGGAAGTGGTGGGGGGAAGTGGAGGAGGAGGAGGGAAAATAGGGTAGAAACCCAATGTACAGAAATAATAGCTTAGAACTTCCATAAATTGGGGGAACTAGATGTTCAAATATAAGAGGACATTCAAAGAGAGCCAAACAAAATAAATTCAAAGAGACATTTCAAGGCATATAATTAAAGCAGCAAAGACTAAAGATAAGAACTGAGTGCTAAAATTACCTGGGGTAAACAAGTGAACTACTCATAAAGGAACCCCCATAATATTATTCACAGACTTTCCAAACTCAAAGTTCTGAAAGAAAAGAATTTTCAGTACTTTATCCCGCCAGATTGTCATTTAAGGTATCAGGAAGGTGATAGAGTTTTACAGATAAATAAAAATTAAATCAAACATGCCACCAAGCCAGGCTTGCAAGAAAGATTAAAGGGCCCCATAAAACAAAAGCAATCTAGTTTGTTTTTTATAGGAACCGTGCTGTGCCAGGGATGGACTATAAGAGCTACCTGCTTCCAGATAAAAACAATCTCACCTACAACTAGTAAAAACCCAAAATTACAGTGTGGGTCTAGGGAAAGAGTAAAATTGTGACAGAATAAAATGAGTCTGAGATCAACCCACCTAATAGGTCACCACAAGTATACAGCCTTATATGTACATTTCAGGACAACTTTTTAAAAAAATTATTTTAAAAAAGAACCTGAGAATGAATTCAAACATAATACAAAAGGATAAATGCTATTTGTGGGATTTAAGAATACATAGTATGTTGTGAGTTCACAAAATAATGTGTGGGTGCTGCACAACTTGTGCATTCAGTGGCCAAGAGCCGCCTCCCGTCCTCCCCAGGCCTCCCCAACAGAGAAACAGAGAGACAGGGGACCACAGCCTGATGGTGAAAATGGCCCATTTAATAGCATACTTATAGAACGTATGAGGGAGGTTGAGGTATAGGATATAGGTGTGATTGATCACTTACAAATATAAAACATCTGGCAGAGGCATTTCTCTTGGGGAGATTAACTCAAGGAGATACTCTGTCTCCCAGGGATATCTACATTGCTTTTATCTTTCCCTCTAGTTGCATGTTAAACAGTTTTACTTCTTATCAATACTAGCAGTTGTTCGGATAAACACAGTAAGAGACAAAGATCCCCAAACTTAGTTCTCTGGGTTCTGAGAGCAAGCAAGGCTTTTGTGAATACCAGACTAAGTCTCCTCAGGCCAGTTCATCTTGTCCTTCCCAATGGGGGTTCTGTCTCTTAAGTAATAACACCTTGCATCAAGACCATGAATTTATGCTTTTTAGAATGTCCCATTTCAATGCCAGGGTAACTTTGCCACTCACCCCGGGTCCATCCCAGTCCCATGGTGGGAACTTCCTTTTGGTGTGTTAGGAACTATAGCAACTGAAGCCCGAGTCAAATAATTATGACCAATACCCAGGAGTAAATATATTTCAGAGTCAATCAACTCCCAAATGTTAGGAGCATAGCATTAATGGTCTTTCTGTGTCTAACCAAAGAACATTGCTCTATAGTAAAAGATAAAAAAGCTATAGGGGAAATAGAAAAGCAGGTACAAATACACAGCACTTCAAATACAAAACAGTACAAATACAAAGTCCAGAACTACCAGAAAGTTTTGGCTTGTAACTAATCTTCTTAAACTTAAACTTAAACTTTGCAGTCCTTTCTCCCCACTCTGAGACTGTCTGAGTTCATCATGTTGACCAAGACCATCCATGGTAACTCACAGTTCCAGAAGGCTGAATCGAAACGTTGGACATGGGAGTCTCCCGGTGGACAGTTCTTCCCACTCTGTGAATTTTGCACAAAGGAGATGGTGGTCTGGTGCCATTTGTAATTTTGGGACAACAGCAACATCGGTCAAGCAAAACCTTTGATTGAATATGATGTGGTCAACTTCGTTGTGGAACTGTCCACCGGGAGACTCCATGTCCAACGTTTAGATTCAGCCTTCTGGAACTGTGAGTTACCATGGATGGTCTTGGTAGACATGATGAACTCAGCCAGTTTCTCACCCTGTTTGTTCCATTCTAGGCCATGGGTCCCAATGTGGAGTTATTCGGGCGACCTTCTTAGTCCTATCTTGGCATTAAAATCACTGACCATGATCTTGTAGAAGGTGTGGTCTTCTTTGTAAATTCTCCAGCTCCCATGTAGAACTTCTCAATTTCTTCTTCATCGTAGTTGGATGTTGGTACGTAGATGACAAAGATAGAAACTTCTGTCAGTGAGCCACATCTATTCAAGCATGATCGTCCAATTCGGGTTGTTAGGCATTCGAATGAATCAATGCTCATGGCCAAGTTCGAATTGGCAAGGACACCGATGCCACCGACGCCTCTGTTGTCGCATGTTCGGAGGAACAGTTCTTCTCCAGTGTCGAAAATGTCGTGATGTGATCGATGCCTTCTCGTTTTGGTCAGACCAATGATGTCATACTTGATCTTCTGTGCTTGCATCACCAGGTCCTTGATGGATACTTTCGATGCCAGCGTATGTGTGTTGAAAATACAGACAGTCATTTTAGTCCTTCTTCGTTTTGGCAGTGAGTTCATCCCTGAGATTTCATCAGCCTCTCCTTGCTCATCCTTCTTAATGCTGCCATGTTGGGGTCTCTTTAGGTGTCAGGTGAATGAGGCCCATTGTTGTTACTGTTTTTGGCATATTGGATATGCCACAGGTAGCTTGCCAGGCTCTGCTGTGTGGGCGGGGTACTCTCCATAGCTTGTTGGTTTCTCTGAGAAGGATGGAGGCTTTTAGGGTGGCCTCCAGTTGCCCTTACAAGTGTTCCCATGGTTCACACCATATTTGAAGCCACCAAATATGGTGCGGAAATTATGGAAAATGGGTATTAAGTGTCTTATGGTGTGTCCAGAAAGCGACCTGGAGCGTGGTGGTGGCTGGACAGTGGAGGTTGTGGAGGTTGGCTGATGAGGTATTTATCTGGTGTAGGTAGGGTGGGTCATCTGGGTTTGATCCCTAGGGTGCCAGATAGTGGAGTAGGCAGACAGAGGATCTTGTTTCCAGGTCTCGTTGAGCCTGGAGTCCAAGGTCACAAAGTTTTGCTTTACCTAGTTCTGGGGGCTTCACTCATGCATGAGGTTCGGCCCAAGTGTCTGGAAAGTGGCCTGGAGCTTGGTGGTGGCTGGGTAGTAGAGGGATATAGTCATGGAAACATACCTGGGGGGAAATGTATAAAGAAGCCTAGAGAGGGGAGACCATCTACAGACACAGGAGAGAAGAGTGAAACAAACCTTCACCTCCAGAACCAGAAGGGACCAACCCTGTCCACACTGGTTTCTGTATTTTAGCCTCTAGAACTGTGAGACACTGTGCTTTTGTTGTTGAAGCACCATACTGTGGCTCTTGAATTAGCTTTCTCTGCAATGATTCAATGTATTTAAAAAATCCAAATCTCTCTGGTGTATAGCAGAAAACATTAATGTTTGTTTATGGGCTTGTGGGTTGTCTGATGTTCATGTAAACTCTATGCCACTGTACTTGTATTTACTTGTGCTTTTATCATTCTGTGACTGGAACCTCCTGGGGGTTCCTGTGCTCCTTGTGGTAGGAGTCAAGAATGTGCCAGGGAACGGGGGAGTCTTGCAGAGCATTTCATTTGGCCGAGCAGGTCACCTGCCCACAGGCACACAGATGCTCTGGTGGAGAGTAGTGCTGGGACAGTAACAACAGTACCTAATGGGGTCCAGAGGAGAGAGGGACAGGAGCACCTCATGGGGCACAGTGCCCTAACACCTGAGGGCGTCTCTAGAAAGCACAACACCTGCCACCCAGCAGGTTTTGAGAAATGTCCATTAGTTCAAGTTGTTCTTGAATAAATTTAATCTTTATAATTTGTATCTATAAGGATACTTTCATCCTGAACTATTAGAATTAGCTGAGTGAATTGTGTTAATATTTGGTTAAGCACATGTCTCTGTAGAGCACATTCTCACAGCTGTAATTAATTTCTTTACATTCTTTTAAATTGCATGTCTGCTTCAGTGGATTGGAACAGAGATATGATTTCAAGCGTATGTTTCTCATTAGGACATTGAGGCCACAATTAAATGCCCCCTTTCCCCTTCTTCTTCTTTGAAAAAAAATCAGAGTCTTAAAATGGATTGTTGTGGAAGGACACATAAATAGGTTTAAATCAATAGTTGAATTCTCCAAAGTGCCATCATGAAAGTGTTAAATGTTCTGATTACATTTGTGATTGGCTTAGCGGGAAATCTATACAGTTGCATGTCACACAATATTTAATAAATGGCATGTAGAGTATCTTAATTGTACCCATTTATCACTTTCCTCTGTTTCTAGATGCATAAAGTTATCAAAATCTGGTCCCCCAAGCCTGCTAGGAGTGATCCCTGAGCCCAGAGTCAGGAGAAAGTCCTAAATTGGGATGAGGCTCCCAAGCCAAAAACTTAAAAAAAATTCTTGAGTGTATGTGCTATACCAGGTATTGAGACTTGCTAATTTGTTCATTTCAGTTTTGGCCAAAAGTCCTTTGAGGTGGACCATATCATCCCTATTTCTAGGAGATTAATATAATGCCTGGTGAGGCTGGTACCCCAGGTGGGATTCAGGAGGACACTGGCCTCCTCACTTTAGGAGAAGTGACCTGAAGTGCCCTGGTCTCAACTATGTTGCTTGTCTTCAAAGTCTGTTCCCCTTTTATAAAGTCCTGCTTTATATTCCCTTTCATGTAGGAACGTTTATCTTTAACATCTTGCTTTGCTTATCACATTCTCCAAAAATATCTCCTGAATGTCCCCACTCAGGCCACATGCTTTGTTACTGGTTTCCTGGACTAGGATTCAGTTCTGAGCACACCCCTCTGGCTGATTTGATGGTTCCTGGTAGGGTGGGTGGGTAGTGCCTATTGAACTCCCTAGTGGCTTAGTGTTCACAGGAACTACATCTGTGCAGTACATATCAGAATATAGGAGGTGGTCTACCTTCCAGTTTGCTAAACTAGCATTAGCATTGACAATTTGACATAGGGACTGTAGAGACAGTAAAAGATTAGGGAACTTGCATTGGCAATTTGACCCGTCTCTCAGGTTTGGATCTTTCCACTGATGATTAGATCCATCCAGTCAAACCCAAACTCCATGACTGCTATCAAACACCTATCTAAATCTGTTCTATATTACCTGTTAATCAACACAGGGATTTCAGAAGTAGCTTTATTGTTATATAAATGGAGTTCAAGACACATAATTAGTTATAACTTACCTTTACATAAATGGGGTCATTAAGGACAGTGACCCCACTCATGACTCAGAGAGGAGGATAACTTATTTATTTTTTATTTTTATTTTTTAAACCAGAATGAGATACACAGTTACTAGGTTATTTATGATTGGATCTCAGTTATATAATGTTCTAACACCCATTCCTTCACCAGTGTACATTTCTCACCACCAATGTCCCCAGTTTCCCTGCCCCACACCTGCTTCAGAATTGGCATTTTCTTCTCCGTCTCTGTGTCTCTGTCTCTCTTTCTCTTGCTCTCATTTTCTCTTTGCTTCTGGCACTACAGTTGGTAATACAGATACTGAAAGCTTATCATGTATGTCCCTTTACCTACTATCAACACTCATTTCTTGTCCAGAGTAATCATTTCTAACTATTATTGTCATACTGGTCTCTTCTCTATCCTAACTCCTTTTTCCCACACACACTTGTGGCAAACTTTCAACTATTGACCTGTCCTTCTGGCCCCTTTTTCTCCTTGCCTTGAATATTAGTCAAAGAGAGGACTATTCTGTAGAACCCAACAGTGAGCTCAACGACTTCCATAATGGGGTCACACATGGGAATAAGTTGACTGCGCTCTGAATACAGTGCTAATAAGTGGAGTTGACTGCCCAGGAATGGGTGGGGTTAGGTGGGGGAAACCTCTGGGAGGAAAAAATGAGGGTAAAAGTGTTCTGGTTTAAGTGGCCCACCAGTTCATCTCTCTGTGGGCTTAGCAGACCACAGAGAAGTGATTAGACACCACTTGAGGAGCCACAGGACTGCAAACCCCATCCAAAACATGGAGGGGAGGTGGAGGAGGTGAAATGATTCAACTCTTTCTGATGGCTTTGATGAGATGAGTTTTACAAGGAATCACATGGGAGCTCAGAGAAGGTTCAACCATTTGGTTGAGAAAAGAATGTCTGCCAAGATCAGATTGACATAGGTCTAAACTCTGAGGGGCCCAGTCTTCGCACCACTATCCCGGGAGGATTATATTGCTTCTACTCAGGAGGTGAACCTGCCTTTCAAACAGTGTTTGTCTCAGGTGAGTCTTCATACCAAGTGCTTTGTAAAGTAACAAAAGTCAGAGACTGGCATTTGCTCTGCTCTGACCAGGTGGTATGCTGTGTGGGACTTGCTTGCTCAAGATGCTGTAGGGTGGGGTCCTTTCAGCTTGAGATTCTGCAGTAGTGATATTGGCCTGGGTGGAAACCTGATTAGTCGTCTCAGACTGCTGGGGTTTCCCATGTTCTCCCCAAGAACTTGGCAGCTGTGCCTGGCCCCATGGCTTGGTCACCTAACAAGACAAGACAGCAGATGCTTATTGCCGGGGGAGGAAGTAAGCTCCGTGCAGAAGCCAAAGTGGACTGAGGAGCATGGAGAAAGCACACAGGTGGTGATGGCATATTTATGTGGAAAGACAGGCGCGGGTCCTGGGAGCAGCAGTGGGAGTGGGTGGCTTGAAGGAGGCTCATTATTCCTTCTTGTGGACGGGCCAATCCCTGACAGACAGGAGGAAGACAATGTGGGTCTGTGAGCACCTGTACTCTCACGGAGACCATTATGAAATCTCTTCTGATCCTTAGTCTTGAGTCATGTCCTGCCCAATGGGAGGACATGCCTCACAATCTTTGTTTTCTAGAACAGGGCCATGGCCAATTGTCTGTTTTCCTGCCTCTGTATGATGACATGGATACATTCAAGGGCTGCAATCCAAGTGGATGAATCTCAGGCTTCTAAGAATTCTTTTATTTATTTACCTTTTTTTGCCTTTTGGCAATGCTCAAGGGTTGCTCCTGGCTCTGCACTCAGGAATTACTGCTGAAGGTTCTTGGGGGAACCATACGTAGACGCTGGGGATTGAACCCAGGTCGGCCACATACAAGGCAAGTGCCCTATCTGCTGTAATATTTCTCAGGCCCAAACTCTCCTCTCTCTGAGTGTTTGTGTCTGGTGATGAGCACTTAGCTCAGCAGAGCAGAGAAGTGGCCGAGTGCTGGGGTCGAGGCTCTGGGACTTGTGGAAGTGCAGCGTTGTCCCAGCTTCCCTCTTTTGGACACATCAGCTTTGGGCTGTGTGTCAGCTACTCTCCTGGAAGTTCCTGCAGCTCTACCGTCTTTGTGCCTGGACAGTTTTTAAGAGCCCTGCCATGAGTGTCTCGAAGCACTCTGTCCTCTCTAAACCCTAGGAGGGATCCTGGTACCGATACATCTTACCCTTGGAGACTTTTTTTGGTCACAGCTTGCCAAATTAGAGTTTGCAATATTTCTCCATGTGAAGTTGCTATTTCTCTTTGTAGTTGATCAGAATATGATATTTATTTATTTATGGTTTGGGGGGTGCACTCCAGGAGATGCTCAGGGGTTTCTCCTGGCCCTGCTCGGGAATTATTTCTGGTAGTGCTCAGGGACCCTAGGCTGTACTGAGGATCGAGTATAGGCCAGCTGTATGCAAAGCACCTACTCTATGTACTATCTCTCTGGCCCACCAGAATCGAAATTTTAACCAGGTAGCAGTGGGGTCTGTGGCTGGGAGACATGGCCTTGCCCTGAACTTTCACTGAAAAAGTGGTCATTTGGACAGTGTGGCTCAAGCTGAAGAACAGGATGGTGAACACAGCAACGTTGTCTTTGGGCAGCTGTGGTGGGAAGTTTTAAAGGAGAATTAGGCCCTTGAAGCAAACCAATCTTTGGTCACGTTCTTTTCCTGGTTAAAGATACTCTGGGCACCAGATGGTTAGAGGAAGCTGTTTAGACTGCCTACTGCTCTTCAGGGCTGTCCACAAGAACATGCGAGGGACTTTCCTTTTCTTTCTTTCCCTCTGTCCTCCCTCCCACAAATCTCATGTGTCAACTGCAGTCAACCAACCACTGTCCCTGGATCTTAGTTCTCACAGGCCAAGGGGCTGCCTCTACGGGCAACAATAAGCTCAAGCACAAAGAAAGTCACTATGCCTCAGCCCGAGCCCTACCCTCCTCCCTCTGCACCTGGTGTGAAACTGCCAAAGTGACCACATTTGCTGTGCTTCCTGACCAGGGCCTGCTGAACTCCGTGTGGCCACACAACTACTGCTGCTAGGGCCTCTGCAGCGGCTGTCGGCGGTGGGGTGAGGGCACAAGGGAGCCTGGTAGACAGTCTTGGGTGGGGTGACCTGCCCAGAGGGTGGCTTTACACCCCCTTCCTTTAAGCTCAGCCGCCTCACCCAGTGCCACAGAAGCCCTTCCTGAGCTCCTGTAAGAGGGGAAGCATTCTCCCTATGTGATTGCTGGTTTCTTGATTAAGTAGCAGTACTACCCTGGAATTACCTACGTCTGTTAAATCTCTATGACCACAGCCTGGTTTGGTTATGTCTTCTGACCAGTCCAGTAATAGTGGTGGCCATGAAGGGACCCTCCAGAATAGTTCTGATTGATGGAAGGACCCTCCAGAATAGTCTGAGCTGAGACGTTGAGTTTGGGACTGAAGCTTGAGCTGCATAGTTTGGCAACAAGAAGTGCAGAGCTGACAACCCACAACTGCCATGGCTCTTATCCCACAGTTTCCTAGTGTCATGCCTGCTGAATCAAAGCCCGAGGGACCCAGAATTTCTGCATGAAATAGATGCTGTGATAAGAACATAGTGGGAATAAAGACAGAAAAGACAATAAAGACAGGTGACCCCTGAGGTTACACTCATAGGAGCAGAGGGCTTCCCTGAAGCCTGCGGAGCTGCTGGAAGCCGCAGTTGAGGATGGTGGTTGGAGTGGCGTTGGGGCCAGGGTGGACTGGGGGAAGCTACTGGCAGGAATGAGAGGGGATGGTGAAGGTGTGGGGAATAGCTGTGGGGACGGTGGTGAGGGTACAGTGCTCATTGTGGGAGATAACGGGAGGGTGCTGGTGGGAAGATGTCGATACGGTGAGAATGGGAATCGGAATTGTGGGGTGGAATATTACTGTTCCCCACAGGAAAGCCCAACCTGGCTCAGAATCTTCCCCTTCACTTGGAGTGTGACGACCTAATGCCATCCAGCTGCACACGGGCAGTGTGGGTGCCCCTTCCCAGGACGGGAACAAAGGCTGTGACTGTCTATTGACCATGTGGGGGCCTTGCTGATTGTCCCTTCTCCAGGGAGGGAGGTCAGTGAATGGTCACCTGGCATGAGGACCAGACAAGGTTTTCCAACAGAGCCTGAGAGACGGAGCCATGGGCAGTGTCTGAGCAAACTGTTTTCCCGTGGAACCTCACCCGCCTCCGTGAATAGTGCAGCACTGGTCCTTCAGCACTCTCAGCCTGGGAGCTCTTCTCCCTGCATTGCAGGCATTTGCATCTTAGGCAAGCACGGGACAGGGTCTCCTGCCTGGAACTTTCTGGCTGCTTGCCTTTTACCCATGAAGGTTTTCAGGGGAAGAGGATTGTGATGAGCAGCCATGGTCACACATGACTCTAGATGACTCATTACCTGTTTGACCCGATGTTTCACAAAGGCAGCACTGTGGTGCTTTGAATAGTCTGCTGGGCAGAGGAGTTAACAGAACTTTTTCAAGTTGGGATGGGGTGGAAATAATACACAGTGGGAGCAGCAGATGGAGCTTCTATGAGGGGCGGCTGTTCAGGACACATGCATATCTTTTGTGTGTGACATAGACTATTCAGAGACCCCATGCTTTGTTCTGAAGCCCTTTACATATTATTCGTGGTTTCATTAGGACCCTTTTATTCACACACACACACACACACACACAGACATTCAGAGGCTGGGAACATGGAGGGCAGGTGCTGGTCTTGGCCTTAAAAAGAAAACATAAAATTTGCCATATATTTTAGAATTATAGGTGCAAGCATTTTTTTCCCTCCACATCAGCTCTTGCTTTTCCATTTCAGCCACATAAATGGTTGTCATAGTGACATTTGCTTCCAGCTCCATCCTTTTGGTTTGGAGCAGAGAGCTCAGATAGTAACTAGTGACCATAAATTCAACTCTAACTGTCTCTTTAGCTTTGAAACTAATAAGAAACGAGGGCAGCTATTGTAGTACAAGAGGAAATTATGCTGGAAATCAAACTGCAACAGACTCTGTTGTTTGAATATCGTTATCAGAATGGTGCTATTCATTTTTGAGGAAAAGTTTGCTGGTCATCATTTTAAAGAATGTTTAGCCGTTAAAATCATGATTGCTGTCTCCTAGCAGGAAAGCAGAACATTCAATCCCTTCTCACTTTCTCTGCATACTCTGAATTTGGAGCAAGGTATAAAAGTTGTGGGACAATCCATTTTTAGAAAACTATCATCAATAACAATAGCACAGCAGGTAAGGCATTTGCCTTGCGGATGGCAGACCTGGCTTTGATTTCTTCATTCCTCTCGGAGAGCCCGGCAAGCTACTGAGAGTATCCCACCCGCACGGCAGAGCTTGGCAAGCTCCCCGTGGCATATTCAATATGCAAAAACAGTAACAACAAGTCTCACAATGGAGATGTTACTGGTGCCCACTCAAGCAAATTGATGAACAGTGGGATGACAGTGCTACAGTGCTATTCATCATCAATAACAATGAGATAACATCTCACACCAGTGAGACTGATCACACAGCAATAAAAAAGAATGAAAAACCAGTTTGGGGGTGGACATAAGAAAAAGGAAACCTCATCTATGGCTAGTAGGAATGTTGATTGTTTCAACCCTTTTGGAAAACAGTGTGGATACTCTCACAAAACTAAGAACCAAGCTATCAAGTTGTCCAACAGCAACAGAATCTAGGAGCTTGGCTCAGAAAGGAGCTTACCATCGCAGTGAGACATGGGGGTGGGAAGTGAGGTTCTGAGATGTGTTGTGGGGGGGACCCTGAGACAATGATGGAGTGAAACATACTCAGGTGGAGACAGGGGAATTGGAATGTCGAATGACAGAAAGCCTAACATTGACAGTATTGTGAAATAGCACATCGCAGTGACTAAAATAAAAACATTCTCAAGTTTTATATTAAAGCACCATGATTTAAAAAGTTAGTCATAGTTGACTTTTAGACATACAATGTTTTAGCACCATGCCACCACCAGTGTCACCTTCCCTCCACCAGTGTTCTCGGGTTCCCTCCCATATAACGCACTCACACCCCAACCTGCCAAGGCCTGTCCCTTGAAAGGCACCTTTCTAGGTTTTTAAGTTTGGGGCTCTTCATTTCAATGTTATTGACTCTGGGGTTTGGATATTTGGCTCTATCATTTCTTAACATCACCTTTATACCTGACTCCCCTGACCTGGCATATATATATATATATATATATATATATATATATATATATATATACAATGGAACACTACACAACTATAAAGAATGATGAAAGCATGCAATTCATGGCAACATGGATGGGACTGGAAGACACATTGTTAAATGAAGTAAGTCAGAAGAAGAAGGATAAACACATGATGATATCACTCATATGAATTTAGGATAACTGAATGAAAGAATGCAATGTTTTACTGGGAAGATGCCCTGATCAACTTTGGCCACAGAGTATAGGGAGGAGAAGGAAAGAATGGAGGGGAGGGGGAGAAGAGACAGATGAGAAGCAAGCCCAGGTCAGGGGAGTCAGGTACAAACTTGTTTTAATTTTATTTATTTACTTATTTATTTATTTTGCTTTTGGGGTCACCCAGCGATGCACAGAGGTTACTCCTGGCTCATGCACTCAGGAATCACTCCTGGTGGTGCTTGGGGGACCATATGGGATGCTGGGAATCAAACCCAGGTCGGCCACGTGCAGGGCACACCTGGCTGAACTCAGGGCTTACATCTGCTTCTGTGATGCCTGAAAAGGCTTGAGGGATCACATACGTGCTGGAATTGAACCTACATTGGTTGCACCAAGACCAGCATCTTGTCTGCTGTACTATCTCCAGCCCAAAATCTTTTGGGGGTAATATTTTGCTAACATTATCTTGTAAGACTTTTGTATATATATCAAACATCATATCTAATTTATTTCCTTAAAGATTTTATCTTAATTTAGAGATCTAACTGTAATTCAGAAGCAAGGACTTTAAGAGACTCTGGGTGTTGAAAGTTCTACTGAAGGAAGACTGTGATACCACATAGGGGCTGGCACTTGGTGAGAGGCTGTGGGAACAGCTTCCAGCTGACAGTTCAAGAAAGAGGTCTGTGAGGGGCAGCCCTACCTGGGATCGTGTGGCCCTTGCTGTGGAGGGCCTATCAGAGCAGGCCACGGTTTCATCTGCAGCGTAGACATGCAATGGGGTACAAATTAACCGGAGTTCTAACTCTTTTGGAACACTTTGGGTTGCAAGGCAGCAAATAGCACCTCAAAGTGCCTTATATTAGTTTGACTTATTTTCTTCTGTCCTGAGAGGTTGAGCGGTAGGAGATGGCAGGGCTGTGCCCACAGCGTTGTGAGTTTAGCTCATCAAGTGTGCTCTGATCTCAGCCTGCCCTCCCAGTGAAGCATACAGGCTGCATTCCTGATGCACACATAAGGGAATCACCCAAGTGGGAACACGCTGATGACTCATCTTTCTCTTTCACTCTAGCTGGATCCTCTGCGGCTTACAAAACTTGGTGATGCTTTGCTGGTGGAACTTCTGCCATGGCTACCCCAGCAGCAAGAATGCTCTGTGATTTCTAGTGCACACACTGGAGCTGTGGGCTGGTGAGAGGAGAGCTACTCTCGGCACCTAAAGGGGGAACATCACAGAGGCTTGCCCGCAGGTAGCACTGCAGGGACACCTGGAAGGCAGGGCAGTCCCACAGCAACCACCCCATTCTCTCTGTTCTCATTGGGGCTGACATCTGCTGTCACAGGGAGAGCCACTGAGTGCCTGTGAACTGCTGAACTGAGCACAGGGGCTGCGGGATTCTCAGAGGGGCCGGCACACTTGCTGCAGCTCCATTTCTCCCGCTGGAAAGGGGGCAGTTGCTTCTTCCTAATTAAAGATCAAACACCATCTCAGACGGTCCCCCTCCTGAGATGTCATGGGAAAGGATCCTCCTGTCTGTCAGTGGTTCTGATCATGTTGTCATTCTTGGCAACTAATTCCTGGAATGAATAGCAAATGTATAATGATTCACCCTAGAGGGAGGGTGGCCGATTTGTAAAGTCCATTAAGAACTGAGCAGAGAGCTGTCTCTAATGAGATGAGTATGTCAGGGAGACAGTCTGTCACAAACAAAAAGACCCTGGGAGGGGTTGGAGAGTGGGGGCTTGACGCGAGGCTCCTGGACGCGTATTATGAGTTGTCAGTGACTGCTGCGGTGTGACACCCTAGGGTCTTTTCGCAGGGCAGCCACACTCCCCCACCTCCATCCCCTCAGGCGAGCAGGGACCTCACATCTCTCGGGCTTTAGGAAAAATCGAGCTTCTGGCAGACCCTCTTATTAGGGGACGTGGAAGCTTCCTTGTTAGAAACCCCTGATGAGTGGATGGAAGGGCTGTCCAGACTTTGCAGATGGACGTGTTTCTGGGATTAACGGGAAGGGTTTCCTAGAGAGCCTTGCAAGTTCAGAGAGCCCTCTGTTAGCCGAGGTATCGCTGTCGCTTTCGTTGTTCCTTCCAGAAGTTGAGGCCTAGCAGAGGTGCGCAGGCCCTCTACATCCCCTACCTACTCGCCCCTTCCCGTGACGAAGCAGAGGGCTTTAGGGAAGTTGATGTAGCCTGTGGGGATGCTTCCTGCCTTTCCTCGGGAGCTGCTGCCTGTAACAGCACTTTCAGCCAGAGACACCTGTGCTGAATGTTCCTCCATGGCTCTGTCAACACGCCTGCAGCCGGATGTCTAGTCACAAGGCTCCTCTGTGCCAGCCGAGGGTCTTCTGAGCTGGTGTAGGGGCCATACTGGGACTGTTGCCTGGGGTCCACAGTGACATCGACAACCTCCAGGAGAGTCTTCTCGGGATTTGACTCTACCATGCAGCACAGGAGTGAGTGGGCCTTGGCCAATACCATCAATAGAAGCCATCAACAGGAAATGTGCCCTATCCACTGCTAGAAAGCTCTATGACCCAGATGCTCCCATAGATTGTGCTTTCTCCTCAAGAAGAGGTGCAGGACACAGTCAAAAATAAAATAGGAAATTGTCATGAACCTACTGTTCAAGCATCCATTGAATTTTGATGTGTTTACTAACTGTCCTTAATGCCTCTGTCGACTTAAACAATGACTCACAATGTTGGGACCAGTAGGGGAGTGATACTGTACTACATAAACCAGCGGGTCCGTGAGCTCACTGGAGCTGACCCTAAAGTCTGAAAAAAAATAGAGGTGCGGGGCTGCCTGCTCTGTTGCTTTTGTGTAGTCATAGACTGAGTTCGCACTCACCAGCAATGCCATATCTGTCCCCAGTTTTCTGGGAAGCTGATACCACTGCTGACCTGCTACACTTCTGTTAACTCCATAAGGGAGCAGGTGGGTGTGGGGTATTTTCGGTGTACCTGCCAACTTCCAACTTCTCTGTGCCCATACCTCAGCCTCCTCCTAGGTTCCTGGAAAGCTGAGGGTTTGTGTCCTGACCTTTTATACTGCAGCAAGCTTTTCTAAAGCAGAAGGGATTCTGGTGACTACTCTTATGTTGCCATTTCTTTAGGAATTGACTCACTCCACCACCAACACTCACCCCTTTCAACACACACACACACACACACACACACACGCACACACAGTGTCTGCATAAACACTGGAGACTCTGAGGAGAGTGGGAAGGGGAAGGCTGCAGGGAACATGTCACACCATTCTTGAGACTGTGTTTTGTTCTCCTTCTAGAGTCTCTAGCCAGGCGCCTCGTTCCTCAGAGTTTGGGCACGTGGTGCCCCTTGCCTTCTTCATCTGCCCAGCGGAATGCTGGAACATTTCACTGTGTGTTCCTGCAGCAGATCCCCTGCAATGCTCAGTCCCGAGTAGATACCAGACGCCAGCACTAGTGCCACAGGGCTTGAAGGGCACAGCAGAGAGAAGGTGGCAGAGTTGAAGCGGGGAGTATACAGCCTGATTCCCAGCGGTGGGGACAAGAGGAGCCAGGAAAAGGCTGCAGTCTTGCTGAGGGCTTCCACTGTCTGCCTCCCGTGTCTGCAAAGTTTGGTCTGCTCTACCCAGAACTGAGTCTATTAGGTCCTTCCTGAGAGAAGAGCAAGTTCCTGGTGTGAAATGAGTCCCCCTTTGTTTGGGGGTCAACGTGTTGGATATAGGTTCAACTAATATTGAAATTACTTCCTCCATGAAACACTGTCTCAAAGTTGTCTCAAAGTGTGAGGCACAAGGGAAGGGAGATGTTAGGGAGAACATGGGCTAACAGCACATCTCACATGCGTCACAGAGATGCACAGTGCCTACTTGATTGTCTTGAGATAGAATTGACATGGTATACTGTGCTAATTTGGGTGTGTGATGATTTGATATCTGCATATACTGTTACATGTTCAGAGTATCATTACCACACAAGCTATCATATACATATATGTCTGCATATATGTAAAATATACATATATGTCTGCATATATGTAAACACTTATGGTGTCTATCATTTTATCTTATATCACTGTTCCCCTGCCCTCCATTCTTTCTTGCTGGTGGAGAACTTGACACCCATCCCACAAATGTTTTATAGTACTGGCTGGACCATAGCCCTGTTCTAGGAACCTGCACAGAGGAAAACCCTGGGGTGAGACCCAGGGGAAAGGTGAGGTCTTCTGAGAAGCCTTGTGCTGAGAAGTGTCCCTTGACTCCATGTCACCTGAGGGAGGCAGGTCAAGGTGACCATGAGTTTAGAGAAGGACCCACATTAGGGCCAGGAATGTGCTGGGGATCGTGAGTTTGATATTTCTCAAGCATATGGCATTTGGTGTCATGATAGTCAAACCTTGAGAGCTGGATCAGTGATCAACCTTTGTGTAATGAATCATGGGGGGAAAAACTAGCCCCAGAATACAACACCTTCAAGGACCAAGGAAACCAAAGTCATCATGTGGTTCAGGAACTTGTCTCCAGTATATTACCTATGACTCACATGAAAACATGCTCAGCATCAATTATCATCAGAGAAATCCAAATCAAGAGCATAGTGAGATGCCATGTCACATCAGTGAGAATGGCACATATCAAACCTAGAAGGAGCAATCTGTGTTGACAGGGATGTGATGGAAAAGGAACTGTCATTCACTGCTTGTAACGATGTTGTCTGGTACAACCTCTCAGGAAGACAGTATGGAGAGTTCTCAGTAAACTTAGGATTGAACTGCCATGTGACCTATAAATTCCACTTTGGGGCATCTACCCCCAGGGTGCTGGGGATCAAACCTAAGTCATCTGTGTGCATGACAAGCACTCTCCCCGCTGTCCTGTCTCTCCAGCCCCAGTTGCCTGAAAATTTCTAACTAGAGCCTCAGTTTCTTCAGCTCCTCAGATGGACAAAATCAGGAGTGTGTCAAAGGGGTGAAGCACATGCTTTATACGTGGGGTGCTGGGCTTGATCCCCAGCACTGCAAGGTCCCCTGAACACCTCCCGCAGCAGTCCCTGACACTAAGTAGCCCCGAGAACTGTTGGACGTGGTCCTTTTTAAAAAGGGACAGTATCATTGTGTGTGGGCAGGAGCAATAGCACAGCGGGTAGGGCATCTGCCTTACATGTGGCAGGCATGGGTTCGACTCCTCCATGCCTCTCGGAGAGCCCGTCAAGCTACCAAGAGTATCCTGCTCGCACGGCAGAGCCTGGCAAGCTACTCGTGACGTATTTGATATGCCAAAAACAGTAACAACAGGTCTCACAATGGAGACATTACTGGTGCCTGCTCGAGCAAATCGATGAACAACAGGATGACAGTGCTACAGTGCTACCCCCAGGACATAAAAAGTATTAAAAAGGAAATAAAAAGGACAATCAAAAGGGTATATACACACCATTATACATTGTTGCACTTAGTACAACAGCTAGGATATACAGTCAACCAATATATTAATATATAGTCAATCTTTTCATTTGTTGTTAGATATCCATCCAGCAATATATGGATAGATTATGAAAATATGGTACATCTACATAACGGAATACTATACAACTACAAGTAACAATTAAATCATGTAACTTGCTGCAAATTGGTTGGAACCGGAAGATGTCTAGTTAAGTGAAGTAAGCCAGAAGAATAAAGACAAACACAGGGTAATCTCTCTTATCTTGGCATACAGAATAATTGGATGCGAAAATGTATTGTAGTAAAAGGGGTGCCTAGATTACCCTTGGCCCCAGTATTTTTTTAACTTCAGAAATCTTTATTTTTTATTTTAATTAATTTATTTTTTAATTAGTGAGTCACAGTGAGGGTACAGTTACAGATTCACAAATTTTCGTGCTTGTTTTTCCCTCATGACCCTTGGCCTCAGTTTAAAGAGAAGGATGGAGAAGAAAAGAAATCAAAGGAGGAAGGAAGAAGACGAGAAAGGGAAGTACAAGGCCAGCAGAGGTGAGGGCTCCAGTCACCCTGGCGATATGGGAGAGTGGGAGAGCCATCTACCCAAAACACAGACTCAACAACACTGGAGACATGAGATCTAAGCTGCATACACCAGAAATTTGTAATGTGCTTGTCAAGGTGACAAGTCGGGGTAGGGTGGTGTGGTTGGGGTAGAATATGGAAACACTGGGGGTGGGAAGTTGGCTCGGTAGAGGGATTGGTGTTGAAATATTGTATGCATAAACTCAACTATCAATTAGTTTGTAAATCATGGTTCTTTAATTAAATAGACGTTCAGTAGTGGTACTTCCCTGCTCGAAATCGACTAGCTGTTGCTGTCTGGCCCTCAGGATTCTACACAGTCTCATTGCGACCAGTCTCACCCTCCTTGCCCTTCCGTCCCTCCATCACCACTGCCTGTACCTCCCATTGTGGCTTTAGTACATACAACTTCTTCTGCTGAAACCACATGTTGTTGATCCATCCCATGCCCTTACTCTTGCACATTCAAACACGTGCAAATAGTCACACAGTGCGTATTCGCACACATAAGCCCAAACTTCGTGCATACTCCCTTGTATTCATTCATGTGCACTAATTCATATGGACACACAACACATATCCATCTGTGCACTCTACTCATAATCCAAGTGGTGTATACCATGCACACATTCACACCATACACATGTGCATGTGCACATGCACCCATACATGCACATGCACACACTTGTGCATCCATATTTATGCACACATTCATAGCATGCATTTCCACATAATGCAATACACATTCATGCATACTCCCCCACACTTTCACCATATACTCACACGTGTTTACACACAGTGCACTCACACATGCCCAGACACATTGCTTGCTTACATTACAGTCTCCACTTCCATGTGGAAATGTTGTTCTCCCCAGGTGACCAGGGATGGCTGTAAGCCTCTTTAGCATGCTCCCTTGGCACTTCCCGAACCCTGCTTTCTTGCACCTCTGCACTTGTGGCAGGCACTGCTAATTACCTCCCAATAGCCTTTCCTCCTTTCTTCCTTATTAAATCTGATTTTCCTGAGAGCAAGCATGTGCCCAGTAAAGAATATTTGCCTTCCCAGACTCTTATGAACTGCACGGTCATATGGCTTCATTCAGGACACTGCTGTGAAAGAAGCGAAACGTTTGGGATTTCTAGAAAATCCTTTCCACTTAAAAGGTATAGTGCATGGGGGGCTGGAGAGAGCACAGCAGGGAGGATGCTGGCCTTACACAAAGCCAGCCTGGGTTTGGTCCCCAGAGCTTCAAGTGGCCCCTTGAGAATCACTGGATGTGCAACCCTCCCTGCCCCCCGGAAAAAGATAGGCTGCTAGCTATATACTGCAGTATACAGACACCTTGTGAGGAAAGAAATGAGATGAATGTGTCAGTAATAAGAAGTGGACAGAGTCTGTGACCTTGTCACACCAGGATCTTGTAGGTGCTGGGACGGTCACTCAGGTATCTCTGTCTGGTTAAATCCAACTTCTGTTTGGTCAAAGTGCTGCATGCAGCTGAGCTCAGAAGCACTTTTGTCTGCTATTTAACTGACTTTATGTCTAACGCGTGAAAGTAGTGACTCTGAGTGCCATGACCGTTAGGTCAGTACACAGAGGGCTTAGTAAAGTTGACTGTTGACTGGATGAATGATGTGAAACACAAAGATTTCCTTTATTTGTTGCTTTTTTCCTTCCTGGGATGTGTTTCCCATAAGGGTCTGGGTTTCCAGGACTCGTGGCCCTTCTAGCAGGTCTTCTCTCCCTTGGTATAGTGGCTGCTAGGCAGAGACTTCCTCCTCGTGGGATGGTCCTGTGCCCTGAAGACCCAACCCTTCTTCCACTGCCTGCCCACCAGATGCTGCAGTGCCCATCTCAGTTGTAAACAAGCAGCATTGCCTGCAGTTATTCCCAGTGTCCGTCAAGATCCCTGAGAGCAGAAGTACCCCAACCATTGCCTCAGACACCACCTATGTCCCCAATATGGAGCAGATGCACCTGCCTGAAAACTAATTACTCTGAAGAAGAGGATTCTAAAGTATAGTTGTGCAAGATTCTGGGAGTACATATTGTGAACCCCCAAACAATACTGCACTGCACTGTAGCACTGTCATCTCGTTGTTCACCGATTTGCTAGAGCAGACACCAGTAACATATCCATTGAGACTTGTTGTTACTGTTTTTGGCATATCGAATATGCCATGGGTAGCCTGCCAGGCTCTGCCATGCAGGCAGGATACTCTTGGTAGCTTGCCCGGCTCTCCGAGAGGGAAGGAGGAATCGAATCTGGGTCTGCCACGTGCATGGCAAATGCCCTACCCACTGTGCTATCGCTCCAATCCCCCCAACTAATGAAATATAATTATTTACAATATACAAAATAATACTGTGGACATGATGCACTCAGAGTCTTAGGGCACCAATGTCCCAGCAGAGGTCAGCACATGCTTTAGGACACTGAAGCTTCGAATGTCTTATTCTGCTGATCTCACCTCTGCGCACTGGTGCACCACACAGGTAAGGAGCTAACGAAGACCTAGGTTTGACATCTATGCAGTTGGCAGCCATGTGAGCAAGTATAAAAAACTATAAGTAGTGGGGCCCAGAAAAATATCATTTGAAATATTTTTGGGTGGCAATACAGAGACTCTGGAGAATATTCTTTGCCTTAAACATGAATGGTTCCTCCTCTTAATGAAAGAGACTTCAACTGTAGCAACTGAAAGTGAAGAGAAATGCTCAGAGTTAGATCACTTAAAAATTTTCTGTTGAGGGGCTGGAGCAATAGCACAGCAGGTAGGGCTTTTGCCTTGCATGCAGCTGACTGGGGTTCGATTCCCAGCATCCCATATGGTCCCCTGAGCACCGCCAGGAGTGATTCCTGAGTGCATGAGCCAGGAGTAACCCCTGTGCATTGCCAGGTGTGACCCAAAAAGAAAAAAAAATTTCTGTTGAGACATAGAAAGATTGCACTCATCTGTGGAATATAAAATAACAGAATGGGAGACTAACACCCAAGAGTTGTAGAAATAAGGACCAGGAGGTCTGCCCCACAGCTTGGAAACTGGCCTCACATGCTGGGGGAAAAGGCAGCTCAGTTAGAGAAGGGAACACCCAGTAGAGGATGTTGGGAGGACCCATTAGGGTTGGAAGATGCGAACTGAAAGTAGACTATAGACCGAACATGAAGGCCACTCAATACCTCTATTGCAAACTACAACACCCAAAAGGAGAGAGAACAAAAGGGAATGCCCTGCCACAGAGGCAAGGTGGGGTGGTGGGGGTGGTGAGAGGGATACTGGGATCATTGGAGGAGGTGAATGGGCACTGGTGGAGGGATGGGTAAACGATAACTGTATGAGTGAAATGCAAATACAAAAGTTCATAAGTTTGTAACTGTACGTCACAGTGATTCTCTAATAAAATTTTTTTAAAAAAACATGAAAAGAAAAAAAATATTGTCTGTTGAGTGGGCAGGCTGGAGGTGGAAATGTATGGGAGGAACCTGGGAACATGGTGGAGGGAAGTTGACACTGGTGGTGGGCTGCTGCTGCAATACTGTACGTCTAAAATTCAACTATGAATAACTTTGTAAATCACAGTGCTTTAATATATTTTTAAAAATTCACAAAAAAGAAAAGGAATATAGTATTTAAAATGAAATAGAAAAAATGAAATACTTATGTTGACTAGAGAGTAAGAGGTAAACCTTAAATCTATTATAATAAAATCTGTGGGGCTGGAGCAATACTATAGAGGGTAGGACACTTGCCTTGCACATGGCCCACCGGAATTCAGCCTCTGACATCTCATGTGATCTCCTGATCCCACCCAAAGTGATCCCTGTGCAAAGAACCAGGAGTAAGTACTGAATACAGTTGGATGTAGCCAAACAATAAAAATATAAATAAATAAAATTTTTCGTACTAGGTCCTCCCAAAATATATTTAGGGAATTAATGAATCAATTGTGTATAAGTCACTGGTCCTGGAACTTTTCTTCACACTGTTCTGATCAAATAAGAAGTATATATTCTTTTTTAAAAAATTGTCTCAGGTGATTACATACTAGCAGAAAAATCTAAATTATAAAAAGAAATAAGATGAATGTAAGCATGACTGAACTGAATTTAATAGTTGATGTTCTCACTTACTTAATCACATAATGCCACTACTTGGGACTCTATTACTGAAGCAAATCATTTGTTGCATCCAAAGGGAGCCATAATAATGCAAAATGCACCGTGAAATACCCAATTAAATTATTTTAACACGTTAGAGGCTGTAGGCTGGTGAGCACATCTTGTCCGCTGCCTGTGTTGGAAGGTTCTGGTCTGTGCATAATGCCTGGTTTTCCCTCTCCACTCTGCCTGTGTGTGGATCTTGGGCTCTGCTCTGCCTCCAAAAGTGCCTGGGCAAAGCCCAGGTGGGATCTAAGCAATGAAAATCATCTGTAAATAAGACAGTTGCCTCCTGAGCGCTCCTGAGGGAAACTGGGAGACGAGGAGCAGGAACTTGGGCGTGGATTGCCGAAGCTGTAAACCACGGCAGAGTTAATCGTAGAGACTCTGCTGGTATGTCCTCGCTAACGGCTTCCCTGGAGGAGGGCGGGGGAGGAGAAAATGGTCAAAACTTCCCCTTTCAACCTGTGTTCTTATAAATTACTTTTGGTTGTACACGATATTCTGAACTGTATAAGAATGCACAGTTTGTAAGCTATATAGTTTGAATATATGTACTCAGTATAAAGTACATACATTCATTACAGAAAATATAACAAAGAAAATACAAGTTTCTGTAACACCACCATACAAAGATAACTTTTAACAGGTTTTCTTTCCATGCGTACCAAATTATGAAAAATCATTTTCTTTCTGTCAAATATAAATATTCTCATGGAGCCAGACATAGATTTGTTCATTTTCAGAGATTAACTTTGTTTTGTTTTTTTGCCCCTAACGATGCTTGTGCCCACACGTCTATGCTCTGGGTATGCTGCCCACTAGATTCTCTGCTGTGGAGATGTTGTAGGCCAAGAGTGAGGCCTCACTGCAAGGAAGCTTTGTTCTATGTGAAAGGGCTTGTTCTTGGGTAGGGAAAAAAAGAGGGTGCACACAGAGGTCCAGGAAGGAGAATGACGTAACTCTGTCCTCCTGCTATAATTGCATAACAAGAACAGGCATTTAAAGACATGAATGTGTCCATTTCTTTGGTTTTGCGTAGAGGGTCCTGTCCTACAGAGGATCTCCTGCCTTTCCCCTGCCTTCATGCCAACGGGCCTCTTTATAGGTGGTCTCAGCGCCATCTGTGGATGGCATAACCCAAGCTGCTCGTACAAGACAGTGCCCGGTGCTTCCCTGGGCACAAGCACTCACAGAGGCCCTGTCCAGTCAACACTCCACGGAACGCAGACTCGCCCTGCCCAGGGCTGCTCTGAGCTGGCTGAATGCTGCCTGACTTAACACCTGAGCCACTAGGTGATGGGGACTATGGCTTTTCTCCAGTTCTTGGAAGGTAAACTGAGGCCTAGAGTACTTAAGACACTAGTCCAAAGTCAGTAAGTTAATGTCAGAGATGGGCCCCAGACTAGGGGCCCATCTCTGACATTAGTCTGTCCTCCGCACTGCTAACTGACCTGTTGGAAATTTCCTTCTGTTATTCTGCTAGATTGTCATGGCAAACATTTTGTTGGAACCACTCCCAATGGTGGAGGCCAATCTCAAGGCCCACGAAGCACTGTCACTGAGCTCCTTAAAGTATCTCCCTGACCCCACAGAAAAAAACTGAGGGGCTTTGGGGTGACACATGTACATGCTCAGGGATTAGTTCCGGTAGAGCATGTGGTGACAGCAATAGAACCCCAAACTTCGGTTGATGTATCTCTCTGGGCCCCCTGTAATGAACATTTTTATATGATTGTTTCCTTAGGATAATTTTCTGCTTAGTTTTAATTTAAAATATTTAATGTTTGGTACTAGGTTAAACACAAAACTTAGCCCCTTGTAACCCTTGGATTCAGGATTTACTATGTTTACTTCTAAAATTATTGCCAACTTGATTTTGACATGTCTTGTAGTTCAGGTCAGAACTGAAAAACTCTTGAATTCCTTAATCTGTAACTCTTATTTTTCCTTAGCTCCAAACGACATTGGGTTGTATTCATAACTCCCTTTGGAGCTGAGACATGGGTTGGATACATAACTCCATTTTAGATTTGGGTTACACAAAGGCAGCTTCCCTGTCTTTTGTCTCTATTGTTCTCAGGTGAAATCTGCAATATCCTTGGTAGGAAGTCCATTATTGTTGGCTGCTTTTAAGATTTTCTTTTTTAAAAATTTATTTTATTGAAGCACCACGAACTACAAAGTTATTCATAATTGGGTTTTTGACATACAGTGTTCCATTACCAATGTCAACTTTCTTCCACCAGTGAAGAGTTTCTTTTTGTTCTACCAGTCATTCCATGCTTATGTGCTAAGCATTATTTTCTTTGCATTTATTCTCTTTGAGCTTTGAGAATATAAACATTAATTCTTGCCAAATTAGAGAAAATTTGGTTATATATACTCATTGCAGAGACTACACCATATGACAACACCCCAAGCTCTCTGATGCTCTTAAATTTTTCTCAATCCTTTCTCTCATTCAGATTTTATCACGCCTCATGTTACTCTGTCTTGTCTTAGTTCTTCTGTTAAGTCTGTCCACATGAGCCTTCAGTTTGAAAGTTTCCATTTAGGTCTTTTTTTATAGTTTCTATTTCTCTTTTCATCCAGTTTTTCATTTTTTTCATCTTTTTTTATTCAAAATGGCTACCATTTTCTTTTACTTTTTTGAACATATCCATCAATACTTAAGTGTTTTTCTGTTTTACATTCTAATGGCTCACATTACTATATTGGTCTCTGGATTGGTTTTTTACAGTTAAGTAAAGAATTAAACAGATTTGGCTGAAAATTTGAAATTAAGATACTGCTTTGATATTTTTTTTCTTTTAGCTTTTTGGGTCACACCTGGCGATGCACAGGGGTTCCTCCTGGCTCTGCACTCAGGAACTACTCCTGGCGGTGCTCGGGGGACCATATGGGATGCTGGGAATTGAACCCGGGTCGTCCGCGTGCAAGACAAACGTCCTAACCACTGTGCTACCGCTCCAGCCTCAATATGCTCAATATTCTATTTGGTACCTTGGAGGGTTCCTTGGCTGTTGGCCTGGTGGAACTCAAGGGCTCACTGGCTTTGGCTTCTTTGAAATCTTCCCTGTGCTGGAAGAGTCAACCAGACATCTGGGCAGAGACCATGGGCAGAGAGTTTGTGCCTCCCTACTTTCCAGTGTCTCTGTTGCCTGGACCCTAAGATCTGGGCTTCAGGTGAGAAAAATGGGGTTGTTTTATAAGGTCATTAACTACTTTTTTGTAGAGTTGCTTCAGGTCTAAATGCTGGGGACAGGTAATTGATCCTCTACCGTTCTTCTCTACCAAGCTTAGACTTCCCTCTAAACTGGCTGTTCTAATTCATGCTCCAGAGCCTGGAAGATTGGGTCTTTGTATATATGCACACATACATGCCAGTGTTTTTATTATCTTAACACTTGAATCTTAGAACCAAATCACCTCTGCCACTAACTTATATACCATTTCCTGGTAGCTTGAAAGATTTTTTTTTAATGAGACTAAATTTGCATACTTATTTGTTTAAAGTTTCTTTCTCTCATGGGTAATGTAGGATAACATTGGTTTGTCCTTCCTCCCTTGCCACAAGGAGTTTAGGTTTAAGTGCTCTGGAGACACTCCCATTCCTTTGTTTAAACTCTTCTCTGCACCCTCCTTCCCAACCAGTTAATCACCTTTTCCCTAAGATCAGATCCTTCTAAGGACTCTGAATTTGTACTGTAAGTTAGTGTCTTTTGCATAGTTTACCTTAAAGCAATGTCCTTTCTGTATGGACACAGGAAGACAGTTAATGCTTTGTAACTTGGGAGTTGATTGACTCCAATAATATCTACTCCTGGTCATCTGTTTTCTTAACTCAGTTGCCCTTAGTTCCTAGCACCCCAAAATCAGGGTCCCGACGAGGGACGGAATGGACCCAGGGCAAGTTGTGAGCTACCCTGGCATCAAAATGGGCCAGGCCAAAGTGCCAGAATACTCAACTATAAGTTGAGGGCATGATCATGGACAATGCTATCATGATCCAAAGGTAATGACGAGATTAGGACCCTGCTGGGGTTAGGAAGACTAACCTGGCCTGAGGACTTTGGTCTGGATTATATAGTGAATGTCCTCAGGAAGAACCAGACTTTAAGGTTATATCTCTTACTGTGCTCATATAGAATGACATTGCTAGAATATTAGAAGTAGATTTATTATAACTATTTAAGCAGATTACTAGCTCACACCCTAACACACCCTTGTTTGGAATCACACCCTTGAGTGGATCTCCTTAGATGAGATTTCCTTAGATGAGATTTTGTTAATCGCCTCGAGAAATGGTCTTACCCTTCTTTGTTGATTTGTTAATGTTAAACCCACCTTTGTGCTACTGTCCTATGTAATTTGCTATATAAACTAAGACCTGAGGCAGAAGAAGAGATAGAGGAATAAGACAGGAGGAGAAGAAGACAGAGGGGACAGAGGAGACAGACGACACAAGAGAAGATACAGAAGACACACGGGAAGACACAGAAGCGAAAGAGACAACACAGACAGAAGAAGACACAAAAGCAGAGACAGAGCGGTGGGAAGAGACCAGAGGAGAGACTACAGAGACAGAGACAGAGAGACAGACAGAAGCAGGGGAGACACCAAAGCAGAGCTCAAGGCAAAAGAAGTGAGAGTGAGTGGGGGCGAGAGAGAAGCAGAACAGGAACGGAGATGGGAATAAACTGCAACTGAGACCAACCAGCCTGGCCCTCGTTCCTTCCTTCGCCTGCCTCATCATCGCCATCAACCTCCCCAGGGTGGGGGAAGCGGCTGGAGACTACCGAATGCGGGCAGTGGGAGAGTTAGAGCCCCACTGGCCCCTTCCTTTTTTGTGTGTTTACACAGGTAGGAGACATTAAAGTAAGCTCCTGTGATCCCAGCTTCTGTCACGTAGAACCTCTTTATTAATCAAACAAATAACGTCAGGATTTGGGGACAAGGCTAACCCAGGAAAAACAAGCAGAGCAGGTAAAAGCTAGGAAAACTTCAGGAGAAAATTCCCAGAGAGTTTTAAGGGAATTTCCCAAACTGGGAAGTGAGGGTCTTTGTGGAGGACAGAGAAGTTAGGGAAATATCAAGGGTGCCAGCAGGGTTATTTGGTGGGTGTGTAGGCAGATGGAGAAGGACTCTGTTGTGAGGAGGACTAAACATCCTGAGCTTTGAGAAAACTCTTTGTTCTTTAAATGTTGCTACTCACTATTAAGTTCTTAGTATTTATCCTGCCCGTGCACCATCCCTGACTGGAACTGGAATTGTTGTAAGGGAGTTTCAGAAGATGCAGAAGAGCACACCTCAGAGACCGGGTTGGGCTCTTTGTCCAGAAGTCAGCAACTGTGAGTGGACAGGAGTCCCAAAGAAATTGCAGCCCAGAGATCAGTCAGGGAAGAGTTTATAAAGGGAAAACTCACATCCAATTCAGACAATAGATACAATGGGTGAGGGGCTAGGGGAGCTGTGTTCTGAAAAGCTAGTTGCAGAAGCAAAATAAGCTAGTTCATGGTTAAGCCGAAGAACAATTGGCTTGTGGTTTTGGGGAACAATCACAATCACTTCTAGAGGGGCAATTCCAGGAGGTGAACAGTTTGTTTTTAAGCTGTACTTACTAATGGGTCACACCAGACCCTTGGAACAGTGGAGAGGAGAGGAATAAGGATGGAGCCACTTGTGTCAGGAGCCCTCAACTCAAACTGAGAGAAGGGGAAGTACCCATATCTCTGGCTCTTCCGTGGTGACCAAGCGAGCTGCTGGGGCTGACTAGGTACACTGCTAGGGTATGGCCAGGTGCCCTGCTGGGACTTGGGCAAGTCTGAAGTCCAGGCCACTGTAAGGAAGGCACTTCTCTGGGGTAAGGAGCTGACTGTGGATATTTTATCTTCTGACCCTGCCTCAGGACTCCATTGAAAAGTTCCTGCTGGTGAGAATGAGCCAGGACACTGAAAAAGCAGTGAAAATAGTAACCAGCAGCACGGGGTGTAACCCTAACAAACCTACCCTAACCCTAACCCTAACCGTAACCCTAACCCTAGCCCTAGCCCTAGCCCTAACCCTAGCCCGAACCATAACCCTAGCCCTAGCCCTAGCCCAAACCCTAGCCCTAACCCTAACCCTAGCCCTAGCCCTAGCCCTAGCCCTAGCCCTAACCCTAACCCTAACAAACCTAACCCTAACCCTAACCCTAACCCTAACCCTAGCCCTAGGCCTAACCCTGACCCTGACCCTGACCCTAACCCTAACCCTAGCCCTAGGCCTAACCCTAACCCTAACCCTAACCCTAAATCTAACCCTAACCCTAACCCTAGCCCTAACCCTAGCCCTAGCCCTAACCCTAGCCCTAGCCCTAGCCCTAGCCCTAACCCTAGCCCTAGCCCTAACCCTAACCCTAGCCTTAGCCCTAACCCTAACCCTAGCCCTAGCCCTAGCCCTAGCCCTAGCCCTAACCCTAACCCTAGCCCTAGCCCTAGCCCTAACCCTAGCCCTAACCCTAGCCCTAGCCCTAGCCCTAACCCTAACCCTAACCCTAACCCGAACCCGAACCCGAACCCTAAACCCTAACCCGAACCCGAACCCGAACCCGAATCCGAACCCGAACCCTAAACCCTAACCCTAACCCGAACCCGAACCCGAACCCTAACTCGAACCCGAACCAGAACCCTAACCCGAACCCGAACCCGAACCCCGAACCCAACCTGAACCCCCAACCCGAACCCCTAACCCGAACCCTAACCCCCAACCCGAACCCCGAACCCAAACTCGAACCCTAACCTTAATCCTAACGCTAACCCTAACCATCTAACCCTAACCCCTAACCCGAACCCGAACCCAAACCCGAACACGAACCCTATCCCGAACTCGAAACCCGAACCCGAACCCGAACTTGCACCCGAACCCTAAACCCTAACCCTAAACCCGAACCCGATTCCGAACCCGAACCCTAAACCCGAACCCTAAACCCTAACCCTAAACCCGAACTCGATCCCGAACCCGAACCCTAAACCCTAACCGTAAACCCGAACCCTAAACCCGAACCTGAACCCTAAACCCGAACCCTAAATCCGAACCCTATACCCGAACCTGAACCTGAATCGAACCGTAAACCCCAACCCGAACTTGAACCCGAACCCGAAATGAACCCTTACCCTAACCCCTAACCCTAACTCTCACCCCTAACCCCTAACCCCAAACCCGAACCCGAAATGTAATCCGAACCCAACCTTAACCCGAACCTTGAACCCGGTACCCCTAACACTGAACCTCAAACCCCGTACCCCAACCCGAACCCTAAACCCCAATCCCAACCCGAACCCGAACCCTAAATGTACCCAAATCCGAACTTGAACCATAACCCAAACCCTACCCTAACCCTAAACGCTAACCCTAACCCTAAACCGTAACCCTAAACCTAACCCTAATTCTGACCCTAACCCTAACTCCAGCTCCCCTCAGCCCTCCCCAGCCCATTGGCAACCACCAACACCAAGATCTTTTAAGTTTCCAGGACACTGTTCACCCATTTTGCCTGTCTGCTCTGCTGACCCCTTCTGATTCCTCCTCTGGGTGGCAAGGCCCCTTGGTCCATCTTTATAAGTATTTAAAGATAATTAGAGACGTGGGTGTGTTTACTAATCTCTGGCTGACTCTTGTTCCACCCCTGCTGTGGTGTCCCCGGGGGTTCAGGGGCTGTCAGATCCAGGTTCTCCATCTCACGGGGCTGTGGCTTGGCAGAATGGATTGATGAAGAGGTTCTGCTTCCTGATTCCCTTCGTGCTGAAGGAGATTATTATGTGGGTGACTGGACGTGGTGGACACCGGGACAGGTGTTTGGGAGACTTGATGATGGCAGGCGGGCCAAGCGCAGGTGGAACCCCTTTGAATGTCAGGAAAACGGGAGCTGCGCATTGGTCAGAGCCACAAAGAGTGATGGCTGAGCACATAGCCAGGAGTAAGGTCTGAGTACCGCCAATGTGGCCCCCAAACCAAAAGAAATAGCTGTTGGGAGGGAATGGTGGAGGGACTTGGAGCACTAGCATAGCGGGGAGGGTGCTTGCCCCGCATACGAGGGCCCATGTCGACCCACAGTATCACATGGGGTTCCCGGAGCCCTGCCAAGTATTACTCCTGAGTGCAGAGTAGGAGTCAGCCCTGAGCACCACCAGGTGGAATTAACTCTTGAGTGCAGAGCCAGGAGTCTGCCCCAATCACCATCAGGTATGACCGAAACAAACAAAACCAAAAATGCAGATGAAAGAAAGCTTCCAAATGTACTGGAATTTCTGGTTCATCGTAAAGCCTGAGTGTCACAGTCAGCATCCCGGTCTGACATTTAGGGGCCCACTAAATTTTGCAGCCTGACTGAAAGGCTGAGGCAGCACCAAGTGTGACTCAGCCCAGATATGGTGCCATCATTGGTTTAAAAGGGGGTATACATGGGACTGGAGAGATAGTCCGGTGTGTAGGGCATTTGCCTTGCAAGCAGCTGGCCTTTACTCCTCCATCATTAGTTAGTTGTCCATGCATCTGAGTGTGTCCCTGCTCTATTCTATTATTCCATCCCATTCCATTCCACACGTGGCAGTATCCAGGGCTCTGCATTGAGAAGTGAGCCCTGGAAGTGCTCATAAAACTGTATGTGGCGGGGGTCAGAGTGATGGTACAGCAGATAGTGTACCTGCCTTGTGCATGACTGACCTGGGTTCTCTCCCCAGCACCACATATGCTTAGATCCTTAAGCACTGCAGGCTGTACCTCCCCTCACCTCTTCCTTCCCAAGGGAAGGAAGGAAGGGAGGGAGGAAGGAAGGAAGGAAGGAAGGAAGGAAGGAAGGAAGGAAGGAAGGAAGGAAGGAAGGAAGGAAGGGAGGGAGGGAGGGAGGGAGGGAGGGAGGGAGGGAGGAAGGAAGGAAGGAAGGAAGGAAGGAAGGAAGGAAGGAAGGAAGGAAGGAAGGAAGGAAGGAAGGAAAGAAGGAAGGGAGGGAGGGAGGGAGGGAGGAAGGAAACCATAAGTGTGACTAGGGTTCAAATCATCTTTGAGCCACTGTGCCCTCACCTCCTCTAATATCTCTCAGACCCTTTTGAAGTCAAGGAATACAGACTCATTTTCTTGGGAAAAAGGGAGTTTTATGGTTCCACCAGATTTTACCAGTGTTTGTTCTTTAAAGGACAAAGAACTCTCTAAACCCCTTTTTAATAATCTCTAACTGACAGCTCTTGGGCAAAGCCTCCGTCGCCACAGGTGTGTTTTCTATTCTGGGTCTTAGGTTCAAGAGGGTGGAATAGAGTTGAGCAAATAAAAATGCTTCCAGGAATCCAGAGAGCTGAAAGAACCACCCCCTGATGCCCTGTCTTTCTCATCTGCCTCCTTTTGGGAATCTGCCCCCTCAGCATTTTGCTCTTCTTAATCCCCTCATTGAAGGGGGAGAGAATAGAAGATAAATTTCTAACATAAAAAACTACAAAAATCCCAAACCCAAACAGGCTCCAGGAAGACAAGATTACTCTCCCTATATCTCCCCCACCCTCTCCCGACCCTGCCTCGCTCCCGGCCTCCACTCCTGTCTGAGAGCTCCAAGTTCAGGCACTGTGTGCTTTGAGGCTTCCTCTGGCCAACCCCTGGGGTGGGGGGTGGAGGGCGAATCCCTGGCCTCCCTTCCCGGCCCTGCAGCTTCCCCAGCTCTACCCAGAGCTCAGGCTTGGCTCTGGAGAACCACACACAGCTCAGTGGGGAGCCCCCCTAACCACCTGGGGCATGTTCACCTCCTCCCTGGGACCCCGTGCCTCGCAGTGTCTGCCCGGGCCCGGGAGCCACAGGCTCTCCTGTGACTGCAGCTGCTCCCACCAGAAGGAGACAAAGACCGTCCCTGGGACAGCCACTGCCAGGCTGCCCCGAGAGCAGTGCACCCCGACTTCCCTCTTCCTCTCAGGGGCTGTGTCAGTGTTTTTCCGTCACGGGACTTTGTGGGTGAGGGAGCACAGACAGGCCCAGGAGTATCGTCAAACCCACCGGCTTGCTCTCCATCCTCTCCCGTCCAACCTGGACTTCCAATTTTATGCCCATTGGCCCGTACCTAGAGAACTTCTGGTCAAGGTGCTTCATGCCCTGCCCCTGCAAGCCTTTTGCACCTGCGTGTGTCACAGCCCACGTGTGACTTGAACCCCAGGAAGCAAGGATAGCTTCGATGTAGTCAAAGCATCCGGGAGACAGGCGTTCAGCAGGTGTGCAGAGTAGAAGAAAGAGGCCAAGTCACTTAATACCTCTACTGCAAACCACAACACCCAAAAGGAGAGAGAGAGAGCAAAAGGGAATGCCCTGCCACAGAGGTGGGGTGGAGGGGTGGGGGTGGGGATGGGGGAGGGATGCTGGGACCATTGGTGGTGGAGAATGGGCACTGGTGGAGAATGGGCATTCAGTCGACCATTGTATGACTGAAACGCAAGCACAAAAGTTTGTAAGTCTGTAACTATTCACTGTAATCACAGTGATTCACTAATAAAAAATAAAAAATTAAAAAAGAAAGCGGCCAGGAGGGTCATAGTCGTGTGCTTCTGGTGGTACAAGGTGGCTTCGCTTCAGGACACTGTCCACTGGGAGCAGGAAGAGCTGCAGCCATGGAAGGACAGATGACTGGTTAAAGAAACCTTGGTACATCTACACAATGGAATACTACACAGCTGTTAGGAGAGATGAAGTCATGAAATTTGCTTATAGATGGATAGACATGGAGAGTATCATGCTAAGTGAAATGAGTCAGAAAGAGAGGGACAGACATAGAAGGACTGCACTCATTTGTGGAGTATAGAATAACATCACATGAGGCTGACACCCAAGGACAGTAGATACAAGGGCCAGGAGCATTGCCCCATAGCTGGAAGACTGCTTCATGAGCGGAGGGGAGAAGGCAGGTGGAATAGAGAAGGGATCACTAAGAAAATGATGGCTGGAGGAATCAGTTGGGATGGGAGATGCATGCCAAAAGTAGATAATGGACCAAACATGATGACCTCTCAGTGTCTGTGTTGCAAGCCATAATGCTCAAAAGTAGAGAGAGAGTATGGGGAATATTGTCTGCCATGTAGGCAGGGGAGAGTGGGAAAGGGGGATATACCCGGGATATTGGTGGTGGGGAATGTGCACTGGTGTAGGGATGGGTGTTTGATAATTGTGAGATTGTAACCCAAACATGAAAGTTTGTAACTATCTCATGGTGATTCAATAAAATTTTAAAAATATATAAATAAAGATGCTTTTAGGTTTAGTGTCATGGAAGGTTTTGCCTACATTTTCCTCTATGTACCTTATAGATTTGTCTGATATGAGGTCTTTAATCCACCTTAATCTGACTTTTGTGCCTGGCATTAGACAGAGGTCAGAGTTCATTTTTGCAGGTAGATATCCAGTTTCCCCAGCACCACTTGTTGTTTATTTAGGTTTTGTTTATGGGGCCACACTTGGCAGTGCTTAGGGCTTACTCCTGGCTCTGTGCTCAGGGATCAATCCTGACAGGGCTCAGAAGACCCTGTGTGGTGTAGTGGATTGAACTGGAGTTGACCAGGTGCAAGGCAAGCACTTAAACCCTGTATTCTCAAAAAACAACAGCAACATGTATTCTCTCTCTCTGGCCCCCAAGAACCTCTTAAAGTCCAGTACCTGGAAGCTAGGGCTCAAGAAGACATGCCTTACACACCCCAGAGTTTGGTACCCAAGTCCCAGAGCACTGCATCACTGAGCGAAGTGTCGTCAGGGGTGACCCCCCTCTGAGGCTCGGGGTCAGCACGTGCCGAGGCCCAGTGTCCTGACTGTTCAGAGACCTCCAGGCAGCCACCCAGGGGGGTGGGCCCGCACTCGGCCATGCTCAGGGCTGAGTCCTGACTCTGTGCTCCAGCATCACTCCTGGGGGGCTCAAGGAACCATCTGGGGTGTCAGAGCACAAGGAGCAGAGCTGAAGGGCTGGGACCCTCCAGGTGCTCTTTGGCCCTGCTGGCATCGAGAGAGCCATGCAGGCCAGGGACTGAACCTGGGTCTCCTCACAGACCCCAGTACTTCAAGCTATATCCCAAATTCCACAGCAATTTTCTGTTTTATTTTTTTTTGTTTTTGTTTTTCAGGCCACACACACCTAGCGATGCTCGGGAGTTACTCCTGGCTCTGCACTCAGGAATTTCTCCTGGCAGTGTTTGGTGGGGCATATGGGATACCAGGGATCAAACCCGGTCAGACACATGCACTGTAAGTTCCCTCCCTGCTGTACTATTCCTCCAGTCTCATCCCACAACAATTTTCTTCCACCTTCTTTGTGTGGAGCATACCTGGCGGTGCTCAGGGACTAGTTCTGGCTCAGAGTGACCCCTGGCAGTGCTCAGGGAGAGCTGAGATTAAAACCAGGATTGGAAGTGGGTGTGGGGCTGAGGGTAATTAAGAGAGAGACCGGTATGACAGTAATAGCTGGGAATGATCACACTGGGCAAGAACTGAGTGTAACCAGGTCCCAGGGACTCCCCCAAATCTGCCCCATGATCCTCTCCTGCAGAGATAGGTTTCCATGTTCCGCCACACGCACTGCCTCGGTTCCCCAGACCCTCTGCTCCTCTCCCCCGTCATGGACCCCTGCACCTCTGGTTCAATCTGCTCGTATCCTGTGAGCCAACGCAGTGACCTGACTACTGACCCCACCTGCCCCCTGCCCCGGGGCTCTGGGAGCATGGCCAGAGCAGGCACGGGAGCTGCTCGGGTCTGGATCTCAGGTCCCCTACGCTGAAGCCTGCCTGAGCACATGCTGTGAATCTCCCAGGCAGCTGGGCTTGGGGTGCCTGATCCAGGTAGGAAGCAGCCCCCAGGGATCTTGAGAAGCCCCAATGCCCCCACAGACAAGCTCCCACCTGCTCCAGTTCACCCTTCTTCCTCAGCCTGCCACAGCCACAGAAGGCACCATGGGCTCCATGGAGAGAAGGAACAGGCATGGCAGGAGAAGGAGGAGAGGGAGGAGAAGCAGCGACCCATGATCCTCTTCCCTGGCCCCCAACAGAAGTCCAGCTGGGTGGGATTAAACAGCACTGTGATTCCATGCCAGATCCCGGCCGCCCCAGGTTCGGATTCCACCTCTGCCCTTCATGACTGTCACCCCAGCTTTGTGCAAGCCAGAACCCTGTGCAGCAAGCCCAACCCCTCCCTGATTTGACCCTGAGGCTTGCACGAGTGCACGGCAAAGTACATGCTGGCATTTGTTCTCTCCCTGGAAGGGGAAGGAGAGGAAGAAGAGAGGCTCCGAGCAATGTGCCCTTTCTGGGTGGGGGAAGGGAGATGCTTTTTGGCTCATACCTGGCGATGCTCAGGGGTTACTCCTGACTCCGCACTCAGGAACTACTCCTGGAGGTGCTCAGGGGGCCACACGGGATGCTGAGGATCTAACCCTGGTCGGCTGAGTGTAAGGCAAACGTCCTCCCCGCTGTTCTATCGCTCTGGCCCCTTTTAGTGCCTTGAAGTGAGATGGGAGAACAAGAGGCAGGGACTGTGGTTTTCTATTTGGCTCCCAAATTTCACACCTTGAACCTTAGCTGTGTCCTCACCTTCAGCCCGGCTGCCCCAAGGCAGCATCGGCCATCTACTCAGACCCCTGGGAATCTGTCCTGGCCCTTGTGCTGCTGCTGCGGGTGATCTGATCATTCCTGGCTCAGGCACTCTGTTCCTGTGGCCCCTGACGTGGGAAGGTGGGCTCTGGACGCCAAGGGACACCCCGAAAGCATGGTTTTCCTGCCGCTTGAGACAACATTTCATTCGGCCTGATGAAATGCTTCCCCAGGGTTGCCAATGAACCGGTCTGTCCAGCTGCAAAGCTGAATCCACATGGGGAAAAGGAGAAAAAGCAGAACAGTACAGAGGGTGGGGGGAGGCAAAGGGCCCCAGGCCACAGAGCTGCAGTTGCGCATCACACCACAGGGTGTCACTAAAGATTCAAGGCGGGAGGGACCAGAGGCACCAGAATCCTCCCAAAGGTCCACAGCTCTGGAGGTGCTAGGGGTGTGCAGGGAGGGACTAATCTCTAGGGAGCCAGACTCCCCCTGTCCAGAACCAGGTTAGCAGGAAACACTGGCTCCCGAGAGAAACGTGTGTCAAGGGAGGGTGGTTGATCTGAACCTGGTAACTCCTGTTGCTGCAGAGCTAGAGTGTAGCAAGCTGGCCGGGACAAATGTGGAGCTTTGGGGAAAAAGATTCTGTGCAGCGGGTGCCAAGTGTACCCCGCCCCTCCTCCCCGGGCAAAGAGACATTCGTTCCTTGTATCTAGTCACTCGTGCTAGAGGAAACAGTCCCCCTGCTAGCTCGGAGGACACTCAGGAAGCTTCTCCCCACTTCCTGACCCTGACCCTAAAACCCTATCCCTGACCCTGACCTCACCCTTAACCCTGACCTTGACCCTTAACCCTGACCCTCACCCTGACCCTGACCCTAACCCTGACCCTAACCCTGACCCTAACCCTGACCCTGACCTTGACCCTGACCCTAAAACCCTAACCCTGACCCTGACCTTGACCCAGACCCTGACCCTGACCCTAAACCTGACTCTGACCCTGACCCTGACCCTAAATCTGACCCTGACCCTAAACCTGACCCTGACCGTGACCCTGATCCTGATCCTAAAACTGGCCCTGACCCTGAACCTGACCCTGACCCTAAACCATAACCCTGATCCCGACCCCGACCTTGACCCCGACCCTGACCCTGACCCTAACCCTAACCTGCTGGACCGCTATCCCAGCTTTCCCCGGAGACCCCCCACAACCCCGCTTTCTTCGTCCCAGAGTACCAAGAAGCTACTGGGGGCGTGGCCTGATTCTCTAGGGGCGTGGTGTCCAAAAGGGGGCGTGACCTCCTGCTGGACCCCCATCGCGGCTTTCCCCAGACCCCTGACACCCCGCTTTACGCATATCAGGGTCCCAGGAGACTACTGGGGGCGTGGCCTGGTTCTCTAGGGGCGTGGTCTCCATAAGGGGGGCTGGCCTCCTGCTGTACCGCCATCTTGGCTTTCCCCAGAGACCCCTCCAAACAGCTTTCCTCATCCAGGAGTACCAAGAAGCTACTGGGGCGTGGCCTGGTTCTCTAGGGGCGTGGTGTCCAAAAGGGGGCATGACCTCCTGCCGGACCCCCATCGCGGCTTTCCTCGGAGTATCCCTCACCCCGCTTTCCACATCCTAGAGTTTCAAGAGATACTGGGGCCTGGCCTGGTACTACGGGGGTGTGGTCTCCATAAGTGGGCGTGGCCTCCAGCTGGACCACCATCCCGGAATTCCCCGAAACCACCCATACCCTGCTTTCCGCATCCCAGTGTCTCAAAATGCTACTGGGGGCGTGGGCCTTTTCTCTGGGGCGTGGTCTCTAAATGGGTGGATGGTCTCCTCATGGACCGCCATCCTGGCTTTTCTGAGTACACCCTAACTAGCTTTTCACATCCCAGTGTTCCAAGAGGCTATTAGTGGCGTTGTCTGTTCTCTGGGGGCGTGGTCTCAAAAAGGGTGTGTGCCCCCTTCTGAACCACCATCCTGGCTTTCCCTGGAGCCCCCCACCCCGCTTTCCGCATCCAAGTGTCCCAAGAGGCTACTGGGGGTGTGGCCTAGATCTATGGGGGCGTGGTCTCCAAAAGGGAGGATGTCCTCCAGCTGGACCGCCATCCGGGCTTTCACTGGAGCCCCTCCTCCCCGCTTTTGGCATCCCAGAGGCACAAGAGGCTACTGGGGGCGTAGCCTGGTTCTCTGGGGGCGAGGTCTCCAAAATGGGGCGTGGCGTCCAGCTGGACCGCCATCTGGGCTTTCCCCGGAGCACCCACACCCTGCTTTCTGTGACCCAGAGTCCCAGAAGCTAAGGGGACGTGGCCTGATTTTCTGGGGGTTCATCTCCAAAAGGGGGTGTGGCCTACTGATGGACTGCCATCCCGGCTTTCCCCAGAGCCTACCCGCCCCGCCCTCCGCATCCCAGAGTCCAAAGAGACTACGGGCGTCGTGGCCTAGGGCTTGGTCTCAAAAAGGTCGTGGCCTCCCGCTGGGGGCGTGGTCTCCTGCTTGACCACCATCCCGACTATCCCTGGAGCCCCCCTCCTCACTTTTCGCATTCCAGAGTCCAAAGAGTATATTGGGGGCATGGCCTCATTCTTTGAGGTAGTGGTCTCCAAAAGGGGCGTGGCCTCCAGCTAAACAGCCATCCCGGCTTCCCAAGGGGCCCCAATCACCCCGCTTTCCGCATGCCAGAGTCCAAAGAGGCTACTGAGGGTGTGGCCTGATTCTCTGGGCTTGGTCTCCAGAAGAGGGTGTGGCCTCCTGCTGGACCGCCATCATGGCTTACCCCAGAGCCCCCCCGACACTGTTTTTCGCATCCCAGAGTCCCAAGAGGCTACTGGGGGCTGGCCTGGTTCTCTGGGGCATGGTCATAAAAGGGGCGTGGCCTCCTGCTGGACCACATTCACAGCTTTCCCCGGAGCCCCCGTCCAACTTTCCGCTTCACAGAGTCCCAGGAGCCTTTGGTCTCGGAAGGGGTGTGTCCTCGGTTTGGACCGCCATCCCGGCTTTCCCCACAGACCCTCACACCCTGCTCTCCGCATCCAAGAGTTCCAAGAGGCTACTGGGGCCGTGTTCTGGTTCTTGTGGCTTGGTCTCCAAAAGGTGGCGGGGCCTCCTGCTGAACCTCCATACCAGCTTTCCCCAGAAGCCCCCCCACTGTGCTTTCCGAATCCCAGAGTCCCAAGAGGCTAATTGGGGCGTGGCCTGGTTCTCTAGAGGCGTGATCTCCAAAAAGGGGCGTGGACTCCTACTGGACCACCATCCCGGCATTCCCCAGAGCCAATCCCACCCCGCTTATCGCATCCCAGAGTTCAAAGAGGCTACTGGGTGCGTGGCCTGGTTCTCTTGGAGCGTGGTCTCCAAAAGGGGGCATGGCCTCCTGCTGGACATCCATCTCTGCTTTCCATGGAGCCACTCCACCACGCTTTCCGCTTCCAGAGTCCGAAGAGGCTACTGGGAGCTGGCCCGGTTCTCTGGTGGCGTGGTCTCTAAAAGGGGCGTGGCCTCCTGATGGGCCGCCATCCCAGCTTTCCCCGAAGCCACCTCCCTCTCCTCTTTCCGCATCCTAGAGTCCCAAGAAGCTACTGGGGTCATAGCCTGGATCTATGGGGGCATAGAATCTAAAACTGGGCGTGACCTATGACCTACTGCTGGACTGCATTCCCAGCTTTCCCTGGAAACCCCCTACCTGCTTTTCCCATCACAGTCCCAAGAGGTTGCTGAGGGCGTGGCCTGATTCTCTGGGGGCTTGGTCTCCAAAAGGGAGTGTGGCCTCCTGCTGGACCTCCATCCTGGCTTTCCCCTGAGCCCCCCCACACCTCTTTTCGCATCCCAGTGTCCCAAGAGGCTACTGGGGGCGTGGCCTGGTTATCTGAGTGTGTGGTCTCCAGAAGTGGGCCCGGTCTCCTGCTCGACCACCATCTCAGCTTTCGTGGAGCCCCCCAAGCCCCTCTTTCCGCATCCCAGAGACCCAAAAGGCTACTGGGGGCATGGCCTGGTTCTCTAGGGCCTTGTCTCCAAAAGGGGGCGTGGCCTCCAGTTGGACCACCATCCTGGCTTAATCCTGGAGCCCTCCACCCCGCTTTCCGCATTTTAGAGTCCCAAGAGGCTAATGGCCGCGTGGCCTGGTTTTCTGCGGGCGAGGTGTCCAAAAGGGGGCGTCATCTCCTACTGGACCGCCATCCCGCCTATCTCAGGGGCCCAATCCTGTCTCACTTTCCGCATCCCACAATGGCCTGGTTCTCTGGGGCATGGTAACAAAAGGGGCGTGGTGTCCTGTTGGAATGATATCTCGGCTTTCTCGGGTGCTCCCCACCTCACTTTTCGCATCCCAGTGTCCCAAGAGGGTACTAGAGGCATGGCCTGGTTACCTGGGTGCATGTTCTCCAAAAGGGGGCATTGCCTCCAGCTAAACTGCCATCCCGGCTTTCCCTGGGGGGCCACCCCGCGCCGCTTTCCACATCCCATTGTCCTAAGAGGCTACTGGGGGCTGGCCAGGTTCTCTGGGGGTTGGTCTCCAAAACAAGACGTGGCCTCCTGACGGACCACCATCCCGGCTTACCCTGGAGCCACCTCTGTCCCTGCTTTCTGCATCCCAGAGTCCCAAGAGGCTACTGGGGCATGGGCTGGATCTATGGGGACCTGGTCTCCAAAAGGGGGCGTGGCCTCGCGATGGACCGCCATCCGTGCATTCATCAGGGGCCCACCCCGCCCCGTTTTCCGCATCCCAGAGTCCGAAGAGGCTACTGGGGGCTGGCCTGGTTCTCTGGGGGCGTGGTCTCCAAAAGGGGGCGTGACCTCCTGGTATACAGCCATCCTGGCTTTATCCAGACACCCCCCTCCCCGCTTTTCGCATCCCAATGTCCCAAAAGGCTATTGGAGGCGTGGCCTTGTTATCTGGGTGCGTGGTCTCCAAAAGGTGTCATGGCCTCCTTTTGGACTGCCATCCGGGTCACTGGAGTCCCCAAACCCCACTTTCCGCATCCCAGAGTCCCAAGAGGCTACTGGGGGCTGGCCTGGTTCTCTGGGGGCGTGGTCTCCAAAAGAGGGCATGGCCTCCTGCTGAACGGCCATCCAGGCTTTCCCTGGAGCCCCTCCCACCACACTTTCCGCATACCTGAGTCCCAGAGGCTACTAGGGGCGTGGCCTGTTTCTCTGGGGCGTGGTCTCCAAAAGGTGTCATGGCTTCCTTTTGGACTGCCATCCGGCTTTCACTGGAGTCCCCCAACCCCACTTTCCGCATCCCAGAGTCCCAAGAGGCTACTGGTGGCCTGGTTCTCTGGGGCCATGGTCTCCAAAAGGGTCGTTGCCTCCTGCTGGACTGCCATCCTGGCTTTCCTAGGAGTCCCTCAACCCCGCTTTCCGCATCCCAGAGTCCCAAAAGTCTACTGGGGGCATGGCCTAGTTCTCTGGGGGCGTGGTCTCCAAAAGGGAACGTGGCCTCCTGCTGGATTGCTGTCCCAGGTTTCCCGGGAGCCGCCCCCACCCCGCTTTCCGTGTCCCAGAGTACCAAAAGTCTAGTGGGGCGTGGCCTGTTCTCTGGGGGTGTGGTCTCCAAATGGAGGCGTGGCCACCTGCCACCTGCCATCTTTTGTGTCCCCTGAGCCCACCCCTCTTTCCCCATCTAAGTGTCCCTAGAGGCAACTGGGGCGTGGCCTGGTTCTCTGGGGGGGTGTCTGCACAAGAGGGCTTCGCCCCCTGCTGAACCAACATACAGGCTTTCCTCAGATCACCCCCGCCCCAGTTTTCAAATCTAGGGTCCCAAATGTCTACTAGTGGTGTGGCCTGTTTCTCTGGGGGTATGATCTCCAAAAGGAGACGTGGCCTCCGGCTGGACCGCCATACCGGCTTCCCCCGGAGCCCCACCACACCGCTTTCCGCATCCCAGTGTCCCATAGGCTACAGGGTAGTGGCCTTGTTCTCTGGGTCGTGGTCTCCAAAAGGAGTTGAGGTCCCCTGCTGGACTGCCATCCTGGCTTTCCCTGGAGCCCCCCCCCGCCCCGCTTTCTGCACCCCAGTGGCCCAAGAGGCTACTGGGGGCGTACAATGTTCTCTGGGGGCGTGGTCTCCAGTAAGGGGCGAGGTCTCCTACTAGACAGACATCCCGGCCTTCCCCTGGAGCCCCCCTCAACCCCGATTTCCGCATCCCAGAGTCTCAAGAGGCCACTGGGGTCATGGCCTGGTTCTCTGCAGGCGTGGTGTACAAAAGGGGACCTGTCCTGCAGGATCTCCACCCCGGCTTTCATTGGAGCCCCACAACCCCGCTCTCTGCTCTCCGCGTGCCAGAGTCACAAGAGTCTACTTGGGGCGTGGCCTGGTATTGTGGTCTAAAAAAGGGGTGTGGCGTCTTGCTTGACCACCATCCCAGCTATCTCCGGAGTCCCCACCACTCCGCTTTCCGCATCCCAGAATCTCAAGAGGCTACGGGGGGGCATGGCCTGGTTCTCAGGTGGCGTGGTCTCAAAGGGGGCGAGGCCTCCAACTGTACCGCCATCCCGGCTTTCCCCGGAGCCTACCCCACCCCGCTTTCGGCATCCTAGAATACCAAGAGGCTCCTGGGATCGTGGTCTGGTTCTCTGGAGCTGTGGTCTACAAAAAGGGGCGTGGCCTCCCACAGGACCGTATTCCCAGCTTTCCCCGGAGCCCACCCCACCCCGTTTTCCGCATCCCAGATTCCCAAGAAGCAACTGGGGGCGTGGCCTGGTTCTCTGGGGGCAGTTCTCCAAAAGGGGGCGTGGCCTCCTGATGGGCCGCCATCCCAGCTTTCCCCGTAGACTTCCCACCTCGCTTTCTGAATCCCAGAGGCCCAAGAGGCTAAGTGGGGCATGGAATGTTTCTCTGGGTGCGTGGTCTCCAAAAGGGGGCATGGCGTACTCCTGGACCGCCATCCCAGCTTTCTCGGGAGTCCCCACCACTCCACTTTCCACATCCCAGAGTCCCAAGCGTCTACTGGGGGTGTGGCCTGGTTCTCTGTGGGCGTGGTCTCCGAAATGGGGCGTGGCCTCCTGCTGGACCTCTATCCTGGCTTTCCCCAGAGTCTCTCCATTCCGCTTTCCGCATCCGAGAGTCCCAGGAGGCTACTGGGGGAGTGGTTTGTTCCTTTGGGGGCGTGGTCTCAAAAACAATGCATGGCCTTCTGCTGGACATGGCCTTCCTTCTTCTTCCCGGCTCTCCTTGGAGCCCCAACCACTCCGCTTTCCGCATACCAGAGCCCCAAGAGGCTACTCAGGGCGTGGCCTGGTTCTCTGAGGGCGTGGTCTCCACAGGGGCATAGCCTCCTGCTAGACCGCCATCCCAGCTTTCCCCCCAGTCCCCGCCACACTGCTTTCCGCATCCCAGAGTCCAAAGAGGCTCCTGGGGGCGTGGCATGGTTCTCTGGTGGCGTGGTCTCAATAGGGGCATGGCCTCCTGCTGGAACGCCATCCCGGCAATCTCCGTTGCCCCCCACCCCACTTTTCACATCCAATCTTCCCAACAGGCAACTTGGGGGCGTGGCCTGGTTCAATGGGCTCATGGTCTTCAAAAGGGGGTGTCGCCTCCTGCTGGACCATCATGCCGGCTTTCCTCAAAACCCCACCCTGCTTTCCGCATCCCAGAGTTACAGAGGCTACTAGGGCATATTCGGTTCTCTGGGGCGTGGTCTCCAGATAGAGGCGTGGCCTCCTACTGGACCGCCATCCTGGCTTCCCTTGGCGCCGTCCCAACCCCGCTTTCCGCATCACAAAGTCCCAAGAGGCTACTAGGGGTGTGGACTGGTTTTCTGGAAGCTTGGTCTCTAAAAGGGGGTGTGACCTCCAGCTGGACCGCCATCCCGGCTTTTCCCGGAGCCCCACCCACCTCACATTCGGTATACCAGAGTCCCAAGATGCTAATGGAAGCGTGGACTGATTCTCTGGGGGCGTGTTCTCCAAAAGTGGGCGTGGCCTCCAGCTGGACCGCCATCCCGGATTTCCCCGAACCCCCCCCACCCCCCCGCTTTCCGTATCCCGGAGTCCCAAGAGGCTTCTAGTGGTGTGGCCTGGTTCTCTGGGGGCATGGTCTCCAAAAGGGGGCATTACCTCCTCATGGATCGTCATCCCGGCTTTCCACGAAGCAGCCCCCACCCCGTTTTCCGAATCCGAGTCTTAAGAGGCAATTGGGCATGTGGCCTGGTTCTCTGGGGGCGTGGTCTCCAAGAGGGGGCGTGGCCATCTTAGGGACTGCCATCCTGGCTTTTCCTGGAGACCCCAAACCTCATTTTCTGCATCCCAGAGTCCCAAGAGACTACTTGGGGCGTGCCTGGTTCTCTGGGGGATGGTCTCCAAAAGGGGTCGTGGCCTCCTGCTGGACCACCACCTTAGGTTTTCCCAGAGCCGCCTCCAACCTGCTTTCTGCATCACAGAGTCCAAAGAGGCTACTGGGGGTGTGGGCTGGTTTTCTCAGGAAGTGGTCTCCAAAAGGGGCGTGGCCACCTTCTGGACAGCCATCCCTGCTTTCCCCGCAGCACCCCCATTCTGCTTTTCTCTTCCAAGTGTCCCAAAGGCAACTGCGGGCATGGCATGGTTCTCTGGGCACGTGGCCTCCAAAAGGGGATGTGGCCTCCTGCTGGACCGCCATCCTGGATTTCCCCGGAGACCCCCACTCCGCTTTCCGCATCCAGAGTCCCAAGAGGCTATTGGGGGCATGGCCTGGTTCTCTGGGGCGTGGCCTCCAAAAGTGGGCATAGCCTCCAACTGGACTGCCATCCTGGCTTTCCTTGGAGCCACCCCACACTGATTTCTGCATCCCAGAGTCCCAAGAGGCTACTGTGTACATGGCCTGAATCTCAGTGGGCGCTTTCTGCAAATGGGGCGTGGCCTCCTGCTGACCACCATCCCGGCTTTCTCTGGAGCACCCCCACCCCGCTTTCTGCACCCCAGAGTCCCAAAATACTACTGGTGGCCTAGCTTGGTTCTATGAAGGCTTGGTCACCAAAATGGGGCGTGGCCTCCAGCTGGACCGCCATATCGGCTTTCCCCGGAGCACCCTTCACCGTGCTTTCCGCACCTAGAGTCCAAAGAGCCTAAGGGCGTGGCCTGCCTATCTGGGGGCGTGGTCTCCAAAAGAACACGTGGACTCCTGCTGGACCAACATCCTGACTTTCCCCAGAGTGCCCCGCACCCTGGTTTCTGCATCCTAGAGTCCCAAGGTGCTTCTGGGTCCGTGAGCTGGTTCTCTGGGTTGTGGTCTGCAAAGGGGCATGCCTCCAACTGGACCGCCATCCAGGCTTCCCCCGGAGCGCCCCCCACCCCGCTTTCCGAATCCCAGAGTCCCAAGAGGCTACTGGGGGTGTGGCCGGGATCTCTGGGGGCGTGCACTACAAAAGGGGGCGTGGCCTCCTGCTGGACCGCCATCCTGGCATTTCCCGGAGCTACCCCCAAACGTCTTTTCGCATCCCAGAGCCCCAAGATGCTACTGGGGCGTGATCTGGTTCTCGCGACGTCGTCTCCAAAAAGGGGCATGGCCTCCTAATGGACCACCATCCCTGCATTCTCCGGACACCCAGCCACCCCACTTTCCAGATCCCAAAGTCCCAAGAGACTACTGGGGGTGTGACATGGTCCTTTGGGGGCGTGGCTTCCAAAAGAATGCGTGGCTTTTCCCGGAGCCCCCCACCCCACTTTCCGCATGCCAGAGTCCCAAGACGATACTGGGGGCTTGGCTCATTTCTCTGGGGCATGGTCCTCAACAGGGTGCATGGTCTTCAACTGGATCACGATCCCCACTCTCCCTGGAGAGCCCCCATGCCGTTTTCCACATCCCAGAGTCCCAAGAGGCTACTGGGGGCTTGGCCTGAATCTCAGAAGGTGCTGTCTACAATGTGCGGCGTGGCCTCCTGCTGGACCGCCATCCGGGCTTTTCCCGGAGCCGCTCACCACCCTGCTCTCCACATACCAGAGTCCAGAGAGGCAACTGCAGGCATGGCCTGGTTCTCTGGGGGGCGTGGTCTCCAAAAGGGGGTGTGGCCTCCTGTTGACCGCCATCCCAGCATTCCCCATGCCACCTCCCCCAGCTTTCCGCATCCCAGAGTCCCAAGAGGTTACTGGGAGCATGGACTGGTTCTCTGTGGCGTGGTCTTCAAAAGGGGGTGTGGCCCCCTTTTGGATTGCCATCCCGGTTTTCCAAGGAGCCGCCCCCACACTGCTTTCCGCAACCCAGAGTCCCAAGACGCTACTAGATTGTGGCCTGGTTCCCTGGCGCCTGGTCTCCAAAGCGGGCATGGCCTCCTGCTGTACAACGATCCATGCTTTCCTCCGAGCCCCCCCAACCCGCTTTCCTCATCCCAGAGTCCAAAGAGGCTACTGTGGGCGTGGCTTGGTTCTTTGGGGGCATGGTCTCCAAAAGGGGGCGTGGCATGCTGCTGGACAGCCATCCCGGCTAACCTCAGAGCTCCCCCAACCTGCTTTCTGCTTCTAGACTCCCAAGAGGATAATGGGGACGTGGCCTGGTTCTCTTGGGCTATGGTTTCCAAAAGGGCACGTGGCCTCCTTCTGGACCGCAATCCCAGTTTTCCCCGGAGGTCCCCCACCCTGCTTTTCTCATCCCAGAGTACCAAAAATCTACTGGGGGCGTGGCCTGGTTCTCTGGGAGCGTAGTCTCCAAACGAGGGCGTGGCCTCCAGCTGGACCGCAATTCTGGCTTATTCTGGAGCTCCTCACAACCCTGCTTTCTTTATCCAGCAGTCCAAAGAGGCTACTTGGCAAGGCCCGATTTTCTGGGGCGTGGTCTCCAAAAGGGGGCTGGCCTCCTGCTGGACCGCCATACCGTCTGTCCCCGGATCCACCTCCACCCAGCTTTCCGCATCCCAGAGTTCCAAGAAGCTACTGGGGGCGTGGCCTAGTTCCCTGGGGGCGTGGTCTACAAAAGAGGTCGTGGCCTTCTGCTGGACCGCATTCACAGCTTTCCCAGAGCCCCCACCTCCCGGTTTCTGCATCACAGAGACCCAAAAGGCTACAGGGGGCATAGCCTCTTCTCTGGGGCTGTGATCTCCAAATTGGGGCGTTGCCTGCTGGATAGCCATCCCAGCTTTCTCCGGAGCCCAGCCCCTGCCCCACTTTTTGCATCTCAGAGTCCCAAGAGTCTACTGAGGTCGTGGCCTGGTTCTCTGGGGGCGTGGTCGCCAAAAGGAGGCTGGAAATCCTGCTGGACCGACATCCTGGCTTTCCATGGAGCACACCACACAATGCTTTCCACATTCAAGAGTTCCAGTAGGCTACTGGGGGCATGATCTGGTTCTCTGGGGGCCTGGTCTCCAAAGGGGGCATGACCTCCTGCTGGACCACCATCCTGAAGAGAAAACAGCTTCGGTGCTAGAATTCAGTTTGAAAAGAGGCCAGGCCCATTTTCGCTGAGGCCACACCCCTTCAGGATTAGGCCACACCACTTGTCGTACTGTAGCTGAGTCCGAGAGGCAGACTGGGACTCTTGAAGGGCGGCTTGTGGGAAGTCACACACCTGTACCGGCAGAGAAAATGGCTACTGTGCTAGGGATTGGCCCGAAAAGAATCCACACCCATATTCGCCGAGGCCACGCCCCTTCAGGATTAGGGCATGTCCCTTGTGGTACTGTAGTAGAGTCTGAGACGCAGACTGGGACTTGCCAAGGGTGGTTTGGGGACGTCACACACCTGCGCTGGAAGAGAAAACGTCTTCGGTGCTAGGGATCGGTGTGCCACCAGTTACACCGCCCGTCCGGTGCCAAGGGTGTGGCAGGGAAGGTCTGGGTCCAAGACGCAGGCTGGGACTTGGGAAGGGCCGGTCGGGGGATGTCACACACCTGTGTCAGAAGAGAAATCGGCTTCAGTGATAGGGATCAGCCCCCAAAGAGGCCACGCCCACTTTCCCCGAGGCCATGATCCTTCAGGATTAGGCACGCCCCTTATTGTAGGGTAGCTGAGTCCGAGACACAGGCTGGGACTTCATAAGTACATGTCGTGGAACATCACACACCTGCACCGGAAGAAAAAACAACTTTGGTGCTATGCTTCGGCCCAAAAAGAGGACACGCCCACTTTTTCTGAGGCCACGCCCCTTTAAGATTAGGCCACGCCCGTTTTCGTGAACTAGCTGAGTCTGAGTCGCAGACTGGGACTTGCAAAGAGCAGGTAGGGGGATGTCACACACCTGTGACGGAAGAGAAAATGGCTTCTGTGCTAGGGAGCGGCTGAAAAAGGCCATGCCCACTTTCTCCGAGGCCATGCCCCTTCAGGATTAAGCCACGCCCCTTGTCGTACTGTAGCTGAGTCCGAAACGTAGACTGGGACTTTGAAATCGGGGGATGTCACACACCTGCATCGGAAGAGAAAACGTCTTCAGTTCTAGGGATCGAAGAGTCCACGCCCATATTCAACAAGGCCATGCCCCTTCTGGATTAGCCCACACCCCTTGTTGTTCTGTAGCTGAGTGCGAGATGCAGACTGAGACATGCCGAAGGGCGGGTTGGGGAATGTCACACACCTGCCGAAAGAAAAAACGGCTTTGGTGCTAGATATCGGTGTGCTGACAGCTGTCGTGGTTGTCTGGTGCCAGGGGTATGGCAGTGAAGGTCTGGGTCTGAGACGCAGGCTGGGACTTTGGAAGGACTTGTTGGGGGATGCAACACACATGCGCTGGAAGAGAAAATGGCTTCGGTGCTAGGGATCAGCCCAAAAAGAGGCCACGCCCACTTTAACCAAGGCCACGACCCTTCTGGTTTAGGGCACACCCCTTGTCGTACTGTAGCTGAGTGCGAGACGCAGACTGGGACTTGAGAAAGGCGGGTTGGGGTATGTTACACACCTGCCAGAAGAGAAAATGGCTTCGGTGCTAGGGATCAGTTTGCCGCCAGCTGTCGTGGTTGTCCAGTGCCGGCGGCATGGCAGTGAGGGTCTGGGTTCGAGACACAGGCTGGGACTTGGGAAGGATATGTTGGTGGATGTAACATACATGAGCCAGAAGAGAAAACGGCTTCTGTGCTAGGGATCGGCCCATAAAGAGGCCACACCCACATCACTGAGGCCATGCCCCTTCAGGATTAGGCCACGCCCCTTGTCGTACTATAACTGATACCGAAACACAGATTGGGGACTTGCGAAGGGCGTTTTGGGGGATATCACACACAAGCATGGTCAATAAAAATGGCTTCGGTGCTAGGGATTGGCCCGAAAAGAGTCCATGCCCATATTCGTTGAGGCCACGCCCCTTCAGGGTTAGGCCACGCCGCTTGTGGTACTGTAGCTGAGTCCGATACACAGACTGGGACTTTGAAGGGTGGTTTGGGGGACGTCACATGCCTGTGCCGGAAGAGGAAACAGCTTCACTGCTAGGGATCAGCCTGAAAGGAGGCCACGTCCACTTTCGCCGAGGCCATGCTCTGTCAGTATTAGGCCACGACCCTTGTTGTACTGTAGCTTAGTCTGAAACGCAGACTGGGACTTGAAAAGGGCGGGTCAGAGGACGTCACACACCTGCGCCGGAAGATAAACGGCTTCAGTGCTAGGGATCGGTGTGCTGCAGTTGTCGTGGTTGTCCAGTGCCAGGGGGTATGGCAGTGAAGGTCTGGGTCCAAGACGCAGGCTGGGACTTGGGAAGGACATGTTGGTGGATGTAACACACATGCACCAGAAGAGAAAATGGCTTTGGTGCTAGGAATTGACCCGAAAAGAGGCCATGCCCACTTTAACCGAGGCCACGACCCTTCTGGTTTAGGCCACGCCCCTTGTCGTACTGTAGCTGAGTCACAGAAGCAGACTGGGACTTGAGAAAGGCTGGTTGGGGGAACGTCACACACCTGCCAGAAGAGAAAACAGCTTTGGTGCTAGGGATCAGTTTGCCGCCAGCTGTCGTGGTTGTCCGGTGCCGGGGGTTTGGCAGTGAAGGTCTGGGTCAGAGACACAGGCTGGGACTTGGGAAGGGCAGGTCGGGCGATGTCACACACCTGTGTCAGAAGAGAAATTGGCTTCGGTGCTAGGGATCGGTGTGCCGCCAGCTGTGGTGGCTGTCCGGTGCCAAGGGTGTGGCAGGGAAGGTCTGGGTCTGAGACGCAGGCTGGGACTAGAGAAGGGCGGGTTGGGGGACGTCACACACCTGCGTCAGAAAAGAAATTGGCTTCAGTGCTTGGGATCAGCCCGAAAACAGCCATGCCCACTTTTGCTGAGGCCACACCCCTTCCAAATTAGGTCACGCCTCTTGTTGTACTGTAGCTGAGACGAAACGCAGACTGGGACTTGCGAAGGGTGGGTTTGGGGACGTCAAACACCTGTGCCAGAAGAGAAAATGGCTTCGGTGCGATGGATCGCCGGAAGAGAGGCCATGCCCACGTTAGCTGAGGCCATGCCCCCTCAGGATTAGGCCATGCCCCTTGACGTACTGTAGCTGAGTCGAGAATCAAACTGGGACTTACAAACGGCGGGTTGGGGGATATCACACCTCTGCAGGAAGAGAAAACAGCTTCGATGCTAGGGATCGGTGTGACACCATCTGTGGCAGCAGTCTGGTGCCAGGGTTGTTGCAGGGAAGGTCTGGGTCCAAGACGCAGGCTGGGACATTGGAAGGGCGTGTTGGGAGACATCACACACACCAGTAGAGAAATCGGCTTCGGTACTAGGGATCAACCCAAAAATAGGCCACGCCCACTTTTGCCGAGGCCATGCCCCTTCAGGGTTAGGCCACGCCCCTAATTGTACGCTAGGTGAGACACAGGCTGGGACATGGGAAGGGCAGTCTCTGGACGTCGCACACCTGCGCCAGAAGAGAAAATGGCTTTGGTGCTAGGGATTGGCCATTTAAGAGGTCACGCCTACTTTTGCAGAGGCCACGCCCCTTCAGGATTAGGACACGCCCCTTGTGCTGTAGCTGAGTCCTAGAAGCAGACAGGTACTTGCTAGGACAGGTCCGGGGATGTCACACACATGCGCCGGAACAGAAAATGGCTTTGGTTCTAGGGATCGGCCCAAAAAGAGACCAGACCCACTTTCGCCAAGGCCACGACCCTCAAATTTAGGCCACACCCCTTGTTGTACTGTAGCTGAGTCCGAAACTCAGACTGGAAATTGTGAAGGGCAGGTTGGAGTATGTCACACGCCTGCGCCGGAAGAGGAAATGGCTTTACTGCTAGGGATTGGCCTGAAAGGAGGCCACGTCCACTTTCTCCGAGGCCATGCTTCATCAGGATTAGGCCACGCCCCTTGTCGTACTGTAGCTGAGTTCGAGACACAGGCTGGGACTTAGGTAGGGTGGGTCGGCGGAAAACGCACCTATGCCAGTAGAGAAATCAGCTTCAGTGCTAGGGATCAGCCCAAAAAGAGGCAGGACCACTTTTGTCAAGGCTGTGCCCCTTCAGTATTAGGCCACGCCCCAAACTGTTCAGTAGCTGAGTCTGAGACACAGGCTGAGACTTAGGAAGGGCAGGTCGTGGATGTCACACACCTGCTCGGGAAGACAATAGGGCTTTGATGCTAGAGATCGGCCTGATAAGAGGCCATGCCAACTTTCGATGAGGCCACGCCCACTTTCGTTGAGGCCACGCCCCTTCAGAATTAGGCCATGCCCCTTGTCGTACTGTAGCTGGGTCCAAGGCATAGACTGGGAATTGCGAAGGGCAATTCCCAGTCCGGTGCAGGTCACACACCTGTCCTGGAAGAGAAAACGGCTTCAGTGCTAGGGATCAGTGTGCCTCCAGCTGTGGCGGCCATCCAGTGCCAGGGGTGTGGCAGGGAAGGTCTGGGTCCAAGATGCAGTCTGGGACTTGGGAAGGGCGGATGGTGGGACGTCACACACTTGCGTCAGAAGAGAAATCGGCTTTGGTGCTAGGGATCAGCCCAAAAAGAGGCGAAGCCTACTTTTCCCGAGGCCATACCCCTTCAGGATTAGGCCACGCCCCTTGTCATAATGTAGCTGAGTCCGATATGCAGACTGGGACTGCGAAGGTTGTGTAGGGGATGTCACACACCTGTGCCGGAAGAGAAAACAGCCTTGGTGCTAGGGATCGGTCGAAAAGAGGCCACGCCAACTTTCATCGAGGCTACGCTCCTTCAGAATTAGGCCATGCCCCCTGTCGTACTGTAGCTGAGTCTGAGACGCAGACTGGCACTTAAGAAGGTTGGGTCGGGGGACATCACAAACATTTGCCGGAGGAGAAAACGGCTTTGGTGTTAGGGATTGTCCCAAAAGAGGCCACGACACTTTCGCCGAGGACACGCCCCTTCAGTATTTGTCCATGCCCCTTTTCCTACTGTAGCTGATTCTGGAACAAAACTGGGACTTGCGAAGGGCAGGTTGGGAGTTGTCACACACCTGCGCCGGAAGAGAAAACGCCTTTGGTGCTAGGGATCCAGCCGAAAAAACGCCACACCCACCTTTGCCAAGGGTACGTCCCTTCAGGATTAGGCCACACCCCTTGTCGTACTGTAGCTGAGTCTTAGATGCAGACTGGGACTTACGAAGGGTGATTGGGGGACATCACAAACCTGCGCCGGAAGAGGAAACGACTTTGGTACTAGGGATAGGCCAGAAAGGCCATGCCCACTTTTGCCGAGGCCACGCCCCTTCAGTATTAGGCCATGAACTTTGGCGTACTGTAGCTGAGTCAGAGACGCAGACTGGCACTTGCAAATGGCGGGTCAGTGGACATCACAAGCGTGCTCCGGAAGTGAAAAGGACTTCGGTGCTATGATCAGCCCTAAAAGAGGACACGCCCTCTTTTCCCGAGGCCATTCCCCTTCAGGATTAGGTCACGCCCCTTATTGTACGGTACCTGAGTCCAAGAAGCAGTCTGGGACTTGCGAAGGTCAGCTTGGGTCCGTCACACACCTTGCCAGAAGAGAAAACGGCTTCGGTGCTAGGCTCAGGCACGGAAGAGGCCAGGCCCACTTTCACCGAGACCAGGCCCCTTCAGGTTAGGCCACGCCGCTTGTCGCGATGTAGCTGAGTCTGAGACGCAGACTGGGACTTGTGAAGGGCGCGTAGGGGGACGTCACACACCCACGACGAAAGAGAAATCGGCTTCTGTGCTAAGGAGCGGCCGAAAAGAGGCCACGCCCACTTCCGCGGGGGCCACGCTTCTTCAGGTTTCGGCCACGCCCCTAGTTGTACTGTAGCAGAGTCCGAGACGCTGACTGGGACTTGCCAAGGTCGGATTGGGGGCCGTCACACACCCTTCTGTCCCAGAAGAGAAAACGGCTTCGGTGCTAGAGATCGGTGTGCTGCCAGCTGTGGTGGCCGTCCGGTGCCGGAAGTGTGGCGGGGAAGGTCTCGGTAGGAGACTCAGGCTAGGACTTGGGAAGGGCGGGTCGGGGACTTCACAGACCAGCCCCAGAAGAGAAATTGGCTTCGGTGCTATGGATCCGCCCGAATAGAGGCCACGGCCACTTTTCCTGAAGCCATTCCCTTTCAGGATTAGGCCATGCCCCTTTTTGTACAGTAACTGAGAGGCAGGCTGGGACCTGGGGAGGGCAGGTCGCGGCACATCGCACACCAGCGCCGAAAGAGAAAATGGCTTCAGTGCTAGGTTTCGGCCGGAACAGAGGCCAGGCCACCTTTCACCTAGGCCACCCCTTCAGGATTAGACCACGCTGCTTGTCGTGATGTAGCTGAATCCGAGACACAGACTGGGTTTACGAAGAGCGGGTTGGAGGACGTCACACACCTACGCTGGAAGAGAAAACGGCTTCGGTGCTAGAATTCGGTTCAAAAAGAGGCCAGGCCCATTTTCGCTGAGCCCACCTTTTTCAGGATTAGGCCACGCCTCTTGTCATACTGTAGGTGAGTCCGAGTCGCAGACTGGGACTTGCGAAGTGTGGGTTGGGGGATATCATACCTGCGCCGGAAGAGAGAACAACATTGGTGATAGGGATCGGCCTGAAAAGAGGCCATGCCCACTTTAGCTGAGACCGGGACCACCATCCCGGCTTAACCCCGGACAACTCCACCCCGCTTTATGCATTCCAGAGACTGAAGAGGTTACTGGGGGCTTGGCCTGGGGTGTAGTCTCCAAAAGGGGGCGTAGCCTCCTGCTGGATCGCCATCCCGGCTTTCCCCGGAGCGAGCCCAACCCACTTTCCGAATCCCAGATTCCCAAGAGGGTACTGGAGGAGTCCTGGTTCTTTGGGGGCGTGGTCTCTAAAAGAGGGCGTGGCCTCATTTTGTACCACCATGCAAGCTTTCTCCAGAGCTCGCTTTCCACATCCTAGATCCCAAGATACTGCTGGGGGAGTGGCCTGGTTTTCTTGGGGCGTGGATTCCAAAAGGGGGTGTGGCCTCCACTGGACCACCATCCTGGCTTTCCTGGGAGCCCAACACACACCGATTTCCGCATCCCAGAGTCCCAAGAGGCTACTAAGAGCGTGGCCTGGTTCTCTGGGGGGCGTGGTCTCCAAAAGGGGCCGTGGCCTCCTGTTAGGCCGCCATTTGGCTTTCCCCAGAGACCCCCACCCTGCTTTCCACATCCCAAAGTCCCAGGAGGCTTCTGAGTGCGTGGCTTGGTTCTCTGGGGCTGTGGTTTCCGAAAGAAGGCGTGGCCTCCTGTTGGACCGCCATCCTGCCTTTCCCTCGATCTTCCCTGACACTACTTTCTGCATCCCAGAGTCCCAAGAGGCTACCGGGTGCGTTGCCTGGTTTTCTAGGGCTTGGTCTCCAAAAGGGGCGTGGCCTCCTGCTGGACCACCATCCCGGCTATCCCCGGAGCCCCTCCCACCCCACTTTCCGCATCTCAAATACCCAAGAGGCTACTGGGGTCGTGGCCTGGAACTTGTGGGCAATGGTCTCCAAAAGGGGGCTTGGCCTTTTGGTGAACCGCCATCCAGTTTTTCCCCAGAGCTCCCCCACCTTGCTTTCCGCATCCCAGAGTCCCAAGAGACTACTGTGCTAGTGGCCTGGTTCTCTGGGGCGTGGTCTCAAAAGGGGGCACAGCCTTCTGCTGGACCACCAGCCTGGTTTATACCCGGAGCCCCCCACCTTGATTTCCACATCCAAGAGTCCCAAGAGGCTACTGGGGTGTTGCCATGTTCTCTGGGGGGTGGTCTCCAAAAGGGGGAGTGGCCTGCTGCTGGACCGCCATCCCAGCTTTCCCCAGAGCCCCTCCCACCCCACTTTCCGCATCCTAGATTCCCAAGTGGCTACTGGGGGCGTGGCCTGTTACTTTGAAGGTGTGGTTTCCAAAACGGGGCCTGGCCATCCCGGCTTTCCCCGGAGCATGCCTACCCCGTTTTTCGAATCCCAGAGTACCAAGAGGCTACTGGGGTCGTGGCCTGGTTCTCTGGGGGCTTGGTCACAAAAGGGTGCGTGGCCTCCTGCTGGACCACCATCCTGGCTTTCTTTGGAGCCCCCAGTGCCAATGTTCCCATCTCAGTGTCCCACGAGGTGACTGGAGGCGTGGCCTGATTCTCTGGCGGCCTGGTCTCGAAAGGAGGCGTGGACTACTGCAGGACAGCCATTCAGGCTTTCACCTGAGCCAGCCAACCCCGCTCTCCGCATCCCAGAGTCCCAAAAGGCTACTGGGGGCATGGCCTGGCTCTCTGGGTGCGTGGTCTCCAAAACGGAGTGTGGCCTCCTGCTGGACCGCCATCCCTGCTTTCCTCAAAGTCTCACCCCACAGAGCTTTCCGCATCCCAGTGTCCCAAGAGGCTACTGGGGGCGTGGCTTGGTCTCTGGGTCGAGGTCTCCAAAAGGTGTCGTGGCCTCCTGCTGGACCGCCATCCCTTCATTCCCCGGAGCCCCCGCACCCCGCGTTCTTCATCCCAGATTCCCAAGAGGATATCTGGCACGTAGAATGGTTCTCTGGGGGCGTGGTCTCCAAAGGGGGCGTGGCCTCCTGCTTGACTGCCATCCCAGCTTTCCCCGAAGACCACCAGCCCGCTTTCCAATTCCAGAGTCCCAGCGACTCCTGGAGGCGTGGCCTGTTTCTCAGGGTGCATGGTCTCGAAATGGGGCATGGCCTCCAGGTGTACCACCATGCCCGCTTTCTCCGGGGCTCCCCCCTCCCCTCTTTTTGCATCCAGAGTCCCAAAAGGTTACTGGGGGCATGGCCTGGTTCTCTGGGGGCGTGGTCCCCAAAATGAGGAGGGGCCTCCAGCTGGACAGCCATCCCGGCTTTTCCCGGAGACCACCAACCTGCTTTCTGCATCCCAGAGTCGCAAGAGGCTACTGGGGGAGTGGCCTGTTTCTCTGGGTTCGTGGTCGCCAAAATGGGGCGTGGCCTCCAGGTGTATCACCATCCCGGCTTTTCTCTGGAGATCCCACACAGATTCCCAACAGCCTACTGGGGGCGTGGCCTGGTTCTCTGAGGGCGTGGTCTCGGCCTCCCGGGCTTTGCCCTTTGGAACCTTCAAAATGCGAGTGAGGAGGACGGTCGGCCTCCTGGCTCTGGGGCAGCATTTCCCCCAGCTCCTCTCAGGGAACTCCTGAGGGCCCCATGTCACCTCCTCCCTGAAGCCTTCCAGTCTCTGCAGCTCCCCCTCCCTGCACCCAACCCCCCTTCTTCTGTATTAGAGCCCGGGGAGGGAGCTGGTGCCCCGGTCAGCCAGAGTCTCCACCTCGTCGAAGCCCAGCGCAGGCCCATGGGGTCCCTACAAATTTCCCCCTCCCACAGGAGAACTGCAGCTGCCAATCCCTGGATTCCCTCTGAGAGATGGTGACTGCCGACTTGTTGCTTGGACCCCAGAGAGCCAAGGGTCCCCCTGCTTCTGCCCCGGAATCACCAGGCGCTTCTGTTGTGAGACCGGCCTCAGCCCTGAGGAGACCCATCCCACACACTGGTTTCCCCACCAGGGGCTGTGGGGTCCCTGGCTGCTGGGGTCCCTGAGGAAGGGGAGGACAGGCCACAGGCCAGGATGCAGCAGGAGGGACTCAGGAGAGGCGAATTAAGCCTCACGCTGGGATAGAGTCAGGAGAGCATGGCCTGCCCTCCCCCCTCACAAAGCTCCTTCCTTTGAGCATCTCCCCAGGGGCTTCGTGCCCATCTCCACAGAGTGCTGTACGTCGGGCCACAGAGGGCACGTGCCCTGTGCCAGTTCTCAGCCCACAGTGACTATCAGTAACAGAGGGAGTCGCAGGCAGAGAAAGAGGAGTGTGAGCAAACCGGCTCGGTCCCTGGGCTCCATGTGGGGGCCCGCCCTTCGCCTGCATTCTTTACTTACTAGTATTCCTCCTGGGGGAGGGAACAAGGGGGTTTTCCACAGGGCAGAGCCTTTCTGCACGTGTCCCCTGCAGGCAAACCTGCCCTAGAGGAGCCCCGCCAGGAGCCCTGGGCAAGGGATCTGTGTGCTGGAGGCAACCTCAGACCTCCTGCATGCCAGGGCCTGAGTCCTGTCAACAGCAGGACACACACAACCCCCTAAGCCCCCTCCCCAAGAGCCTGACTCTGCCACCACAGCACTTGCCTCTTTGGGAGCATAGGTGCCAAACCTCAGCACTGGCATGCAATGCCCATTACTCAGCATCAGGCCCCAAGTGCCCTTGAGGTCCATGCCCAGCTGGTGCTTCTGCTCCCACAGTCAGAGCCAAAGTCAGGAGGAGGCAGGTCTCAGGTTCTATTTGCCACTCACATAGAGGCGGGCCAGGCACGCTGCTAGATCCAACGTGAAACTGGGCCAGGAACTGCAGTTTCTGGGTGTCTCCTGTCCACAGGAGGCTGCAGGGGCCTCTCACCCACCACGGCCCAGCACCCAGTGGGAAGGAACAGACCCTGTGTGGCTCCTGGTGGCTACCAACCTGAGTGGGTGTTTCTCGGCAGTCAGGCGCAGAGCTTGGCCACTGTCCCTGCTGCCTCCTCAGGAACCCAAGGATAGTCGGGGCTCACCATGGGCCGAGCCCAGGACGTCACTCGTCTGAGCCCACCCACACAAATGCCCCAGGCCCTACTGCAGAACCCCGAGCTGGGCTCAGAACCTTCCTGGCAGGGAGGACGGTACTGAGGTACTCAAAGACCCAGGCCTCATGTTGGCCTCATTCGTTCCTGCCTCCTCGTGGGGGAGCAGCTGGGCCTGCACCCCTCTGAGCGCTCTTGTCCTCAAGAACAACTCTGCCCCCACCAGGTGCCCCTCATGGCCTCTGAGATCAGGCGGGTTCCCTCCTGTGGCCGTCAAAGTGCCCACACACATCCCCCGCAGCAGAGAGGGGTCAGTCCTAAGGGCCCTCCACATGGGACCCTCCTACACTGGGACCCTCCTACACCGGGACCCTCCTACACAGGGATCCTCCTACAACCGGACTCTCCTACACAAAGACCCACCTACACAAGAACCCTCCTACACTAAGACACTCCTAGACCAGAACCTTCCTACACCTGGACCCTCCTGCACTGTGACCCTCCTGCAACAGGACCCTCTGGCACCAGAATCCTCCTACATCAGGACTGCCCCCATACTGGGGTACTGAGCGTGTTCCCCTGTGTGACTGGGGGTGGGGACAGCAGTATCTAGAGCCAATCTGGAAGGAAGCTGGTTCCTATCTCGCTCAGCTCCTCCCGTGGCTAGTAGCAAGTTCTGGCCATGTCCAGTGGCTGATGTGGTCTTGACAGCCAGGGCCCCACTGCACGGAGGGTGGCTGCCTGAACGCCGATGACCGGGTGAGACAGTGCAGATGCCTCTGATCAGCCTGGGCCAAGAAGGCATCAAGAACTTCGGCTTTGGTGCTCAGGTGTGAAGCCGCTGTCAGTACTGTCGTACTGGAAAGGGAACAGGCTACTTCTGATTGCACAATTTTTAACGGTCGAATGGATGCAGATGGCATTTCATGAAAGGCATAGTTTACAGAACTCTAAACCTTCTCAATTTTCTTTCTTTGTAATGTGCTAGACTTATAAATTATTTTTCAAAACGTATAGATTTGGGGTAAAAGTCTTGCAGTGGGGGGGAAAAACTTAATTTTTACATTATATCTAATTTTTTTAGAAAGCCATCTAACCCCACTGAACATTTTTCAACTTAAGGTTTGCATAGCAAACTTTTAATAACCTTGGAATCTACATGGTAGAACAATTTTTGTTCTACATTTTTTCATAATTATATGTTGTGTATGTTAAGCCTATTTTCCAATTGTTTTGTCTATCAATATTCTTAATGGTTCTCTGTACAATTTTGAAGGTTTCTACCTATATATAATGGATCTTATACGTGTGCCTCCTCCTCCCTCCCCCCTGGCCCACTCTGGACTCCAGCTCCTTGGCTGTGAACTCAGCATCACACTCCCCTGTGACATCCTAGACCAATACCCTACAGCCATGTGCCGTGCTTGTCTGTCCCAGCCCCTGCTCCATATCCCCACTGCGTCTCTCTCTCTCTCTCACACACACACACACACACACACACACACTCTCTCTCTCTCTCCCTCTCTGTCTCCCTCTTTCTCCCTCTCTCCCCTTCCCTCTCCCTCTCTCTCTCTTCCTCTCTCTCTTTCTCTCTGTCTCCCTCTCTTTCTCCCTCTCGCTCTTTCCCTCTCTCTCCCTCTCTGTCTCCCTCTCTGTCTCCCTCTTGCTCTTTCCCTCTCTCTCCCTCTCTGTCTTCTTCTATGTTCCCTTCTCTCTCTCTCTCTCTCTCTCTCTCTCTCTCTCTCTCTTTCCTCAGCAGCTCTTGGCATACTGAAGCCTGCATTCTCATGCCATTGGAGCACATTCTGGCCCATTGTCTGATGCATTTTCTCCGAAGCCACTTTGCCGTCATCACAACCAAGGGCCCACCCAGGCAGCATTGCCCTCTGGCACAGGCTGAGACCTACACAGGCTCCATGTCAATTCCATTCTTCCGCAGTGTGGTGTTGACTCCATGTTTCCAGCTGGAACTCGGCTGCTCCCATCCAACAATGTAAGCAGAGAACCACCAGAGGCATGTCGGTTTGGGACCCGTCTCTGCACTCGAAAGCAGTCCTGCATGGTAGAAACTCCCACCTAAGCCTGAAGGCAAGACAGCTTTTGAAATAGGGTCGCTAGCACAAAACTCTCCCCCTTTCTCCCTTCCTCCCTCCCTCCCTCCCTTCCTCCCTCCCTCCTTCCCTCCCTCCCTCTCTCTCTCCCCTCCTTCCCTCCCTCCCTCTCTCTCTCTCCCCTCCTCTCTTTCTCTCTCTCTTAAAATTGTATCTTCTTTTATTTTTATTCTTTTCCACTTTTACTCTGCCTGGGTTTTCTAGTCAACTAAGCTCTTCGTGTTCCCTCTTGAAAGGTTTGTCAGGCCAGAACAATGGTTTGAAGAGCTGATGCACAGAGGGAGGCCCACTGGAACCCACACATCAGATCCACCCAGAAACTGCCTGGGGAATTTCAGGCCACAAAGGACCACGCGGCCCCAAGCACTGCAGATTTGATGCCCAACAATGCCTCAAGTTAAAAAAAAAAAGTTTAATTTTAATCAAGAAAAATATCTTTGAATAATGGCTTATTTTCTAATGTCTGGTGAAGCGCTTTGGGTCCGGTTAGCATAGGTTCTGGGCCCTGGAAAGGAATAGGCTGAAGGACGCAAACATCATACATACACATTTCACTAACTGTGGTATAGGCTCCTTGCAGCTAAAATAGTTTGAAAATCATTTTCTATAAGTTAAAATTTTAACATTTTGTTAAGCGAAGTAAATTAGCCAAATCACTACATGATTTTACAAATCACTTGTCACTTTTCATCCTGTTGATCTTCGATTTGCTCGAGCGGGCGCCAGTAACGTCTCCATTCGTCCCTGTTGCGTGCTAGTGTAGTCCAATGATATCTGCTTGCTCCAGGAACAGGAAGAGCCTCAAACCATTCATTCAGGGTTTTGACGAAGTCTGACCATCTCGTAGGTGGGCAGTAACATGGTCTTTTGACATCCCATGAATCCAGTCAGTCACAGCTCTAGTCCAGCGGTTGTCTCTGAATCGCATTAAGTGTCCAGCCCATCTGATTTTCGATGCCTTGGCAAATGAGACAGCGTCCCTGGTTCTTGATCATCGATGGAGGTCGGAACTACGGATTCCTTCTCTCACTTGAGCGACACATGATACTCCAAGTATAGCTCTTTCGATTCCTCCTTGGGATACCCGAATAGCATTCTCATTCTGTTTTCATAGGGCCTAGGTCTCTGAGGCATATGTTAATGCAGGAAGAATGGTGGAGTTGAAAAGCTGTGTCCAGAGCTGGAGGTTCTTTGTCCTCTTGTCCACTTCTTCAAGGCTCTTGAAGGCATTCCACGCTGCTCTCTAGAGCAGCTAGGAGGACCTGCACAGTTCTGGCGCCAAGTCGTTCCTCATGTTGAGCTCTCGACCCAGGTACACATAGCTGCTGCATTTGGAGATTTTTGTCCCATTGAGAGCAAATGGAACGTCAGGGACTAGTTCGTTTTTCATGAACATCATTTTGCTGAGATTCAGATGCAGTACGACCTTTCCACATTCGCGGTCGAAATCAGCCAGCATTTGTGCCGCTTGGCTAATGTTTGGTGTTATTTGAATGATGTCATCAGTGAAGCAGAGGTAGTGTAGGTGCCGACCATTTATCTTCACTCCCGTTCCTTTCCATTCCAGTTGTTGCATGATGTTCACGAGGGTGGCACTGAAGAGTTTCGGTGAAATGGTATCACCCTGCTGAAACCCTCTCTTTATGTCAATGATCACTTCCTTGTAAAATGGTGAGATCCAGTTAGTGAATCCTAATACAGCTTGCAGAGGATCTTGATGTGCTGAGTTTGAATGCCATGTTTGGCTAGGGCTTCGATGACCACTTCAATCTCAACAGAATCGAAGGCCTTCTTTAAATTGATGAACGTTAGACAGAGTGGCATCTTGAACTCTCACAAAACTTCAATGAGCTTGGTCACTGTGTGGATATGGTTGATCGTGTTGAATTCTTTTCGGAATCCGACTTGCTCACATGGTTATCTTTCATCTAGTGTTCTGCCTATTCTATTCAGGATGATTCAACTGAACAACTTGTGTACAATGGACAACAGGCAGATTGGGTGAGAGTTGCCGATGTCATGGATGTCTCCCTTCTTATACAACAGAACGATCGTGCTGGTTTTCCATTGGGATGGAACCTTGCATTCGGACAAGTAGCATATGAAGAGCTGAGCCAGTGTATTGACGAGTACTACAGGCAGATTCTTCATGTGTTCTGGTCTGACCTTGTCTGGACCGGGTGCTGTATTCGTCTTTACAATGAAATGGATGTCAGATTTCAGACATTCACTACCCAGTCACCGCCACACTCCAGGCCGCTTTCCGGATACTCAAGCCAAACCTCATGCATGAGTGAAGTCCCACATAACCAAGTAAAGCAGAACTTTGTGACCTTGAACTCCAGTCTCAACAAGACCCAGAAACAAGATCCTCTGTCTGCCTCCTCCAATCTCTAGCACTGCAGGGATCAAGCCCAGATACCCCACCCTACCAGATCCAGATAAATACCTCACCACCAGACCTCGACTACCTCCAATACCCAGCCACTGCCATGCTCCAGGCTGCTTTCCAGACCATGCCACAACAGCATAAGACACTTTAGGCCCATTTTCCATAATCTCCACACCATATTTGGTGGGGTTCACATATGGCGTGAACTATGGGAACACCTGTAAGGGCGATTGGAGGCCACCCTAAAAGTCTCCATTCCTCTCAGAGAGCCTGGCAAGCTACCAAGAGTACCCCACCCGCATAGCAGAGCCTGACAAGCTACACATGGCATATTCGATATGCCAAAAGCAGTAACAACGGGGCTGGAGCAATAGCTCAGTGGGTAGGGCATTTGCCTTGCACGCGGCCGACCCGGGTTTGATTCCCAGCATCCCATATTGTCCCCTGAGCACCACCAGGGGTGATTCCTGAGTGCAGAGCCAGGAGTGACCCATGTGCATCGCCGGGTGTGACCCAAAAAAAAGAAAAAAAACACTAACAACAATGGGCCTCATTTGCCTGACACCGAAAGAGCCCCCAATACAGCAGTGTTAAGAAGGATGAGCAAGGAGGGGCTGATAAAATCTAGGGACGAACTAGACTGCCAAAAGAAAGAAAGACTAAAACAACTGTCTTTATATTCAACGCACGTACACTGGCATCAGAAGCATCAATCGAGGACCTCATGCTGCAAGCGCAAAAAGTCAAGTACGGAATCACTAGTCTGACCAAATTGAGAAGGCATCAATCACATCACGCCATTTTCGACACTGGAGAAGAACTGTTCCTCAGAACATTCCTCGCAACAACAGAGGCATCGGTGGTGTCAGTGTCCTTGTCAACAAAAACCTGGTCATGAGCATTGATCCATTTGAATGCCTAACAACCCGAATTGGATGATTGTGCTTGAATAGATGTGGCTTACTCACAGCAGTTTCTATCTTCATCATCTATGCACCAACATCCAACTACAATGAAGAAGAAATTGGGAACTTCTACATGGAGCTGGAGAAGTTCTATAAAAAAGACCACGCCTTCTACAAGATCATTGTTGGTGATTTTTTTTTTTTTTTTTTGCTTTTTGGGTCACACCTGGCGATGCACAAGGGTTACTCCTGGCTCTGAACTCAGGAATTACCCCTGGCCGGTGCTCAGGGGACCATATGGGATGCTGGGATTTGAACCCGGGTCGGCTGCGTGCAAGGCAAATGCCCTACCCGCTATGCTATCTCTCCAGCCCCCCATTGTTGGTGATTTTAATATCAAGATAGTACCAAGAAGGTTGCCCGAAGTACTCCACATTGGGATCCATGACCTAGAATGGATGAGAGACTGTCTGAGTTCATCATGTCAACCAAGACCATCCATGGTAACTCACAGTTCCAGAAGGCTGAATCTACATGTTGGACATGGGAGTCTCCCGGTGGACAGTTTCACAATGAAATTGACCACATCATATTCAATCAAAGGTTTTGCCTGACTGATGCCGCTGTTGTCCCAAAATTCAAAACGGGATCAGACCACCCTCTCCTTCGTGCAAAATTCTACTTCACAGAGAGGGAGAAAGGTCTGCAAAGTTTAAGTTTAAGAAGAGAATTCCCAGAATGACCACCAACTGGGAGCCCTTTGGCACTATTGTGGCAACATGGGAAGATGCCGTCATTGATAACATCAACAAGGAATACAATCAACTGGTTCAGCACCTCCATGACTGTGTGAAGAATGCAGAGAGTGGGAAAGCCACAAACAGATGGCCTGTCTTTGGAAACTCTCAAGCTCATTCGCCAATGTGGTTTGGCACAAGCCTCAGGCAAACAGAAGCTAACGTCTGAGCTTGCAAAGCTGTGCAGAGAAGCGATAAAGGAAGACCTCAAAGAGAGAAGAGCAGCAGTGTTGTTCGATGCGGCAGAAGCCAGGAAAAGTATTTGCAATGCTCGCCTGTCCTTCGCCCTCCGACATCCTGATGGATCTATCACATCTTCCAGAAGGGCAATGGAGAGGATTATTCACGACTTCTACTCGGATCTCTTTGACAGCCACATCCACCTGCCCAAATTCCACAGGATGGTTATATCATTCCCAGCGCCCACCCTTCTGATTTTACAAATAAAAGAAATAATTAGTGAATCTTCATTTGTCTACTTGTGATTTATCTGCAGTGAAAAACAAAAGATATGTGAGCTTAGTAGAATATGTATTTTGTGTGGTATTAGAAGACACGGTATGATGAATATTACTTTTGGAAATTCCAAAATGTATTTCTAGTCCTGCAGACCAGAGAATGCTAGCATAAGTGAGTGTTCAGAATTGTTTACTACTCAGTTTGCACTAGAAATTAAGTCATTTAAGATGTAAGGATTTTAGGGGATGCTGATGATCAGAACACTAGACTTATTGTCCAATTCAAGGACTGATTGTTCTGTCTTAGCAGAGGTCGAAGTGATAGAGATGGAGTCTGGGGGGAAACATTCTCTATGTAAAGCTGCCTGGTCACAAAGGGGGCGAAGAAACACAAAGGAGAAAGTCCAAACACAGCAGAGAGTCACGAAGGGAAGGGAATATCATGTGTGACCCAGCTAAGCCAGATTTGATGAGTATGGAGTAGCGCCATCCCCTGAGCACTGCCAGGGGTATTTCCTGAGTGCAGAACCAGGAGTAACCCCTGTGCATCGCCAGGTGTGACCCAAAAAGCAAAATAAATAAAATAAGTCTATATGTATAATTCATTCTTAGTTGTATTTTATCTGCTGGAAAGACACGTTGTCTTAGAAACTGCAGTGTGCCAGATCATTTTTCTGACTTTGGAAAGTATTGATCTTTTAAGTAGCTTGCACAGCAGCACTGCTTTTCCAGAATCGAGTCTCGTGTTTCATTGTAGACTCTGATTCCCCTGGAAAATTGAGAGTCTTTGATTCATATAAGACAAGTGAAGATTCTTGAGTGCCTTCCAGTGGAGGAGGGTGCTGGTTGGACCCCAGGCTCCCTAAGCACCACTTGGCAGCTCCCACCAATCAATATCCCGAAACCAGGAAAGATCAGTGAAGGTTTGCACAATCAGGCAACTTTCTCCTTTGCCTGAAGCTTATCATCTCGGTTCTAGTGAAACAGGTTTGCTAATGAGTCACAGTGACTGGGACCCTATTGGGCAATGCAGACTTCCAGCCATGTACTTTTTCTCATCATTTATACAAGTTACTGTTTTACAATGAGACTTCGGACTTTTGACAAGGACTCATAAATATGAACTGGTAATATGACAAAGATAAAACTGTACTTGTTGAGAAATTAATGAAACCTAATTGAGAAATCTCTAACTATATACCAGTAGCAAGAACTCATTACAAGGTTGTGAAAGAACTCGCAGTAGGAAGAATTATGATTTTGTGAGTTTTTATTTAAAAAATGTCTGGCTCTATAGTGTTTTATTTTTCCAGGTCTAACTAAACCTTTTCTTATAAACTATCTGTGACTTTAAAAAAATTATGTCTACACTATTTAGGAATAAATTTAACAATGATAATAATGCTTCTACAGGAGATAGAGTAAAATGTTATTTAAGGTACAAAATAATACCTAAACATCAAACATTCCTGCCAATGTTTGATATAAAAGACAGTTTATATTCTTCTAACATCTAAATTCTCTTAATGTAACTCAACTTCTATCAGTATTGTTTGAACTAGAAACAACTGCTTCAACTTTTACAAAGAAATTAATGCCAGAGAGCAAAAATTTGGAAACAAAAAATGGTGGTGCCAAACTTTCACTGGACCTTAAAACTTTTTAAAAACCTAATGCCACCTGAGCAAGAGTATTGGAATAAGTCTGCAATGGAGTTTCAGAAGGCGCTCAGAAAAAGAATTCATTTTGATTTTTCTGAGCAGTTGGGATATGGGGAGAAGAATAGAGTTATTCCGAAGAATGAATTCTTTAACACTACATGATGCTCTCTACCACAAGGAAAATGGGATTAAATAGTGTCGCCTGCACTTTCTGTATAACTGTGTCCAATAATAAATGAAAAAAGCATTAAAAGAGAGAATACAAACACAAGATTATCTAAGGGACAATGTAAAAGAAGATCATCCCAACAGACCAGAAAAGCAAATACTATGAAAGAGAAAGTAAAAATATTGGACTGTATAAAAATGAAAACTTTTGCATAATAAAAATGTACTGTTAACAGAGTTAATAAGCAAATAGTTATAAAGAAGATAAAAAGAGACATAAAGTCTAAGAGAATGCTTCAAAATGAACATGAAGGGCCAGAGATGTTAATCAAGATGGACTAATTTTAAAATTAACAATAAAATTACACACACAAACGTTATATAGATATAGATATATTTGACCGTGGTAATGGTAAGAAATCATAGAGCCTTAAACCACAGCTAGATGAAAGGCGAGGTCAAGATGGCATTGGAATAGCCCCATAATCCACACCAGGCCTCAAAATCATAAAGCAGAAATAGTAAATACTCATTGGGAGAGGAATGACAGGGGACGTAAAAGAGAAACTCAGATTAATCACTTGTAGAGGAAAGTGGAAATTAATCAAAAACAGAATCAGGGGGGAAGCTCAAACACTTAGAAATTAAACAAAAATAAACTTAAAAGGGCTTTCTGAATACGTAGGAAACATTATGGGAAAGGAAAAGAGAAAGAAGGAAAGAAGGAAGGAAGGGAGGGAGAGAAGGAGGAAGGGAAGGAGGAAGGAATGAAGGAAGGAAGGAAGGAAGGAAGGAAGGGAGGAAGGAAGGAAGGAAGGAAGGAAGGAAGGAAGGAAGGAAGGAAGGAAGGAAGGAAGGAAGGAAGGGAGGGAGGGAGGGAGGGAGGGAGGGAGGGAGGGAGGGAGGGAGGGAGGAAGGAAGGAAGGAAGGAAGGAAGGAATGAAGGAAGGAAGGAAGGAAGGAAGGAAGGAAGGAAGGACAGGAGGGAAGGAGGGAGGGAGGGAGGGAGGGAGGAAGGAAGGACGGGAGAGAGGGAGGGAGGGAGGGAAAAGGAAGGAAGAGAGGGAGGGAGAGTGAAGAAGGGAGGGAGGGGGAAGGAGAGCAAAATTGACACTAGAACTGTGGAGTTTGCCAAGAGACTTGAGCTGACCTGCAGGTGGCGGGTGGGGAAGGGCTTGGACAGTGTGGAAGGATGTGGACAGTGTGGAGGTAAGTGGGCGCTGGGCGGTGCAGCATCACAGGACCTCATCACTAACGTGACCCTAAGGAAAGAATGGCCAGCCAGAGAGCTCCCTTGGGAGAAGGCTTTGTGTGCAGGAGGCCCAGGTGAAACCGGCCCCATGCCAGCCACAGACAGTCGGAAACACTCCCTGAGCACCAGCAGATACTGCACCCAGATGACTCAAAACTAACCAAAAAGAAAGAGAAAGTTTTTTTAAAAAATCCCCCCAAGTTAAACCAAACCCACTATATGACCCAGCATTTGACCCAGCAATTGGCCTTTCATCGGATGCTCTTGGGACACTGAGCGGAAGTTAGTGCCCACGATCTCACGACACTGTGCTTCTCAGCCGACCAAAGACAGAAGGAAGCTAAATGCCCAGTGACAGAGCAGGCGAGAGCTCCAGAGAGCACTGTGCGCAGACGTCAAAGGCACTACATGGATGATGCTTGGGGAAGGAAGAGCTGTTACTCGTGGTTTCACACACACGGCACAGAAAGAACCAGCAAAAACAAACCAAGGAAAACCCGTCAAACTCTGACAACACAGTAGGATGACAGGGAGAGAGAACAGATGGTTGCATCGGTGGGGGAGGGGTTCCTTGGGGCTGGGTGGTGGAACACACGGCCTGTCACTCGTCCAGGATGGAACCAGAGCTCCTGTAGGTATAACTAAGGCAATGATTGGACAGAACAGAAAGAACAGGGAGGAGCCCATGAAGGGAAGAAACGGGTCCAAGTGTAGCACAGGATTTCTTCTTCTTCTTCTTCTTCTTCTTTCTTCTTCTTCTTCTTCTTCTTCTTCTCTTCTTCTTCTTCTCTTCTTCTTCTTCTTCTTCTTCTTTCTTCTTCTTCTTCTTCTTCTTCTTCTTCTTTCTTCTTCTTCTTCTTCTTCTTCTTCTTCTTCTTCTTCTTCTTCTTCTTCTTCTTCTTCTTCTTCTTCTTCTTCTTCTTCTTCTTCTTCTTTCTTCTTCTTCTTCTTCTTCTTCTTCTTCTTCTTCTTCTTCTTCTTCTTCTTCTTCTTCTTCTTCTTCTTCTTCTTCTTCTTCTTCTTCTTCTTCTTCTTCTTCTTCTCTTCTTCTTCTTCTTCTTCTTCTTCTTCTTCTTCTTCTTCTTCTTCTTCTTCTTCCTCCTCCTCCTCCTCCTCCTCCTCCTCCTCTTCCTCTTCCTCCCTTCTCCTCTTCCTCCTCCTCCTCCTCCTTCTTTCTTTCCTATCTTTCTCTTTTGTTTCTGTTTTTGCCTACACCTGTGGTTCTCAGGGCTTCTCCTGGATTGTAGTGAGAGGCCAGTCAATCATTTCTGGCTGGCTCTGGGAACCATGAGGCATGCCAAGGATCGAATCTGGGTTGGCTGTATATAAGGAAATTTCCTGACCTGCTGTATAATCTCTCTAACCCCTAAATTATGTAGTTGTCATGGTTGTTTCATTCTTTACCCTTAATATTCAAGATAAATGTAATTTGCGTGCTGAATAATCTATGACTAAATAATCAGGACAGAATAACTTCAACTGAGTCTTTATTACTTCACTATAAGAAACGGCCAAGAACGGCCAGGATGACCTCTAAGGCACTGACCTTCCATGCAGGCAGGTCCCTCCACACAGGCCCGGAGCTCCTGCCATGGGGTCCGTGACAGTTGTATACCTCAGTACTCATCAGCAAACAGGTGGTTGGGGTGACCCATCGCACTGCGGGTGGAGGACGGGTCAGTGTGGTGGCCACCTTCTCGTGGCATCGACCAGGGTGCTCGAGGGCGGGGGCTGAGCCAGGACCCCCTTTTACCCACCATGACAAATTCTCACCAGCACACAGAGGGTCCCTGGGCAAGTCCCCACTGTCCAGTGAACATGGCACCAAGGCCATGGCTGTGACAGAGACCCCATTATCTGAGCCCGAAGGGCCACAGCTTGAGGCTAGTCCCTCCTTGGGACTCACATGGTCCCTGGTCAGGAGGGGCCACCTGGCACTCCCCCACAGAACACCCACCCCTGCCACCACGAGCCTTTCTAAGGGACTTGTGGGCCCCAGAGACACCCCCACATGAGACCCCAGGGGGGCATGCAGCTCCTGCCTTTGGAATGTTCCTTCTGTCTCTCTGTGGTCGGCCCTCTCTTCTGCCTCCTTCTACATGTATCTCCTTTGGGTGCCCTGCCCTGTTCGCCAGCTGTCCAACAGCCCCTGGGGGTGGACTTTGTGTGTGAGACAGAATCAGGGAGCGGGTCCCTAGGCACAAAGTTCAGGCTCAGGCCATAATAGTAATTTCACAGAAGTGACCGGGGCATTTTGCCATAGCTTCTGGGCCCAGTCCACCCGCTGATGTCCACTCTGCCCCCTGGGCTGGACATTAGGTCTGTCCAGAAGCTCAGTTCCAAGCCTCTGACTCCAAAAAGCCTGTTCCATCCCCAAACTTCTCTACCCCCAAACCATCCATTAGAATCAGGTACTTTTCCTTTTTAGATTCACTCACAAGCCCATTCTATTCCTGTTGAGGCCATCAATGAATTTCATGTCCTGCAGGGTCAGTTCAAAGTCAGACAGTTGCAGGAAGGAGAGAATCTCAGGGAGCCCACCCACCCCCTACATGGCTTCTCCTGGCACAGGTCACACAGGAGTCATGTGGGGAGTGCTGGCCAGCCTCCAGAGGTTTTGACTGCAGAACCTGTCCCTCACTTTCCTGCCTTGACTCTCCGGAATCCTGCTGTTTTTACTCACAAAACAAAGTTACTAGACTCAGTCACCCCAAGCCAAAGTGAATTCAAGTGAAGTGGTTTTTCTCCTTTAAACAGAAACTTGGGCGACCTGGAAACAATGTCCATTCACTGAACCACTTTTTTGGAGTCTTCCCTTGCTCCACCTCCACTGGAATTGCAGCAAGTATGACGGGAGCAAGGACACACTTGAAGGGTTTCTCCAGAATAGTTTGTTTAAGAAAAATCACTCCCTGATCAACTGTGTGAGCACCCCACCTTCCCAGGGCCCCCAAGTCTGGTTCCTTAGGTGCTGAGCCCTCACAGTGTGTTTGAGTCTTACAGATCTAAGAGGCTGTGAGGAAGGTCTTCCCCAGGCTACAGCCCTCCCGCCTCTGGTAGACAGTCCTGTCTGCATGGAGATTCCACAGAGACTCCGCAGAGCAGCCAAGAGTCTCAAAGGGGGAGAACAATTTCAAGGGGAAACGGCAGTGGCCCCTCACCACCACTTAGAGCGGCCCTGTTGCTCCTGAAAAGTCGCTCTAGACATCAAAGGGGCCATGGGCTCTGAAGGAGCGGCCCAGCTGAATGCCGACAGGAAGGTGGTGCTTGCCTCTCACTGCCTCGACGCCATTGACGCCACCCTGCAGATAGCTCCAAGGTTGGAGCACACGCCTTATAAATCAAGGCTGAATGTCCTCTTCTACAAACACGCAGTGGATGCTGGCACACTGCGCCTCTTCTCAAACTATGGTCAGTGAGCACGGTTCTGCAGAGTGCCCAAGGGTCTCGGAGAGCAGAGAGCACTGTCCATCTGAGGCATCAGGAGAGAGGAGTGGACTTTGGAAGACCCCTCCCCCGTGAACCTGCTCAGACTCTGACTGGCAGGAGCTAGGCAGGGCCAGTGATCATGATGACCCAGAGCCTGACACTGTCCCCAGGTCCAGGCTGGTGTTCTCCTAATACCCAACTTCCATTTCAGGAGGACAAGCTGGCAGAACCGTGGCAGCGCTATGGTGCCTCGGGTGGGACCGGGCAACCCTTGAGTCCTCAAAATAAGTACAACATGTGTGGGCCATGATGCCAAAAGGTTTCAGGGGCTGGAGAAGGAAGAGAAGAAACCGAATACCTTTGTGACTGGAGAGACCCAAAATTGATGCCAACCAGAGCTGACATGAGCTCATGTCACACCCAGGTGGGGACAGACAGGCCACAATTCACCAGACCAGGACACTGCTCAGAGTCTCATGGCCCACTCTTGCCCACCCACAGGCACAAGGAGAAGAAGAATGAACAGAAGGACGAGGGTCTCTGCTCAGAGGCACGAGAGAGAGGGCCCAGCACCCTGCTCACTCATCACCGTGCCCGTACCTGGAAATTCTCCTTGATCCTCTTCTCACTGAAGCTCTTGGCCAGCACCACCACCCGGCGCTGCAGCTGGTAGCGCAGAGCCACCTGCCCCGGGCTGCAGCCATGTTTCTTGGCGATGGCCATCAGGACTGGCTATTCCAGGAGATATGGACTGTCTTTGATGATCCTAAATAAAATATCAAACGTGGATGTGAAGTGTGTAAGGTAAATATTGGTTCCCCACCACCCCTATCCCTTAGATCCCCAGAGAGACAATAAGGTGTGAAGTCTCGGCACACGCCATAGACATTCCTACATAGCCTCACAAACCTGAAATAATGAATGTTTACACCAGTGAACAACTGGAAACAAGTATAGGTTCTATGTCTGTTCCACAGAAGTACACGGTGCATGTGAAGTAGAGAGGATGAGGAGACAAGCGTCCGGGACTCCTCTGCCCTGTGTTACCACAGCGCATCGACGTGATGTCCGAGAAAGAACTCAGACAGGGGCCGTGGCATGAAGGAGACAGCGGCGGGAAGCATGCCTGAAGTTTGGGAGGTGGCAGTATTAGCTTCACCACAGGGTGTAGATCGCCCGTTTGCCAGACTTGCAGCATCCAGTTGACTCATAACCAGGCAAGCATCTAGCCAGCCCAAGCACAGAGCAGGCACGTCCAAGAACCCGACATCCGTAACCAGCACCTAAGATCCCTAGAACTGTCTGTAGTGCCCGTGCATCAGTACCAAAACTTGACTTCATATTGGGAAGGGTTGGCCAGTCGGGGTGAAGCAAGGCTGAGCGAAAGCTGGCAGCGTCGCCCTCACAGTCGGGATCTGGCCGTGGGAGCTCACGGTTGTGCTGGGCCCTCACTCAGAAAATTCAGTCACAGAATATCAGCAGTAGGAGCTTATGCAGGAAACAGACACTCTCATTAACATTGAGGGTCCCTGTGGGACCCCAGGGCGCTGTAGGCCACGAGGACGATGTCCCTGGCCCTGCAGAAGTCCAGCAGCTTCTGCTGGCTCAGGTAAGGGTGACACTCCACCTGCAGGACCAAGAACACAGACTCAGGCCCCAAGGAAACTCTCTGAGTCAGGAGCAGACGGGAAGCTTGTTCGGGTGCGTCCTTCCCACAGACCTTCTCACGGCCCGGGCATCTCTGCACTCAGCGGCGGCCAGCACCCGGCGAAACCTGGGCATAGTAGGGGCGGGGAGAGGGCAGGGACACATGGGGCCTGCCTGCAGCTCACCTGGTTGCACACGGGCTAATACTTGAGCTCCGACTTGCTTGCTCATCTCCAGCAGTTTGGGGTTGAAGTTTGACACGCCGATGGATCTGGTCAGCCTGGTGTCTTTGCAGCTCTCCAGGGCCTGGGGATGGCGCACGGGAAGCCCTGTTGTCTGCATGCACCCTGAGACCAGGTCCCCAGGAGAGGGTCCCCAAGAACCCCCTTTCCACAGGCGGGTCCCTGCCATTAGGGCCACATCCCTGCCCGCACCCCAGGCATGTTCGTGCAAGGGGTCTGTCCCTGGTTTAGAGGCAATCAGGGGATGCTCTGGGCTCACACAGGGTCAGGATGGAACTTCCCCAGGCCAGGTGCGTCCTCGACCCCTCAGGCTACTCCCTGGCCTGTGGAGGTTCCCTAACAGGCACCAGCATGGGCCAAGAGACTGGGGCATGTCCGCAGTGGGTGTGTGCCTGCCCCAGGATGGGGAGGCCTGGACAGGTTCCCAGGGATCTTGATCCCCCCAATCTAGACCAACCACTGCTGAAGTCACAGCCCCTGCCTCCTGGGGATGTGAAGACTACCACTTAGCCCCTCCCCCACGGGCAGTCTCAGCCAAGCCCATCTAGGGGTCTTGCTCCTGAGACAAAGAGCCCCAGCATCCCCAGAGCTCAGGGGGAAGCCCTATCTGCACAGAGAGAGGGAACAGCCAGTCCTGAGTGCCGGCGACAGAGGACAAGCCTCTTCCTCCTGACACTGTGACTGTTCTCCAGCCGTGGGGCCGCACTCACCTCCCACGTCTGACACAGGTCCAGTGTCAAGGATCAACTTCCCACTGGTGTCCTTGGGCAGGAGGTCCTCCCCGGCTGCAGGGCAAAAAGAGAACAGGGGAGACGTCTCACTCACAGCAGCTCTGCTGCTCAAACATGCACAGAGAGTGTGTACACGTGTCATATACTTGTCCTTGTGTGCACATACGTGTTTACACACTCGTGTCATGATATCTGTGTGCATATGTGTGTGTTCCTCATGAAAAGACGTGAAAGGAGGAAGGTCAGAGCATCTGGGAAGCGGTGACCATGGCCCATCCCCAGGGCCCCACCTGCCCCATCTCTGGGAACAGGCTCTTTAGTGCCGGGGTGGGGACCCAGGGGGCAGCTGTGGGTGCAGCATCTGTGTTGCAGGTTGTGCCAGGCGCCCCTCAGTCTGTCACGCGTCTTTGAGGAGCCTGGTGGTGAGGGCCTGGGGGCAGCTGTGTGTCTGTCACAAATGGTAGTAGGGCTTGGCTGCTCTGAGCTGAGAGGTCCCTGATTTCTTTCCCCGGGAGCCTGAGATGGGGGGAAAAACATCTGGAGGTGCTGAGGAGAGATCCTCATTACAGGTCTTCATGCTCAGCAACCTTCAGTTTCCCCTGAGATTGTGAAAACAAACTTGCGTCTCCTCTTTATCCCCTTGAACTTCCATTTTTGTTTTTGGGTTTCTCCCAGCCGCGCTCAGGACTTGGTTTTGACTCTGCCCTCTGGGATCACTCATGGTGGGCTTGGGGACCATATGTGGTACCAGGGATGGAACCAATGTCAGCTGCCAAGACAAGCGCCCTCCCTGCTGCGCTGTTGCTCTGGCCTCCAAATTCATGGTTTTTGTTTGAACTTCTCTAGCAAACGCATAGAACCCAGTTTATTACGGTCCGCATTCATTCTGCTCTCTGTCAGTTTCCCCCTTTAAGACATTTTTCTCTCATTATATTTTTATTTTGAATTTTAAATCTTGAGCATTTCCTATTTAACATGTGAGGACATTGATTAATCACAGAAGGTCACTGGCAGGGAGTCAAGGCACTTTGCTGGGGTGAGGTAACTGGGTACAACAAATCCCAAAGGGTTAACCCTGCTGTGGACAAGCAAGCCAGGCTAAAACCTAAATAATTAAGAATGTTTAAAGTTGGGCTGTTGCGATAGCACAGCAGGGAGGGCGTTGGTCTTGCACACGGCCAGCCTGGGTATGATCCCTGGCATCCCATGTGCCCCCCCAAGCACTACCAGGAGAAATTCCTGAGCACAGAATCAGGAGTAACCCCTGAGCATCACCAGGTGTGAACCAAACTGTGTAAAAACACAAAAAAGAAAAGAAAGGGGCAAGGAGCGCCTCACCGCACCGAGCCAGGCACAGGGCACAGGGCAGCGGAGCTGACTCTCCCACCACCCGCGTTCGGTAGTCTCCAGCCGCTTCCCCCACCCCGGGGAGGTTGATGGCAATCATGAGGCAGGCGAAGGAAGGAACGGAGGCAAGCTGGTTGATCTCAATCGCAGTTTATTCCCATCTCCTCTCTATCCATTCCCGTCTCTCTCTCTGCTTCTCCTCCTGCTTCTTCCTCCCCCATGCTACTTCATTCTCCTTCTCCTCTCGATCTGGGTCTCGATCTAGCTTCCCCAGATCTGGCACTGGGACTGACCCTGGGACTGGCCGGGACTGGTCCTGGGCCTCGACAGCACTCGCCCAGTCCCCTCACACACACACACACACACACACACACACACCCCACCCCACCCCCCCCCCGCCGCATCCGGGGCTTACACAATAGATGTGGTTACAATCAATAGGGGGTAAAGTTCTATCATTAAGGGGGTGCTTTCACTAGGACAGAATCTCTTTCAGCAGGACATCCGCCCAAGAGCGAAATCCCCTGGGTGTGTTTCCCCTCTCTTTGTCCAACTAACATATAAGTATTCATATTATAAATCATTTTGTATGGACATAGCAAGAGACGCATTAAGCTTATAGAATTGCTCTCCTGGGGTCACCTTGATCTCAGACTACAGTGCTCAGGCCAGATTAGTCTTTCCTAGTCCTAGCAGGGTCCTAGTCTCGTCGTTGCTTTTGGATCATGACATGACATGCCCATGACCAAGCTCCTAACATATAGTTAAGCATTAGGCTCTTTGGACAGGCCCATATCGATGCCAGGATAGCATATAACTCACCGCTTGTCCTGGGTCCGTCCCGTCCCTCGTCGGAACCCTGCTTTTGAGGGTGCTAGGAAGTAAGGCCAGCTGAGGCTTAAGTCAAGAAAGCAGATGCCCGGGAGTGAATAATATTAGAAGCCAATTAAGTCCCATGTTACCAAAGCATATTAACAATCGTCTTTCTTTGTCCATACAAAAAGGATATTGTTTTAAAGTGAACTATTCAAAAGACATAAGAGAGGAGAAAGACAATATTAAGTTACAATACAAGTTCACTGTCCTAGCAAGGTCTGACCTTACAAATTAACAGAGTCTGATTAGGGGAAGAGCAGATAAACTGGTAGAACTGGTTACAGATAAACAAAGGAATGGAAGTGACTCGGGAGCACTTTGATGGGTGTGACTGATATACCTAAGCTCCTAGTGGCAAGGGGAGCAGGCCATACCAATGTAGTCTAGAATTGTTTAGAGATTATTACCAGATAAGTCCAAACTCTGTGGCAAGGGAGAAAGGACAAACCAATGATATCCAACACCACACAGCAAAAAAATAAATTAAAATTTAAAAACTAAACTTAAGCTCTCCACTGCTGCACAAGCACGATCCTGGAGGCCAACTTAACTACTTTGGACACGAGCAGCTCGCAGAAATGCCTCCAGACTGTGAATTGATCCACTGACCCATGCGGTGCCAGCGGGCAAGGGTTTCTCTCTCCAGGCTTTTCCATCTTATGAAAAGGAAAGTAAAAAATTGCAGTGATGCAATTTCTGGCATAATTTTCCCTGGACTTTATACAGAAACCCAAGACCTAATATCTCTTAATTTTCAGCAATGTGAAACAGTTCCTTTTTAGCAGGTCTGACTTGGGGCAGAAACTCCAAACAATAATAGTGAGTTTTTTGTTGAAATATTGAAGGTAATCAAAGTAGCAGCCATGTCTCTAGACTGTGAACTAAGCTATAGACCCACGCCGGCCGAGGAGAGGAAATATCCTTCTTTCTCAGGTCTTTTCCCTTTTCGGGGAGAAATGCGGCGTGGCGTCAGCCATATTATGAAGTCTATTAAGCAGGCACTAACTTAGTGACGCGGGAAGGAGGAAAAAAAATTATGTACTTGGGACAGTGAGATGCTTGGGCAGTCTTGGGCCAGAGCCAATACCAGCACACGCTTCGCTGAGATTCAACCTGGGTGGCCACACTTTTGTAAGGCCACTTTGCTGCTGATCGACCAGAATCTGGAGGCCAACTAGACTACTTTTGGTCCCAGAAACTGCTTGCACCCATGTCTCTAGACTGTGAACTAAGCCATAGCCCCACGCTGGCCAAGGATAGGAAATATCCTTCTTGCTCGGTTTTTTTTTCCCTTGTCGGGAGGCGTGGCGTCAGCCATATTATGAGGACTATTAAGCAGGCACGAACTTGTTGGTGCGGGAAGGAGGGGGGAAAAAAGAGTTATGTCCTTGGAACAGCGGGACTTCATATCTCTTCATTCTCAGCAATGGAAAACTAATTATCAAATGCTTCCTTGGCAGTAGGACTGTCTTTTTTGGGGGGAAACTCCAACAACAATAGTGAGTTTTCTGTTCTGTTGAAATATGGAATGTAATCAAGGTAAAGAGAAAATGAAGTGAAATTTATCAGTTACACAGGAGGGGGTGGGGGGACGGGGGTTGGGAGGTATACTGGGGCTTTTGGTGGTGGAATATGGGCACTGGTAAAGGGATGGGTGTTTGAGTCTTGTATAACTGAGACATAAGTCTGAGAATCTTGTAACTTTCCACATGGTGATTCAATAAAAAAATAAAAATAAATAAAAACTAAACTTAAATAACAGTGTTTAAAGTAGACACAGTGGTGGGGGTGTTGAATAATACACTTTTGGTGAAGAGAAACATTAATACTGATGGTGAATGAAGAATTGATTATCTGAAACTCTATTATGAACAAACTCCACTATTGACAAAATATCATAGTGCTGAAATAAACTTTTCAAAATGTGTCTTATGGACAGTGATAAAGAAATGTTGGACTTCAGTGTTAATTGTAATTCTAAAACATAAGCATGATCATTGCATTCTTGGGCTGGATCGATAGCACAGCGGGTAGAGCATTTGCCTTGCACGTGGCCGACACAAGTTCAATTCCTCTATCCCTCTCAGAGAGCCCGGCAAGCTACCAAGAGTATCCTGTCCGCATGGCAGAGCCTGGCAAGCTCCATGTGGCATATTCGATATGCCAAAAACAGTAACAAGTCTCACAATGGAGATGTTACTGGTGCCTGCTCGAACAAATGGATGAACAATGGGACGACAATGCTACAGTGCTGTTGAACAATATCGCATCAATATAAATTCAAAATAGGAAAATGTATGTGGGTGGTGGAAGGGCTCCATGGCCAAGGAGAAAAAGAAGTTTAGCAACTGTGGTCGCCACATTATCCCCCTGACCTGGTCCAGCAGGCCACATTGTCGGAGGCTGGCCTGGGAGTGATAAAACGTCACCTTCTATGAGCAAAATTTGGCTACCTTCATAACTACCGGCACGTGAATGATGAAGAGGGCCACGTAGGCCAGCCTGCTGAGAGATGAGATCCTGTCAGAAAAGCAGTTCTATGGGTTTCATCAGATAAGTCGGCTGTAAATCTTAAGCTCCTTTATAGGCAATTTCTTTCTTTGATCTTGCTGCTTTCAGAATTTTGTCTCTACTATGTATGGCTTTCGTCATTCTGATCAGGACGTGTCTTGGAGTATTTTTACTTGGATTTCTTCTAGCTGGTATCCTTCAGGCCTCCTGAATCTGGTCGCATGTGCTCTTCAGCTGGGGGATGGGTGTTAGATCACTGTATGAGTGAAACTCAAACTGAAGGGTTTGGCCACCCAAGAGTTAAATTTCAAAAGAACCAGTTGTTTGCTTCTGCTACCTTGCTAAATTACCTTTTGTAATTGCTCGACAGCTTTGCGGATAGTGCCTGGGCTGGACCCAAGGCCAACGGGATGGGGGCGGACTTGCTTCGACCCAAGGCCAACCAGATGGATGTGCTAGATAAACAGTAAGTCCAGGAACTGAAAATATACTATCCAGTCACAACATTCTTAGAAAAATACAGGACCTTGACAGCTGGGTGTTCTTTGTTTACGGAGCTGTACAGAAACAGCTTACTTTCTGGGCTGGGGCTCTCAGCCTCTACCTGCTGAGCCCCAGCATGCGGCCTGAATAAACCCCGTGTGTTTGCAGAAAGAGTTGTCCCCTGGGTAGAGGTCTGCTCGACCCTAACAAAACATCAAATTTTTGTAACTGTATCTCACGGTAATTCAATTAAAAATTTAATTTAATTTAATTTTTTTGAATAGTAAAGTAGCTCTGAGAGTGCAAGGACAGCTGGTCACCTCAATGTTGGGGAAGGGAGCACTGTGTCCTCTCAAAACAGCCAGGAAGTCCACTCAGGATCTGGTGTGCCCATCCAGAGCCATCAAGCGTGGGACAGAGGAGAGACCTGGACACACCTCAGGACTCGCGACCTCCTGTGGGCAGCAGGGCTTCCCTCAGACAACAGCCCCCTTGTACCTTGATGGTGTAGAACAAGCCCTCCCGCCTCACGGTGCCATCAGCCATCTTCACGCGCATCGCCTCCCCCACCTCCTCCTCGTTTTCATAGAAGTAGGCAGCATTGATGTGCCGAAAGCCAACATCAATGGCCACTTCGGTGGCCTCACGGGCTTTGCTCTTTGGAACCTTCAAAATGCGAGTGAGGAGGACAGTTGGCCTCCCTGCTCAGAGGGAGCATTTCCCCCAGCTCCTCTCAGGGAACGCCTGAGGGCCCCATGTCACCTCCTCCCTGAGGCCCTCCAGCCTCTGCAGCTCCCCCTCCCTGCCCTCACACTCCCCTTCTCCTCATTAGGGGTGACCCTGAGCCTGGGGAGGGAGCTGGTGCCCCGGTAAGCTAGAGTCTCCACCTCCTCAAAGCCCTGCACAGGCCCATGGGGTCCCTGCAAACTCCCCCCTCCCACAGGACAACTGCAGCTGCTGCCCCCCGGATTCCCTCTGAGGGATGGTGACAGCCGCCTGGTTGCTTGGACCCCAGAGAGCCAAGGGGTCCCACTGCTTCTGCCCTGGAAAACACCAGGAGCTTCTGGGGTCACCTGCCTGGTCCGGGGTCCAACCTCTCAGCCCTGTGGGGACCGTCAGCACCCGGGACAAGAGGCAGCCCCAGCAGAGAAAGCAGAGCGGGCACCAACAGCATTCTTCCCCGGGCCCCGCACAGCCAAGTGCACTTTGCCTACAAATACTGTGATTAAAATTCCTGCTGTCAGGCTGGAGTGATAGTACAGTGGGTAGGGCATTTGTCTTGCATGCGACTGATCCGGGTTCGATTCCCAGCATTCCATATGGTCCCCTGCGCACCGCCAGGAGTAATTCCTGAATGCAAAGCCAGTGTAGGAGAACATGGGGTTTGGTTTGTCCTTTTAGCCTTGCCTTAGGGAACATAGTTTACCTTAAAGCAATGTCCTTTCTGTATGGACACAGGAAGACAATATTGTGCTTGTAACTTGGGAGTTGATTGACTCCAATAATATTTATTCCTGGGCATCTGCTTTCTTAACTCAGTTGCCCTCAGTTCCTAGCACCCCAAAAGCAGGGTCCTGACGAGGGACAGGATGGATCCAGGGCAAGTGGTGAGTTATGTGCTACCCTGGCATCGAGATAGGCCAGGTCAAAGTGCCACAATACTCAACTATAAGTTGAGGGCATGATCATGGACAATGTTGTCATGATCCAAAAGTAACGATGAGATTAGGATCCTGCTGGGGTTAGGAAGATTAACCTGGCCTGAGGACTGTGGTCTGGAGATGCCCTCAGGAAAAACCAAACTTTATATCTCTTACTGTGCTCATACAGAATGATATTGCTAGAAATATTAGAAGTAGATTTACTATAACTATTTAAGTAGATTGCTACCTCACACCCTGACACACCCTTGTTTGGACCCCCACCCTTGAGTGGATCTCCTTAGATGAGATTTCCTTAGATGAAATTTTGTTAATCTCCTCAAGAAATGGTCTTACCTTTCTTTGTTGATTTGTTGATGTTAAACCCACCTTTGTGTCACCACCCTATGTAATTTGCTATATAAACTAAGACTGTGGGGCACTGAGGGGAGATAGAAGAGACGGGGAGGGGGAGAAAGAAGACAAGGGAGACAGAGGAATAAGGAGACAGAAGAGGGAGATAGATGAAGAAGACAGAGAGATAGAAGAGACAGAGAGGCAGAAGAAGAAGACAGAGGAAGAAGACACAGAAGCAGAGGCAGAGAGACAGGTGCAAAGAGACAGGCGCAAAGAGACAGGCGCAGAGAGACAGGCAGAAGAGAGCACAGTGGTCGTCTTCCTGGCTCGTCTCGCTTGCTCTAGGTTTGTAACTGCCAAATAGCAAGATGTCTTCAGGAAATGCCAAAATTGGGCACCCTGCCCCCAACTTCAAAGCTACAGCTGTTATGCCAGATGGTCAATTTAAAGATATTAGCCTGTCTGACTACAAAGGAAAATACGTTGTGTTCTTCTTCTACCCTCTTGACTTCACCTTTGTGTGCCCCACGGAGATCATTGCTTTCAGTGATCGGGCAGAAGAATTTAAGAAGCTCAACTGCCAAGTGATTGGTGCCTCGGTAGATTCTCACTTTTGTCATCTGGCATGGATCAATACACCCAAGAAACAAGGAGGACTGGGACCCATGAACATTCCCTTGGTGCCGGACCCTAAGCGAGCCATTGCTCAGGATTATGGCGTCTTAAAGGCTGATGAAGGCATCTCTTTCAGGGGTCTTTTTATCATTGATGATAAGGGAATCCTTTGGCAGATCACTGTAAATGACCTCCCTGTTGGCCGCTCTGTGGATGAGACTCTGAGATTGGTTCAGGCCTTCCAGTTCACTGACAAACATGGTGAAGTGTGCCCTGCTGGCTGGAAGCCTGGTAGTGATACCATCAAGCCTGATGTCCAGAAGAGCAAAGAATATTTCGCTAAGCAGAAATTAGCCCTGGGTCTGTTAAGGGTTAGGCTGCAATAAGCAGCCATAAGAACAAAACTTTGCTATTGTCATGCTTTAAACATGAGATCTTAGACTCGACCAGATGTGGTTTGGGATTGGAACAGTCTTTCCTGTAGGGGTTGGGAGGGGTCAGCTTCCTTGGCAAGAATAGCCTGAGTTGTATTTTGGGGGCAGGCCAGCAGATGTGTATAGTAGATAATGCCTTTGACCTTTTGTAGTTCCTATTAAACTTGAACTGAGACTTGAAAAAAAAGAGAGAGCACAGTGGCACACATATAAGCAGAGCACAAAGTGAAAGAAGTGAGAGCGAGCAGGACAGAAAGGGGAATATTAGAAGATCCAGAGAGAGATCGAGAATGGGGAGGAAGCAATGAGAGAGACGAGAGTGTATAGAGAGGAGATTGGAATAAACTGTGATTGAGACCGACCAGCTTGGCTCCGTTCCTTCCTTCGCCTGCCTCATCATCGCCATCAACCTCCCCGGGGTGGGGGAAGCGGCTGGAGACTACTGAACGCTGGCGGCGGGAGAGATAAAGCCCCGCTGGGCCCTCTTCTTTTTTGTGTTTTTACACAGCCAGGAGTAACCCCTTTGCATCGCCAGGTGTGACCCAAAAAGAAAAAAGAAATTCCTGTTGTCTAGAGGGCGAGGGATGAACACTCAGACTGTGGACTGCATGACTGCACCTGAGAGGTGAAGTCGGGAAGGACACTCTGGGTCGTGAGTCCTGAGCTCCTTTCAGACACTCCAGCCCAGGGGCTGCTGTGCTTGATGTGCTGCTGACCACAGTGGCCTCCGGGCTCTGCCTCCAGGGCACGATCCGCCCAGCACCCCCCCAGAGCTCCCGTAGAGGGGTTGAGGCCCTCCCAACCCAGCCCACCACATCCTGGTGTTCCTTGGGGAACACTTACAGATCAACTCTGTGTCCCATGCATCCCCTCTTGATACCCCCATGCCAGAAAGCCCACCCAGTCCCCATTGTGCACAGATGTCCTCCCAGCTGGGCCATGGCCCCTTCAGCCCAGCCCACCTACTTTGGCAAGAGTGGAGGTGCCAAATCCCAGCACTGGCATGTGGTGCCCGTCATTCAGCCTCACACTCTGACTGCCCTTGAGGTCCATCCCGCGCATGCTGCTACCCAGTATGGCCGTTTCTGGCTGAGCCCAGCAAAAGGTCAGCCATGGTATTCTTATGCTGCCCGGCAGCGAGGTGGCCTTAGGCATGCTGCCAGCCATTCTGCCATGTAGGCAGAGCCAGCACTCGCCTTCCCGGTGCCTGTCCAGTGTGTGGGGGCATCTCAGGGCACTTCCCATGACAGCAGGGCCTCTTAGCTGTCCTTGCTGCCAAACGTTCCCAGGTTACTCCCATGATGGCACAGGGGCTGCACGCAGGGCCCTTCTCCAGAAGCCCCATAGAGCTGCCTGCTCAGGACAGCCTCACCCTGCCCAAAGCCCAGGCTGAGATACACATGTGGTTCCTCTTCCTTCCCTCCTCCTTCCTTCCTCCCTTCCTCTCTCCATTGCTCCTTCCTTTCCTCTCTTTTTTTCCTTCTGTCTTTCTCCCATTGCACCTTTGAATATTCAGTTCTTCATAGTTGAATGCTCCCATCAAGAACCTGCTAAATACCAGAGGCCTCATGCTAGACCCTAGATGCAGGACCCCTGTCCATGTCCTTCACTTTCTCTCTCCCTTCCTCCATCTCTTAGTTTCATCTTTCTCTCTCTGATTCTTTCTCTCTGGTTTTCTTCCTGTTTATTCTCTGTTACATAAGAACAGACACAGACACACACACTCACACGCGCACACACTCACACTCACACATGTTCACACACTCTCACAAACTCACACTTACACGCTCACACACTCACACTCACACATGTTCACACACTCTCACATACTCACACTCACACACACTCACGCACACTCACACACTCAAACACACTTACACACTCAAACACACTTACACACTCACACACACTATCACACTGAGGTGGTCCCAGTATGCTGTGTAATCTCCAGGCTGATAGCTAATACACCAGAACTAATCCAGAGAGTGCTTATCTGGTGACTCATGGACCATATCAGAGCCTCAGGGATGGCCCAGCCCCTGGCTGAAGCAACACAGCATCCGCCAAAGCCAACTCAGATTCCAGCATCCACACACGTGATCTTGACTCAACGTGTGTCAACAGGATCCTGGCTGCACCATTCAATAATCCGCATAGAGATCCAGCTGAGTCATGCCTACTAAGCAGTCAAGGGCTACAAAAGCGGCAAGCTCGCATCCAGTCCCACGCAGGAAGGTGAAGGGAAGTAGCACCCAGCACCACAGGGAACACGCACACAGGATGCCGGGAGAACAGACCGTGGACACAGCCCACCCAGCCCAGAGTGGGCAGGCACTTCTGCAGTGACCTGTGTGGGCTCCCAAGTGACTTACACTCACGGCCCCACACGCACTCGGCCAGCAGCTCCCACTAGCAAGACACGGGCCCACAGCACCACGCGAGGGTCTCTCCAATGAACTCACTGCCCAGCATGGGATGGGAGAGTCCAAGAGGGGAGGGCAGCGTGAGAAAGGCGCCGAGGAGAGAAGGCAGGCAGGATATGAGCAGAACGGCAGGAGGAAAGCTGAGCCTGGGGCTTGTTTATGCTGGAGAGAAGAATGCAGAGCCAGGGGGCAGGGTGAGAAATGCGGGTCTGGGGCTCATAGTCCCTCTGATAGTGCTTGCATGCAACAGGAGGAGTGAAGAAGAAAAGGTGGAAGACAGTGCCGGCACCCCAAGAGAGTAAGGAACCGAGATACAGTTCACAGAGCAGGGTTGAGCAGGACGGAGAGCGGGTGTGAGGGGTTTGTTTGATGGCATCCTGTAGGAGAAGCACTCTGCACAGAGTATCCATGAGGTTGCGAAGGATGTGTGGAGAGTGTGTGTAAGGCTGCCCCGAGGCCCTCACTACCCCCAGGGCCTCTCACCCCTGGCACCTCCACACGCTTCTGTCAAGGGGAGAAGCTGGTAGAGACACAGCGGGAGACGGACCCAGAGAGGATGCACCCCCTGGCCTCCCCACAAGACCAGACCCCTAGAGCCCAGGGACACCAAGAATGGACTTGGACGTGAGTGGGAAAGAACGTGTGGGTGCAGACCCAGAGGCGAGAGAGAGGACCTGACCCTGTCACTCACCACCATGCTCGTACCTGGAAATTCTCCTTGGTCCTCTTCTCACTGAAGCTCTTGGTCAGCACCACCACCTCCCGCTGCAGCTGGTAGCACAGGGCCACCTGCCCCGGGCTGTGGCTTGGCAGTGGCCGTCAGGTCCAGCTCCTCCAGGAGATACGTACTGGCTCTTTTGACCCTACAAAAACAAGATCCCAAATATGAGGATATGCAGGGGGTGTGCCTGAGGCACAGTGAGCTGTTCCAGATATCCCCAGAGAGCTGAGGGGACAATATGGTGTGACTTAGGGAAAATACTCATGATCCTCAGAAACATTCATAATTCACAGAACTGGTAAGAGTCAACATGACCATCAACTCTCAAATTGAAAATCGATTTTTGGTATGTGCTCGCACAACCAAACTATCCAGCAGAGAAGAAACGAAGAGATGACATGCTGTGTGGGAGCTGGGAGCAGAGAGGGCCTCGGTGCCAGCCTCCCCTGACAGCCCAGCACACTGGAACCCGCCCTGACCAAAAAATAAAGCCGAGAAAGGGTCCTGGGCAGGAGCCGTGAGTGGAGGGAGTATGGCCAGACTCTTCAGGAGTTGGAAGGTTCTGTCTCACCGTGGGCTGTGACTCCCACAGTCCACCTGTTTGTCAGACTGTCCCTCAGGTGGACTGTGTATGTGTGTATCTGTGTTCTGTACATATGTGGTGTGTGTATGTGTGTATGTGCATGTGTGATGTGTATGCATGTGTGTGTGAATGCGTATGTGTTTGTGTGTGCCTGTGTGTGCCTGTGTGTCTGTGTCTCTGTATGTGTACTGTCCTTTGTGTGTGTGTGTGGGGGGGGGCCAGACTTCCATTAGTGCAGCCTCAGACCTGGAATCAATCCCGTGGGTGCGAAGGTGCCCATGGTCATGGAGGTCCATCTTCCAGCCACCTGGGCCTCCCCAAGCCCCTGTCTGGGGAACCCCCATCACAGGGGTTCCCCAGACAGGGGCTTGGGGAGCAGTTATGGGCTGATCAAACTGTCCACAGTCCAAGAGCAAAGCCCAGCTGCCTTCATAGCTACCGGCACGTGAATGATGAAGAGGGCCGCATAGTCCAGCCCCAGTTTCTTCAGGGACCTTTCCAGGCACTGGAAGACCAAATGTGGCTTAAGGAAAGTCGGCCAAGCCTGCAGGGTCCAAATGAATTACATAGAGCTTTTATTTACATAAAATTACATCTAGTTGCAGCTACTTGGGAACCAAATTGAAAGTTCAGTGTTAAGTGTTTGAACACTGGGCAATGAGGAAAGAGGTCAAAGACTGGAGCATGTGGTTCAACCCACTGAATCTCATAGACTTCCATTAGTGGAAGTCTATGAGCACAAAATTGGGAGTACAGAAAAAATGAGAATTTTAAATTGAAATGAAATGATAAAAATGCACACTATTTGTATGCGGTGAGAGGAGAGGAATCTCAGACTCCTGTGTAATAAACCAGATATGGGACCTGGGACCTGATGCTCCCCTCCAAAACACTCTGCTCACCAAAAAGTGGGTCTGAGGTTTCCAGAGCTTAGAAATGGATCATTATGGATTCAGGTCTGGTGTCAAGGCCTTTAATCCGTTTTATTGACTTCTGTTCATAGCATTGCACCCCTATGTTCCTTGTAGCAATATCTACCATAGCCAATTTCTGGAAATAACTCAGGAGTCAAGGAATAGATGACTGGATAAAGAAACTATGGTACATATACACAATGGAATATTACTCAGCCATAAAAAAGATAAAGTTATGCAGTTCGCTGTCACATGGAGGGACCTGGAAAGTACCATGCTAAGTGAAGTTGGTCGCATACATACTGACACAGAATTATCTCTCTCATAAGTAGGATATAAGGAAACATAATCAAGGAATAATGAGTGCACAAAAACAATGAAAACAAGAACACGAGAACTGGAATTCAGTAGGAAACACACCACCTGAGAGAACTGGGATTAGAACAGGGACGAAGTAAAAACTATGGTGTAGGGAAAATCAACAGGGAGGAAGGGGTGATGCAGAAAGTGGTAAAGTATTATGGATGAAACCCATTTGGCAAAAGGTATGAAAACTACAGTGCAAAACTTATGTATTTAAAAAGTGGCCCTCACACCCAAGAGTAGTAGAGATAAGGACCAGGAGGTCTGCCCCACAGCTTGGAAACTGGCCTCATATGTTAGGGGGAAAGGCACTGAGATAGAGAAGGGAACACCAAATAGAGGATGTTGGGAGGACCCATTTGGGTTGAAAGATGAGTGCCAAAAGTAGACCATAAACCGAACATGAAGGCCACTCAATACCTATATTGCAAACTCACACACCCAAAAGGAGAGAGAACAAGAGTCAATGCTCTGCTGCAGAGGCAGGGTGGGGTGGTGGGGGATGGGGTGGGAGTGGTGGGAGGGATACTGGGAACATTGGTGGAGGAGAATGGGCAATGGTGGAGGGATGGGTAAATGATCACTGTATGACTGAAATGCAAACACAAAAGTTCATAAGTTTGTAACTGTATCTCACAGTGATTCACTAATAAAAAATTAAAAAACTTTAAAAATAAGAATAAAAACTGGCCCTCATAGATGGAGACTTGTTGGTGGGAGGCAAATGAAGGGATGGATGAAAACTGGTGGAGGCAAGTCGACTGGTAAAGGCATTGGTGTTGAAATAACGGATGTCAAAATTCCAATCATGTTTGCACTCATCTGTGGAATATAGAATAATAGACTAGGAGACTAACACCCAAGAATAGTATAAATAAGTACCAGGAGGTTCACTCCATGGCTTGGAGGCTGGTCTCTCATTCTGGGCAACTCAGAGAAGGGAACACCAAGTAAAATGTGGTCGGAGGTCATGCAGGGGAAGGGTGATGCGTGCCGAATGTAGACTAGAGACTGAACGCAATGGCCACGCAACACCTTTATTGCAAACCACAACACCTAATCAGAGAGAGAGAACAAAAGGGAATACCCTGCCATAGTGGCAGTGTGGGGTGGGAGGAGACGGGACTGGGGAGGGTGGGAGGGGTGCTGGGTTTACTGGTGGTAGAGAATGGGCACTGGTGAAGGGATGGGTTCTCAAACTTTGTATGGGGGAAACATGAGCACAAAAATGTATAAATCTGTAACTGTACCCTCATGGTGATTCACTAATTAAAAATAAATAAATTATAAAAAATAAACCAAAAAAACTTTTAAAAACACACAAGACATCTTTAGAGTTTAAGCAGTTGCAATATTGAATAAGTAACTGCATTTTGGTGATGAGTAACTGAACATAGAGATAGATTTGGGCACAACAAAGTGCTGTCAGCAAACTCTATAATTATGAGATAATTTTAACCATGTCAATTCAGGCTGCTTATAACAGAATACCAAAGGAAAGGTGTTTTAGACAACACATGTTTATTTTTGTTACTCTTGAAATCAACAAGCCCAAGATCAAGGTGTTGAATCTAGCGTCTCGTGAGGGTATTCTTAGATTGCATTCAAAGAAAGGATGGATACAGTGGGAGGCCCAGGGAGGGAGAAAACACTTTCAATATTTCAACGTGGATTATGGAGAAAAGTAATCATTTCAGTCCATAGCAGTTGTAATTTCTAGAATATGAAATTGTAAAAGAAAATTAACCTACTAAAATAAATATGATATATTTGATTGAAATGTAGAGAAGCATGTGCCTTTAAGAAAACTGTAAATATTTGCAATAGGAAAGATAGATTATAACGTTTCTGGTTTATTTTGCTTAACAGAAAAAATATAACAAGAAATATCAACTTCAAAAAAAATCCAATCATGAATAACTTTGAAATCTCACCATAAATTTTAAATAATTGTTTTAAGAAAGAAATGGATTATAAGATTTGAATTTGGAGACATTTAAAGGCCGGGTGTCAGGAACCCACTGACTCCTCCGCAGCTCCACAGGAAGCCTGTTGCTGTGAGAATGACTAATGGTGCCTGTGGGGTCCAGAAACTGAGGAGAGGTGGTCTTCCGGCCAACCAAGCCTCAGAAGCCAATTGGCAGCCCCCTGCCTGAGAGCTGAGAGGGCTGAGAGCCTGTCAGAAAAGCAGCTCTGAGAGTACACAAACAGGGGGTCACCTCAGGCTTCCCTCAGACAATGGCACACATTTTCAATCACCTCTGGGGCTGAAAGTGAGTAGAATTTCCACACAGACCCCTCAGTTAGCATGACGGAAACCTCCAAAGACCGTCCTGAGACATGTGGCCAATGAATACCAGTGTGAAGCCAGTTGGTCCCTTCCCTGAGGACAGACACACGCCTCAGAGCCCGCCCCTCACCAATGACACTATCAGGTGCAGCGCCGAGGCGGGTCCTTCCCTCTCCAAAGGCCTCAGTCAAAGGCTTCGGCCACATAGGAGGAAACAGACACTCACGGCCAGACTGTCTGGGGGCGCCCTCCGGGGTAGCAAGGCCGCACCCACAGCCCAGCCCCCGCGTTCCTTGGTGGTGTAGAACAAGCCCTCCCGCCTCACAGTGCCCTCAGCCATCTTTGCGCGCATCGCCTCCCCCTCCTCCTCCTCCTCGTTTTCACAGAAATAGGCAACACTGATGTGCCAGAAGCCAACGTCAATGGCCACTTGGCTGGCCTCACGGACTTTGCTCTTTGGAACCTTCAAAATGCAAGTGAGGAGGACCGTCGGCCTCCCAGCTCAGAGGGAGCATTTCCCACAGCTCCTCTCAGGGAATGCCTGAGGGCCCCATGTCACCTCCTCCCTGAGGCCCTCCAGCCTCTGCAGCTCCCCCTCTCTGCCTTCACACTCCCCTTCTCCTCATTAGAGGTGATCCTGAGCACTAGTAGGAAGATGGTGCCCAGGGCAGCCAGAGTCTCCACCTTGTCAAAGCCCAGCACAGGCTCATGGAGTCCCCACAAACTCCCCCCTCCACAGGAGAACTGCATCAGGGAACAGGCTGGGTGTGGCTGCCACACCCCCCCACTCCCACGGAGTCCCTCTGAGGGATGGTGACGGCCGCCTGGTTGCTCGGACCCCAGAGAATCAAGGAGTCCCCCTGCTTCTGCCCCGGAAACGCCAGCCGCTTCTGTTGTGAGACTGGCCTCAGCCCTGAGGAGACTCGTCCCACATGCTGGTTTCCCCGCCTGATGCTGTGGGGTCCCTGGGTGCCGGGGTCCCTGGGGGGAGTCCAGGAGCTCCAAGAGCAGGGTAGAAGCAAGACATCTGCCCTCACATACACTGGGGCCACCCGCCGCCACCATGCTGCCTCCAGACCAAGTCTGGACCCCCAGGGGCTGCTCGTGCACATCTGCACAGACCAGTCTCACCAGGCCACAGGGGTCACGGCCCTGTCTGAGGTCCAGCCTCTCAGCCCTGCAGGGACCGTCAGCACCCTGGACAGAAGCAGCCCCAGCAGAGAAAGCCAAGCAGGCACCAACAGGCTCCTACCCTGGGCCCCGCACAACCAGTGCACTTGCTAACCCGGCTCTGCCCCCAAAATGTCTATTTCCTGGGTAGCCCCAATTCAGAATATCAAACAGCCCACACCACGTGTCAATCCATGTGCCATGTACATTACCTGATCGACCCTCGAATCAGGAATGCCAAGGGCAGGCCAAGAAACTCCAAGATCATCCCATGCCCGTGCTCTCCCCGAGCACCTACTCCCTCGTTCACAGCCTAGACATTAGTCACCTCTGTGTCCTGGGCAGCACCTCCAGGTATGTTAAGTTTCTGGCACCCCCTGACAGCCCCCGTGTGTCCCTGCCCTGGGGTCTCTTGCAAGCACCCCTCGGGTCCTGGCTGTGCTCAGGCAGCCCCTCCTGATCTAGGCCTCTGCCATCCTCACACTCACATTGTCAGGAGCGTAAGTGCCAAGTCCCAGCACTGGCATCTGGTGCCCGTCACTGAGCCTCACGCTCCAACTGGTCCATCCCCATACACAGAGCACTGCCCACGGTGCTTTCCTGCCCCAGCGCAGAGCCTGCAGAGCGGCAAGAAGTGGGGTACGGGACTCAGGGCTCTTATTCCCCCACAGAGAGGCAGAGTGGGCACACTGCCCAAAGGGCAGCTGGAACTAGACCAGAGTCACAGGTTCTGGGAGTCTTTCTGGTGTCCTCAGGCACAAACTTGGACTCATCCACACATCAGCCATAGGGCTGGTCTCACCTGCGAATCCGTTTACAGGCTCTCCCCCGAGATGCGGTCAGACCCATGGTCAATGCACAAGGGAGCATTTCCACATGAGACCCCCAGAAATCCGTGACTCGGACAGGCTGAGCCAGGCTACTGCTTGCCTGAGCAGTCGTGCAGTTTCTTTCTTCCTCCCCCTTCACTCATCCTTCCTTTTCCTCCTTCCTTTCCTTCTTCCTTCCTCCTCCTATTTTCTCCTTCCTGCCTCCTTTCTCCTATACTTTCTCCCTCCCTTCTGTTCTTTCCTCCTTACCTCCTTCATATCACCTCCTTCATTCCTCTCCCTTTCTTTTCTCCTTCCTTTCTGTCTTCCTTTCTCTCTCGTCTCTCACTTCTAGATCTCATGTTTTGAGTTCACTAGTTAAAAGTCTAATAAATCATGATGGAACTTCATAAAAAATTAATGTTGAACATGAAACCCCTTCTCAGCTCATCTCTCCCCCCCCCTCCTACTATCTTCCTCTAGATGATCTAACTTCCCTCTCACTTTCTCTAGTGTTTTCTTAGCCTCTCACTCTCCACCTCTCTTATACACATACATAACTTAATTGTGGCCAAGATCTATTGTGTAAACTCCAGGTCTAACAACTAATAAAAACATATTGTCGGCGACAATGAGCAGCAACTAACACGGCTCCGGAATGTGGGACTGGGACAGCTTCAAACTGTGGGGGGCACTGGAGTGGGGCAGCACCAGCCCAGCCTCCAGGTCGCCCCGGCCGCCGGAAGTCATGCCCTCGACCCACCGTCGGCACCATCTTGCCACATTCAACAGAGAAGAAGCCGGGCGTTCCGGTAAAGCAACTCGGCCGGAGAATGCTCCGGACCCGAGACTGGGCCAGCAACACCGGAGATCCAGACAGAGGAGGTACAGCTGGTACACCTTCTCCAGATGGAGCCCTGGCGACAATGAGCAGCAACTAACACGGCTCCGGGATGCGGGACTGGGACAGCTCCGAACCTCGCGGCCGCATTAGCAGCCGCACGACCTTTTCTGAAAAATGAAAGCATACAATCTTTTGATGCCATCCAACATGTCTGACTGTTGGAGGAAAACCTCCAAATAATGATAGTAAGATCCCTGTTGAAAATTGAATGTAATCAAAGTAAGGAAAGAGTAAAGTGAAAAATGTCTGCCAGACAGGCAGAGGGGGAGTGGGAGGGGGGTATGCGGGGGTTTGGTGGTGGATCAAATATGAAAACTTTGTAACTGTATCTCAGTGATTCAATAAAAAATAAAATTAAAAAAAAAACATATTGTCCCCAAACCATGAATACATTTGGCTAAAGAAGTCTTGCATGCACCATATCAAAACTAATTATTCACAGGCTGAAGCAACACAGAGCACCTCCATGTCAAGTGTCTGATTTCATTATTCCACATACATGGTATGACATGAGCAGAATCTTGACTGCACTCACTCAGGAAGCTGAGCAGAGATCCAGTCGAGCCAAGTCTCCTGAGAAACCGAGTGGCACAACAGGAGCAAATACTTTCAGAGAAGCATATGGGGAAGGAGCACCCAGTCCCAAGCACAGAAGTCAGTGACTCATGGAGTTCTGGGAGAATAGCTGTAGCTGATCCCACCCAGCCCAGAGGGAACAGGAGCTTCTGCAGTGACCTACATGGGCTTCCACAGTGACTCATACTCATGAACCCACACACACACTGGCCAGCTGTTCCCACATGCAAGACATGGGCCCACGGCACTGTGCGCTCAACATACATGGCCGTCTCTGCCCTGTGGTGCCATCGGGAAGCAGACAGAGGGTCACTCTCCAGTGAATTTACTGCCTGGCATGGAATGGAAGAGCCCGGGGAGGGGAGGGAGGCGTGGGAAAGAAGCTGAGGAGAGAAGGTGGGCAGGGCGTGTGCAAAACAGCAGCAGGATTCTCAGGAGAGCTGCGGAGTGTGAGGTGTCCGGTCTTCACTGTGGCACATAGGTGATCAGGAAATGGTAGTGCAGAATGGAAGCTGACGACAGGCCGCGCAGAGGATCAGCCTTTCCATGGTCTTGAGAGCCTAGAGAGTCACAGTGCATCAGAGAGAAGAAGAAAAAGTCCATGGACCAGGGCTGTTGCTTCAGTGATCAGCAGTGAGGAAGATCAGGGCTGAGGAAGGCAGACTCCTTTGAGGTTCATGCTGCTCCTCACAGCAGCATTTCTTAGGCCACATTCTCTTTGGCTCTGGCCTGCGTCCCAGTCTTGACTTCTCATACATTGTGTGTTGGTTGTGGATCCGTGTCTCAACCCTACATGACAGGAAGAAAAAGTGGCAGGAACTGTGGTCACCTCCCTGAAGCCGCTCGGGCTCATAGATCCTGGCCCTGTCAGAGACGACTCAGCACCAGGCCCTCTGAGAGTCTGTGAGGTTTCCCAGACTCATGCAGCCCCCTCATCCCCTCTCAAAAATCTCTGCAAAGCCCTCTCCTATCACCTCTGCATAAGCCAAATAGCTTAGCAAGAGATAGCATAGGGAACAAGTCTACCATACACTCAGGCCACTAGCATATGAGTTCCCCTGTCTCCTCTCACACAGCTCTTGTGGCTTGAAAATTGGCCTATAAGTTGAGGACACTGAAGTGGGTTAACTCTCACAATCAGGAAAAGAGAATGAGAGATAAAGAGAGAGAATGTGTGTTGAGTGTTTGAGAGAAAGTGGGTGCATGTGAGAGAGTGTGGGAGTGACAGAGTATATGTGCAAGAGAGATATACTCTGTTTTTGTGAGAGTCTGTGAGAGTGTTAGAGAGTGTGAGAGAGTGTGTGAGTGTGTGCGAGTGAGTATGTGAGAGAGTGTGTGTGAGAGTATATGAGACAAAGTGTGTGAGACAGAGTGTGTGAGTGTGTGCATATGGGAGATAATGTGTGTGGGAGTGTGTATATCTGAGAGTATGTGAGTAGATGAGAGTGTATGTGTGAGAAACTGTGTGTGACAGAGAGTATGTGTGTGAGAGATAGTGTGATAGTTGTGAAAGAGAACATTGTAAGAAAGAGTGTGTCTATGAGAGTATCTGAGGGAGAAAGTGCGTTAGTGCATGTCAGATAGCATGTGTAAGTGTGCGACAGTCTGTGTTAGAGATAGTGTGTTTGACCATGGAGGCAGGGGGAGGGTGGGAAGGGGGGGGGGTTAAACCTGGGATATCGGTGGTGGGAAATGTGCACTGGTGGAGGGATGGGTGTTTGATCATTGTGAGATTGTAACCCAAATATGAAAGCTTATGACTGTTTCACGGTGATTCAATAAAAAAAAAATTTTTAAAGAGAGATAGTGTGTTTGAGTGTGTGAGGATGTGTGAGAGAAAGAGACTGTGTGAGTGTATCTGTCTGAGAGCATACAAGTGTGTGCAAGTGTGTGAGAGAGGGAGTGGGTGAGAGAGTGTGTGTGAGATAGAGGATGTGTGTGAGAGGTTGTGTGAATGTGTGTGAGGCAGTGTATGAGAGACAGTGTGTGAGGCAGAGTTGTGAAAGAGAGTGTGTGTGATAGAGAAAAAGTGTGTCTGTGAGAGTGTGTGAGAAAGAAAGTGCGTGAGAGTGTGTGTGAAAGTGTGAGAGAGACAGTGTGTGAGTAAGATAGTGTGCATGTGAGAGAGTGCTTGTGAGAGTGTGTGTGTGAGAGAGTGTGTGAGTGTATATGAGTGTGTAAGAGAGTGGTAAGAAAGTATTGTGAGAGAGTGTGTGTGAGATAAACTATCGGGAGATAGATATGTATTGTGTGAGTGTGTGAGAGAGAGTATGTATGTGTGAAAGTATGTGTGAGAGAGGAAGTGTGTGTAAGAGAGTACATATATGAATTTGTAAGAGAGTGTGTGAGAGAGTATGTGTGTGAGGGTCTGTGTGAGTGTTAAAGAGTGTGTGTGTAAAAGAGGATGTGTGAAGATGCATGTGAGAGTGTGTGTGAGAGTGTGTGAGAATATGTGTGTGAGGGTGTGTGTGTGAAAGAGTGTGAAAGAGTGTGTGTTTTATATTATCTTAACTTATAGAACAAATATAAAATCACCATCAATTATAGATCACATGAGGGGACTGGAGCAATAGTACAATGGGCAGGGCATTTGCCTTGCACGTTACCAACCCGGGTTCCCAGCATTCCATATGGTCTTGCCAGTGCTGTTTTCTCTGAAGAGGATTTCACAGGGTGCTTGTTGTCAGTGTCCTTGCTAAGAGAGCCATGTCCATCTGGGAGCATAGAACTCAGCATTCTCTCAGGAAATAGGCTAATGAAACTTGGTGCTGTGGGCTTGCTTGCACATCTACTCCCTGCTGAAATTAAGGCTGTGGGGATGCCCCAGTGAAGAGGCAAGAGAGGGTCCCATCCAAGGTAGACTCAGCACCATCCTCTGTCCAGCCGCCTGTAGGACAATCTGTATGTAAAGGGGAAAAAAAGCAGAGACCACACATTGACTTGGTTGATGATAAAAACATTCACAAATACATTTTTTCAATACCGTGATTTCTGTTGTGTGTGGCTAAAATACTTTCTAAATCATTTTTGTGACGGAAACCTTAAACTTTTGTTAAGTGATGCTAGGACAAAGAAACTCCGGGTCTGGGCACAGCTTTTCAACTCCACCATTCTTCCTGCACTAACATACACCTCAGAGTCCTGGGCCCTACGAAAACAGGATGAGAACACTGTTCGGGTATCCCAAAGAGGAATCAAAAGAGCTATGCTTGGAGTATCACATTTCACTCAAGTGAGAAAAGGAGTTCTGACCTCTACAGATGGTCAAGAATCAGGGACGCTGTCTCATTTGCCAAGGCGTCAAAAATCAGATGGGCCAGATACATAATGTGATTCAGAGACGACCACTGGAGTAGAGTGGTTACCAACCAGATTCCATAGGATGTCAAAAGACTCTGTGGCCACCCGAGATGGTCAGACTTCTTTGTCAAAACCCTAAATCAATGGTTTGAGGCTCTTCCTGTTCCTGGAGCAAACATATATCATTGGGCTACACAAGCATGCGACAGGGATGAATGGAGACATTATTGGCATCTGATTGAGCAAATCAAAGATCAACAGGATGACAAGTGATACAAGTGATGACCCCGCAATACCGCTTCTGGGAATATATCCCAAGGATGCAAAAAAGCACAGTAGAAATGATGTCTGTACTTATATGTTCATTGCAGCACTGTTCACAATAGCCAAAATCTGGAAACAACCCAAGTGCACTAGAACAGATGACTGGTTAAAGAAACTTTGGTACATTTATACAATGGAATACTATGCAGCTGTTAGGAGAAATGAAGTCATGTAATTTGCTTATAAATGGATAGACATGGAGAGTCTCATGCTAAGTGAAATGAGTCTGCAAGAGAGGGACAGACATAGAGGGACTGCACTCATTTGTGGAGTGTAGGGTAGCATCACATGAGGCTGACACCCAAGGACAGTAGATACAAGGGCCAGGATTATTGCCCCATAGCTGGAAGACTGCTTCATGAGTGGAGGGAAGAAGGCAGATGGAATAGAGAAGGGATCACTAAGAAAATGATAGCTGGAGGAACCAGTTGGGATGGGAGATGTGTGCCGAAAGTAGATAATGGACCAAGCATGATGACCTCTCAGTGTCTGTGTTGCAAGCCATAATGCCCAGAAGTAGAGAGAGAGTGTGGGGAATATTGTCTGCCATGTAGGCAGGAGGAGAGTGGGAAAGGGGGTGTATACCAGGATATTGGTGGTGGGGAATGTGCACTGGTGGAGGGATGGGTGTTTGATCATTGTGTGATTGTAACCCAAATATGAAAGCTTGTAACTATCTCACAGTGATTCAATAAAATTAAAAAATAAAAAATGGTAAGTGAAGGCTGGCATCCAGCTCAAGGACTGGGCACACGGCCTGCAGCAGGAGACCTGGGTTTCATCCCGGCATCACAGTGTCCCCTGAGCACTCCACAGCAAACCCAGGAGAAAGCCATGAGCAGCTTCTGAACACCACCAGGTGGCACTCAAAACAGAAGAAGAAATTCAAGAAGTGGATAAGAGCATGTTTTGCCAGAGCAAATTCAATTCTGAATTTTAAAATATATATTGAAATATATATATAATATATATAACAATGAGAAATCATTGTTATGTGGAAGAATATATAATCTATGTAACTGCAATTGGATTATGTCAACATTGTAAAAAATATGGGACTGGATGCCACCCCAGGAAGGGAAAGGCTTTTCTCTCTCTCAACCTTTCCTTTTGCCGGTGGCGTGGCAACCGCCATCTTATAAGGCCCACTAAACAGAGGTACAAGCTTGCAGGGACAGAATGCGCTGGAGATCACGGGCTGGAAGGCGTTACCAGCGCTGCTCTCCACCCAGATGTGACCCCGAGTGGCTGCACATGAATGGCTCCTCCGTTCCTGAGCGCCCGTGATCCCGGAGGCCCACTAACTATTTTCAGAACCCAGCGGCTTCTTGCAGAAATGCCTCTAGACTGTGAACTGAGCTACAGCCCCACGCCGCCCCAGGAGGGGAAAGGTTTTTCTCTCTCGGCCTTTCCTTTCACCGGCAGCATGGCAACCGCCATCTTACAAGGCCCACTAAACAGAGGTACGAGTTTGCAGTGATGCGATTTCTGGCAGAAATTTCTGTGGACTTAATTACTAAAATACCAGAAATCTAAAACCACGTGGCCGCTATTGTGTCCAAGCAACTTCATATGATCTTCATTCTCAGCAGTGGAAAACAAACTATCAAATGATGCTTTTTCGGCGGGTCTGATTGTTAGGGGAAAATTCCAAATAATAATAGTGAGTTTTCTGTTGAAATATTGAATGTAATCAAAGTAAATATAAAGTAAAATGAAAATCATCAGCCACACAGGTGGGGGCTGGGTGTGGGATGGGAGGTATACTGGGATTCTTGGTGGTGGAACATGTGCACTGGTGAAGGGATGGGTGTTTGATCATTGTGTGACTGAGACTTAAACCTGAAAACTTTGTAACTTTTCACAGGGTGATTCAATAAAATTTTTTTTTAATTTTTTAAGAATATGGGGCTGCAGTGATAGCATAGCAGGTAGGGTGTTTGCCTTGCACACGGCTGACGGGGTTCGATTCCCAGCATCCTATATGGTCCTCTGAGCACCGCCAGGAGTAATTCCTGTGCTGTGCCGGGTGTGACCCAAAAATAAAATATTGTAAAAAATAATTGCTTAGAATTTATGCATTTTAAAAAGGCTCTCCAAATATTAAAAATAGACCCAAATGTGACCCAGAGATGACAGATTTTTTCTGAGAAATGTGGGACTCTGGAAGATATTCGCCTGATATTTCGATGCACTCTTCTTCACAGCAGACAAGAAACAAAAAACTAAATGCCCAAATGAGAGAGTGTAGCTGAGCCTCCTCAGAGAGGAAGTGGGACAGCTGCCAACAAAATGGAATGATGTCCTTTGTGCAAACATGGTGGGACTAGGGATGAAATTGGTCAAGAGGGGAGAATAAATTACTGCATGTTTTCAAACACATGAGGACAGAATGACACAGGAAATAGCTGACAAGCCAACAAAACCATACTCAACTCTGGCCGAGGAACTTTGCCCCCAATTCCCAAGTTCTAAGCCATTTACATGTTGAAATAGTGACTGAAAAATCAGGACACAAACCCCTTAATCTGAGTCTTTATTGTTCCACGGGGAGAAAAAGACCAGACGGGGGAGGACAGCGGAGCCCTCAGGCGCTGCCCCGTCAGCCGTGCACGCAGCTCTCTTCACGCAGCACACGAAGCCTCAGTACTCGTCAGCAAACGGGTAGTTGGGGTGGCCCATCCCACTGCGGGTAGAGGATGGGTCAGAGTGGTGGCCGCCTTCTTGAGGCATCGACCAGGGTGCTCGAGGGCAGGGGCTGGGCCAGGACCCCCCTTTGCACACTATGACAAATTCTCCAACACATGGAATGGCCCTGGACAAGTCCCCACCCCCTTTGAGTCCCACAGACCAGGGGACATGGCGCCAAGGCCATAGGCGTTAGAGACCCCAGTGTCTGAGCCGGAAGGGCCACAGCCCCAGGCTAGTCCCTCCTCAGAGTTCACGTGGTCCCTGGACAGGAGGAGACCAGGGGGCCTCCCTGCACTCTCACCCTCCAGAACACCCAGCCCTTCCCCCACGGGCCGCTCTAAGGGATTTGGGGCCCCAGAGATACCCCACACCTGTTTTCACAGCTCTTTCCCTGTCACTCAGTGGTCAGCCCTCACTTTTGCTTCCTTCCACACCTCTCTTTTGGGGAGTCCCCTGCCCTGTCCCCCCAGCTGTCCCGCAGACCCTGGGAGTGACCTCTGTGAGACAGAATCAGGAAGTGGGTCCCCGGACACTAAATCTGGGGCTCAGGCCACAATAGTGCTTTCACATGAGGGCACGAGGCATTTTGAGGCAGTCCTGGGCCCAGTTCCTGGTGCTGCCCACTCAGTACCCTGACTGGGCCTTGGGCCTGTGGAGTCCAGAAGCTCAGTTCCACATCTCTGTTAACACCAGCTCATTGACCTGCCCCAGGAAGCTTGTTCCCTACTATCCGCAAAATGCACAGGTGCCCCATTGCAATCGCCTGTGCCACACTTACAATTCCATGCTGAAATAGCGGAAGTTTTTATTAAGGCTCTCTAAGGCTTTCATATCCTCTGGAGATAATTCAAAATTAAATATCTGCAAGAAGAAAAGAATCTCATGAGGACTTATGCCCAATCAGCAATCTATTTAGGGATCTTGCCATCAGCTTTGATGCATTGATTGAGATGTACCTTTGCCTCAGTTTCCCCATCTCCTTTTGTCCCCATTGAACAAAACATAAATAAAATATAAAAGTCACACCACTGGGCCATCATAACTCTGAGTGAATTGCTTCTGAAACAAGTGAATTCCTTTCCTTTCTATTTTGAAATGGAAGGAAAACAGGACCAAATGGACAAAGAAGCTGTTCCTGGAGTCACACTTTGGTGGATCTTTTCATCCCCCATGACCCCTGTGAGTCGATAAGCTCTAGAACTTGAGCAAACAAGGGAGAGAGCGCACCTGCCTGCAGGCTCTCTCCAGGGTTAACTGGTCTCAGGAAGAGACTCCCTGACCAAGGGCACAACCACCCACCTGCCCAGGATGGTCCCCACGCTCTGCTTTCTGCGTACAGAGTCCTCCCTCCACCAGGAGAAGCCCAGTGTGTCTGGGGGTTACTCAAATCTCACAGAGAAGGCCCCTGTGAATGGAGTCTCTCCCCCTCAGCCTAGAGCAGCCTCTATTGGGTGTCCATGTTCTGATTGGAGAGTCCATGAAGCTGACAGAGCAGCAGTAAGAGAGTCCAGGTGGGAAGCAGAGGGATTGATGCATTGGGCGCTTTCATGGAAAGCACAGTGGTCCTCTCTCTGCCTTCGGCCTGTCCCTCTGCGGTCTCCTTAACACGCTGCAGGCAGGCCATGGCGCCGTGGGCTTGGGGTAGCAGGTTGAGTTGCACGAGAGCAGAGGATTTTTTTCTCACTGTCCCAACCAGGCAGACTTGACCTTCAGATGTCCCCAAAACTACATAAAATAAGTCCAGAGCTCAAGAATAGGAATATTTGCCTTATAAGTCACTTGCTCCAATGTCTTCCTCTCCCCAAATAACACATTGTGAAATACTAAGCCCTCGTCTAAAATCAATATGGAGCTCACACAGTTCCTCAAAGTGTGTCCAGGTTCACAGGGAGCGCTGTCCGTAGGAAGCCCCGGGAGAAAGGATGGGGCTCTGGAGAACCCCTCCCCTGTGAACCTCCTTCCAGCCCCGGCCTGCCAGGAGCTGTGTGGGGACAGTGAGCACCATGGCCCAGAGCCTGAACTGCACAGGTCAGGTTGGAGAGCCCCAGGTACCTCCCCACAGATTCAGTTTCAAGAGGAGAAGTTGTAGGTGGGGGACACACAGCACTGAGGCCCAGGGTGGGGCTGAGCATCCCCTCCCAAAGGCCAGACCCCCATGGCTCCAGGTGCAAACAGAGCGTCATGGGGTAGAGAAGGGACGAGGGGAACCAAGGTTTCCCAGGGGCTGTGTAGGGAAGGGCCCCAAGCCTGGTGCTCACAGAGCTAAGTCTGTTCACGTCACACCCAGGAGGTGTCTGAGCTACCCCAGAGGCCAGCAAAACTGGCCCCAGTGCCTGTGCTCTGTCTTCTGCCTGTGGTCTTCCCCCTGGACACCAGGGAGGGCCAAAAAGGAAAAGGATATGTGGGTGTTTGCTCACAAGTGAGAGAGTCGGCGACTCGTCAGCCTCATCACTCTGGGCCACCGTGCCCATACCTGGAAGTTCTCCTTGATCCTCTTCTCCGTAAAGCTCTTGGCCAGCACCACCACCCCCCGCTGCAGCTGGTAGCGCAGGGCCACCTGCCCCGGGCTCTGGCCGTGTTTCTTGGCGATGGTCGTCAGGACCGGCTCCTCCAGGAGAAACGGACTGTTTTCTGGAAAGCTAGAAAAATGAAGCACATGATGGTGTGAAGGGTCTAGATCACAGCACCCAAGGACCCATATGCCCGTAAGCTGGAAGAAAGGAGGAAGAACGTGGTGTTGTTTCACGGTTGATATCAAGGGTATGCATAGATTCATTCATAATCGTAAGTCACTGATTACAACCAAAGTCACCATTAATAGAAAAATGGAAAATAATCAGAGGTAGATGCCCAACAATGAAAGTGACTTGTTGGAAGATGAGATAAAGGGATTAATAGAAAAATGGAAAATAATCAGAGGTAGATGCCCAACAATGAAAGTGACTTGTTGGGAGATGAGATGAAGGGATGGCATGCTAAGCAAGGAAGCTGGGCGCAGAGAGGGCCTCGGTGCCTGCCTCCCCGTCAGCCCATGCATAGGAACTGGCCCAGACTGAAAAATAAAGCCAAGAGAGGGTCATGGGGCAGGAGCAGTGCATGGGGGGCAGTACGGCCGGACTCCTCAGGAGGTGGAAGGTTCTGTCTCACCACAGGCTGCCTGTGGTTCTGTCTCACCACAGGCTGCCTGTGGTTCTGTCTCACCACAGGCTGTCTCACCACAAGACCGACCCCCACTGTCCACCTGTTTGTCAGACTGAGGGACTTAGAGTGCATGTGTGCCACGTGGAAAACACATGCATCACCTCACTTTCTAAATGCACGTAGGCTGTGAAAGGCAGTTCCATATGAGCCTGGCATGTTTAGAACCTGGGCCCAGCCCAGCGTGACATGCTTCCCAGCACTGCTGGTGGGTCCCCCATCAATAGTGAGAAGAGAATATTAGAGTGGGTTGGAGTAGAGAGACACACGGGTGGAACAGTTCTGCAAAAATGTCAGTGAGGATCTCAGCCTGGGAGGCTGCAGGGCGTCTGCAGCTATGATGTTGGCACGTCTGTGTCTGAACTATCTTGCAGCAGAGAGACATGATTTGGGAGAAGAGGTTGCCAGTAGGGTTGCTGAGGCAGGAACTTTAGATGCTCTCATTACAAATGTGGGATTCTCTGCGATCCCAGGGCGCTGTAGGCCACGAGGACGATGTCCCTGGCCCTGCAGAAGTCCAGTAGCTTCTGCTGGTTCAGGTAAGGGTGACACTCCACCTGTGGGACCAAGAACACAGACATCAGGCCCCCGAGGAAGCTCACCCAAGTCAGGAGCAGACAGGGAGCTTGTTCGGGCACGTTCTTCCCAGAGACCCTCTCACAGGCAGGCCCAGGGTGCCAGCATCAGATCTGAGGGAACTGTTTGTTTTCTTTGCTTCGCTTTGCTTTTTGCTCACAAGTGGGAGAGTCAACGACTCATTGATCAAGAGTCATTGATCAAGAATCAGGGGTTACTCCTGGCTCTGCACTCAGGAATTATCCTGGCAGTGCTCGGGGGGGACCCTATGGGATGCCAGAGGTCAAACCCAGTCAGATACATGCAAGGCAATTGCCCTCCCGCTGTGCTATCACTCTGGCCCAAGGAAACTGGTTTCTTCTGGTTCTTTATGAATGTTTGGAAAAACTAGACTCAGACCACGTGAGAACCCTAAATGCCATTTCCTCCTGGGAGAGACCAGGTTGCTGAGACCCATAGTTGATTCTGACCCAGTGCTAATGGAGTCGGTGGACAAACTCACATCACAGAACCGTGCTCCCCGCTGACCGAAAGGTCAACAGTGGGCTCCTCAGAAGGGCAGTAACTGCAGTTGGGACATGATCCCAGTCACAGCTCAGCAACGACAGCAGCGGAGAGATACAAGAGCTGAGGCAGAAATTCAGCTACAGAACCCAGTAAGTGCAATAATCTGTGTGGGGAAATTAAGGGAAAGGACTTCATTTCCTTCAAATTTTTGGAGAGGAGGAGGGAAGAGCAGACAGTGGGAGGGGTGGGAAAGAGCAGTAGAGGAAGTTAGAGAGGAAAGGTGATCTCTTGGCTTAAGAGGGAGATGTGGCATTTGCTAGATGTTCAGTGAAGAGGCTGGGTCCGTCCGCCAGCTTTCAAATGTGGCAGAGGAAGTGTGGCTGGGCTATAAACTGATTATTGCATAACCATGGAGATGCGTCAAGGAAGGTGGCCATTGTTACAGTCTCTTACCATTTTACAGAGATATTACAAAGACAAAAATCTCCTAAAATCTACAAAAAGAATATCCCCATGCTTTATATTTTCTCACAAAATAAAAAATCCATAAAACAAACACAACACCAAAAAGAATCCCACTTAAAAACAAAGGGTAATTTTTCCACCTCCCCATGCTAAAGTTTCATCATGTTCCTCCACAAAGGGTTACGGTCTTTGCAGCACGGCACACGCTGTCTGCTTAGCCAGCCCGACTGTGTGTTGTGACTCTCCCCTCCCCGGGCTCCCTGTCCAGTCCCCAGGAGCAGTGACCCTCTGGCCCCAGCTGCTGCTGATGGCGGTGCTGACCCAGGAGTTGGGCTCCATCAGCAGCGCTGAGTGACCAGGACACCCCGGGGGGCCCTTGCGCAGAGCTTCTAGAGGCCCTGGCAGGTCCTGCCATGAGCAACGCCAGCCTCCTGCAAACAGGAGCCCTGGGCCAGCGTGTCCACCAGGCAGCCTCGCCCCTGCCCGAGGGAGCCGGCCCTCTGTTCCCAGGCCTGTCCGGACCCCCACAGCAGATGCACCCTGACTGGCCAGCCCTGCGGGGAGGCTCCGGGTGTGCAGGGCAGCGCCCGCCTCTCCACCATGGCCTCCCGACACATCCCAGCACAGATCTCCGAAACGCAGCTGGAAACTGCTGGACCTTCCCGTTCTCACAGAAGCTCTAATGGTTTTAGATTCTTTACAAAGCTCCAATTAGAATCTTAGGATAGTTTGCTATTTTTTCCAGATCTTTCCAGGAATTCTCCATAAACAGATCCCTAGAAGCAGAGTAAGAGAACGAGTATACATTTCTGAATGCATTATTAGATCATTTTCAAACTTACTGACTAAGGTTTGCCAACGCGTGTGGGCCATGAGTGACCCTGGGCAGAGCTGGCACGTGTGGAAGGTGTCTGCAGGGGGTGTTCCAGCCTCGTCTGCACCTGCCACGTCACAGCGTCTGTGGGGCTGCACTGAGCCCCCAGCACTGACCCAGGGACTGTCCTTCCCAGCCTGGCGGCTGCTCACTCAGTCCCCCTTGGCTCACTCAGCCCATCAAACTCTCAGACACCCCTGGCTCCCGGCTCTCAGCCTGGCGGAAAATACTCACAGACCTCTGACCGGGCCCTGCCCCTCCCTGGCCGTGAGAGCTCTGAGCTCGCCCAGGACTGACCGTCCAGCTCTGTGAGCACAGTTAACGCAGCGCAGATGGGAACGAGATCCCCTCCAGCTCCTTGAGGGGCTCCGGACACAGGCCCTGGGCAAGACCCCTCCCACAGCATGTCAGAGGCCCCCGCATGCCCGCCTGGGAGAGGGCTCTGCCCCCATCCGCCCTCCCAGCCCGGGCATCTCTGCACTCAGCGGCAGCCAGTGCCCGGCGGACCCCTGGGCACAGTGGGGGCAGGGACGGGGCAGGGGCACACAGGGCCCGCCCAGGCCTCACCTGGTTGCACACGGGCTTGTACTTGAGCCCCGGCTTGCTGAGGATCATCTCCAGCAGTTTGCGGTTGAAGTTGGACACACCGATGGACCTGGTCAGCCCGGCGTCTTTGCAGCTCTCCAGGGCCTGGGGACGGTGCACGGGAAGCCATGTCGTCTGTGTGTGCCCTGAGACCGGGTCCCCTGAGACCGTGTCCCCAAGACCCCTTTTTCCACAGGCGGGTCCCTGCTGTCGGGGCCGTGTCCCCGCACCCCGGCCGTGTCCATGCATGGGCCTGTCCCTGGTTTAGGGGGCCCCCAGGGGGTGCTCTGGGCTCACGCAGGGCCAGGATGGAGTCCAGGCTCCTCTGTGCCAGGCCGTCCTTTGCCCTTGGGCCTTCTCCCTGCCCTGTGGAGATTCCATACCAAAGGGCACCAGTGTCGGCCCTAGAGACTGGCCTCTGGCAGGGGACACGTGTCTGCCTGAGGGAGCAGGGAAAGTTTGAGACGGGCACTCAGGAGAATCCACCCAAAACCAGCCCCCTTCCTGGAGCCCCAGACCCTAACCCTTTGCAGTAACCTGGGGTCCTCTGAGTGAAGGCCCCAACCCTCTGAGCAACTGACACCTTGTTTGGCTCCAGTCCCCACTAAACTGGGTGGCCAAAGGCCCAACAGAGGTGCCCAACACCCTGATAGGATGAAACTGTAGAGGTCACCCCAGCACTGTGGCACGGACAGACACCCCTGCCCTGGGCTCTGGGACTCAGGCCCTGACCCCTCACCCCATTGGTGACTGCTCTGGTTTCAAGCATTCCTTGGCTGTAGGGTCGCACTCACCTCCCATGTCTGACACAGGTCCACAGTGTCGAGAATAATCTTCCCACTGGCGTCTGTGGGCAGGAGGTCCTCCCCCGGCTGCAGGACAGAGAAGACAGGGGAGACATCTCATTCACAGCACCTTCACCACTCAAATATGCACATAGAGTATGTGTGAGTGTGTGTGTTTGAGTGTGCGTGAGTGTGTGTGTTTTTGAGTGTGTAAGTGTGTATGTGTGCTTGAGTGTATGTGACTGTGTATGTGTGTTTGAGTGTGTATGTGAATGTATATTTGCGTGTTTGAGTGTATGTGAATGTGTATGTGTGTTTGAGTGTGTGTATGTGTGTGTTTGTGTGTGAGTGTGTTTGTGTGCCTGAGTATGTGTATGTGTGTGAGTGTGTGTGAGTGTGTATGTGTGTGATGTGTATGTGTGTTTGAGTGTGTCAGTGTATGTCAGTGTGTGAGTGTGAGTGTGTGTCTGTGTGTGTGTGTGTGTGTGTGAGAGAGAGAGAGAGAGAGAGAGAGAGAGAGAGAGAGAGAGAGAGAGAGAGAGATCCCTGATTTCAGTTCTCTGAGTCTTGGATCTGGAATGAAATCAATGGGGCTGGAGCATTAGTACAGGGGGAAGGCATTTGCCTTACAGGCGTCCAATCCACATTCAGTCTCCAGCATCCCATATAGTCCCCTGAGCACCACCAGGAGTAGTTCCTGAGTGAAGGGCCAGAAGTGACCCCTGAACATCACCAGTGTGCCCACGAGAAACAAACCAAATTACAGGTAGAAAGGTGTTTCAAGGGGAGCAGAAGTGGCCATCACCCATATCATCTCCTGAGGCTCCTCCCCCGCCAGCAGCAGCCCGTGCCACCAGAGCAGGGTGAAGAGTATCCTCACGGAGCGGGCTACCTGCAGGGCTACGGGGATGTGAACGAGGCAAAGGTCCACGTAGTCCAGTCTGAGCTTCTTCAGGGATCGGTCCAGGCACTGACGAACCAATTCTGGTCGTAAGAAGGTTCCCCAGACCTGCAGGGTCCAGAGAACTATCAGTAGCTTCTAGTTTTACGCATCTGGGGCACAGATCCGACCCAGACATTGCAAACATGAATACCAGGGGCCTGAGAAACAGACCAAGGGGCTGAAGCTGTCCGTGCGGGACCCCTGCGTCCCTGAGCAGGAGTTTTCAGAGTGGGGGCACTCCCAGTGAGACCCTGATATGGCTCCATCCATGGGTACAGACAGACGACATCTCAGAGCCTGCCCCTCACCTATGACACCATCAGGGGCAGCTCCCAGGAGGGTCCTTCCCTCTCCAAAGGCCTCAACCATCCAGGAGGAAACAGACACTCACACCCAGACTGCCTGGGGGCACCCTCTGGGGTAGCAAGGCCGCAACCACAGCCCGAACCCGCTTACCTTGGTGGTGTAGAACAAGTCCTCCCGCTTCACGGTGCCATCAGCCATCTTCACGCGCATCGCCTCCCCCACCTCCTCCTCGTTTTCATAGAAGTAGGCAGCATCGATGTGCCGAAAGCCAACATCAATGGCCACTTCGGTGGCCTCACGGGCTTTGCTCTTTGGAACCTTCAAAATGCGAGTGAGGAGGACAGTTGGCCTCCCTGCTCAGAGGGAGCATTTCCCCCAGCTCCTCTCAGGGAACGCCTGAGGGCCCCATGTCACCTCCTCCCTGAGGCCCTCCAGCCTCTGCAGCTCCCCCTCCCTGCCCTCACACTCCCCTTCTCCTCATTAGGGGTGACCCTGAGCCTGGGGAGGGAGCTGGTGCCAAGGTCAGCCAGAGTCTCCACCTCCTCAAAGCCCAGTGCAGGCCCATGGGGTCCCCGCAAACTCCCCCCTCCCACAGGAGAACTGCAGCTGTCGCCCCCCGGATTCCCTCTGAGGGATGGTGACAGCCGCCTGGTTGCTTGGACCCCAGAGAGCCAAGGGTCCCGCTGCTTCTGCCCCAGAAACACCAGGCACTTCTGTTGTGAGACTGGCCTCAGCCTGAGGAGACCCGTCCCACACTCTGGTTTCCCCGCCAGGGGCTGTGGGGTCCCTGGGTGCCGGGATCCCTGAGGAAGGACAGAACAGAGGTGCAGGACTTGGAGACCTTGGGCTTATGCAGGACCTGTAGCAGAAGCCTCACGTTTCACCGAGACCATCGTCTCCCCCACAGGTACAAGCCTCCTCTGAGCTCAATTCCTGACTCCGAGGACAGTCTGCACAGGGCCCCAGGGGTCACCTTCCCTGTCCAGGGTCCAGCCTCTCAGCCCTGCAGGACCATCAGCACCCAGACAGAGGCAGCTCCCACAGAGAAAGCAGAGCAGGCGACAACAGGCTTCTTCCTGGGGCCCCACACAGCCAGTGAACTTTTCCTGCAAATCCTGTGATTAAAATTCCTGCTGTACAGAGGGTGAGGTATGGACACTAGGACTCTGGACTGTGTGACCACACCTGAGAGGTGAAGTCTGGAAAAACACTGTGGGTCGTGAGTCCCGAGCTCCTAGACACTCCAGCCCCGGGGTTGCTGTGCAGGTGTGCTGCTGACCACAGAGGTCTCCAGGCTCTGCCTCCAGAGCACGATTCACCCACCCACCCACCCACCCCCCTCCCAGAGCTCCCAGAGGGGCGTCAAGGCCTCAGGGAGAATCCCAGTCCAGCTCCTGGTGCCTGAGCAACAAGGTGCCCTTTGGAGTGCGCAGCCTGGGCCTGTGCAGCCTCTCAGGGGACAGAAGCTCCCGGCTGGGACCCTCCTGCAGCTCCTTCCAAGCCTCAACTGCAGCTGCCAGGCAGCACCAAGATTCTTTCTGCCCCGTCTGAAGCTCAGATGTGACCTTAGAGGAAGGACTTGGCACTGAGCTGCAGACCAGCTGTGTGATCCCCGCACTGAGAGCTGCCCATGCACGTGAAGGGAGCAAAATAGTGTCGTCATGGCAAGACATAAGATTCCAGAAGAGAATCCCTGGGTCACCCAATGCCCTCCCTGTCTCCGGGTCGGTTATGTGCATTGACAGGGACCCAGACCTCCACACGAGTGGGAAGTGACTCTGATGAGTCATTTTCCCCTAACAGCACCTCAGGACACCCCATCTGCCCAAGAACAACCCTGGCCAGCCGCACACCAGGAGAGACCCTCAGAGCCGGGGCCGACCTAACCCCAGATACTTACATCCGGAGTGGCGTAAGTGCCAAAGCCCAGCATCGGCATGCTGTGCCCGTCACTCAGCTTCACACTCCAACTGCCCTTGAGGTCCATCTCCATGCACAGAGAAGTTGGCCAGGGTCCTTCCACTGGTCCAGCCAGAGCCAGGAGTGCTGTCACAGCACGTCTTGGAGTTTTTATCACTTTGGCACAGATAGGCGGGCCGGGGCACGCTGCCAAGGATTCCAAAGTGAAACTGGGCCAGGCGCTGCTGTTTCTGGGCGTCCCCTGTGTCAATAGAAAGCTGCAGGGGCCTCTCACCCCCACGGCCCAGCACCCTGTGAAGGGGCCAGGCCCTGTGTGGCCCCTGGTGGCAGCCAACTGCATGGGCATTTCTTGGCGCTCCCGCCTCCTCGTGGGGAGCAACTGGGCCTGGGCCCCTCTGAGGATTCTTGTCCTCAAGGACAAGCTCTGCCCCCACCAGGCGCCTGTCCCAGCCTCTGCAGATCAGGTGGGTCCCCTCCTGTAGCCAGCACAGTGCCCGCACACGTCCCCCACAACAGAGAGGGATCAGTCCAAAAGACCCTCCACACAGGGCCCTCCTACACCAGGACGCTCCTACACCGGGACCCTCCACACAGGACCCTCCTACATCAGGACCCTCCACACAGCATTTCCCTAGTAATAAGTGGTGGTGAGTATTTTTTATATGCCTACCAGCCATTCTCATGTCTTCTTGGGTGAAAGGTCTGTTTATCTTCTCTCCCCATTTTCGATGAGGTTATTAGATTTTTATCTTGTTGAGTTTTGTATTTGCTTTATAAATATTGGATATTCCCGATATCCAATATTTATCCAAATAGGGTATTTGCCTTGCACATGGCCGACCCAGAGTCAATTCTTCCTCCTCTTTCGGAGAGCCCGGCAAGCTACCAAGAGTATCTCGCCCGCACAGCAGAGCCTGGAAAGCTACCCGTGCTGTATTTGATATGCCAAAAAAAGACAGTAACAACAAGTCTTACATTACTTGTTACTGGCGCCCGCTCGAGCAAATCGATGAGCAACAGGATGACAGTGACAGATTCATCCTTTATCTGACATATTGTGTGCAAATATTTTCTCCCTTTTTATTTTGGTTTTTTACCATGCAAATTGAATCAAAAAGGTATATGCACACTTGTGTTCATCGCAGCACTGAGTACAATAGCCAAGCTAAGGAAATAATCCAAATGCCCAACTACAGATGAATGGATCAAAAATGGGTGGTGTATTTACATAACAAAAGATTATGCAGCAGTAACAAAGATTAAAATCACACAATTAGCCTCTCTGGGTGGAACTAGAGAGTATCACACTAAAGGGAAGTCAGTCACAAGGAAAGGTATGGGGGCCGGAGTGATAGCACAGCGGGTAGGGCGTTTGCCTTGCACCCGGCCGACCCAGGTTCAATCCCCGGCATCCCATATGGTCCCCCAAGCACTGCCAGGAGTAATTCCTGAGTGCAAAGCCAGAAGTAACCCCTGGGCATCGCTGGGTGTGACCCAAAAAGCAAAAAAAAAAACAAAAAAACAAAAAAACAAGGAAAGGTATGGACAGATGATCTCTCTCATCAGGAAGGTACAAGGATACACAGTAAAGGTGAAACAAAAGCCAAAAGCAACAGGAAGGGAGAGTTTGTCGCACAGCACTGAGTTTTGGGTAGGCCTGGCAGGTTCCGAGGGCTGGAAGGGACTGTGGGGGGCCCTGCTGGGAGGCTGCTGGCTCTCCGGGGTAGAGCTGGGGTCAAACTGCGCATGTATGAAACGAACAGTGTTGTAAAGCACAGAATCTCACTCAAATAAATGTCTTAAATTTAGGGTTTATTTTAATTGACCATTTAGTATAAATACCAACCCAAAGGCTTTCAAGTTAACTTGACCGATGATTAATCTTTAGTAAGTAATAACTAATTTCACTGTATCACTGTATTGCTGTCAACCCGTTGTTCACCGATTTGCTCAAGCAGGCACCAGTAACGTTTCCATTAGTCCCAGCCCTGAGATTTTAGCAGCTTCTCCTTACTCATCTTTCCCAACTATTGGAGGCTCTTTCAGGATCAAGGGAATGAGACCTGTTATTGTTACTGTATTTGGCATATTGAATTGCCATGGGGAGCTTGCCAGGCTCTTCCGTGAAAAAAAAAAACTAATTTAATAAAATAAAATTTTGTTACTTGCTAAATTTACTCATGATCACGATCACGAAATCCTGTTGATCATCGAGGAGCTTGAGCGGTCTCAGTAACCTCTACATTTGTCCCATCCCTGAGATCCTAGAAGCCTCTTTCTTCTCGGCCTTCTAACGATGCTGCATTGGAGGCTCTTTCAGGGTCAGGGGAATGAGATTCAGCTAGTTACTGGCTTTGGCATATGGATACACCATGGGAAGCTTGCGAGGCTGTTCCATGTGGGCAGGAATCTCTCAGTAGCTTACGAGTTTCTCCCAGAGGGAAAAGTAGGTTATAAGATATCACGCAGCCACAAAGCGGCCGCGCGCTTCTGGGAGCTTGCTTTTAAGTCTCTGGGTGTTGGCCGTTGATGGGATTACACACACCTGGGTTCCTCTGCCAGTACCGTCATGCATGAGGCTTGTCCGAACGTGTGGAGAGGGGCCTTGATCATGGCTGTGGCGAGGTTCCGGTGGTCTTCAGCCGCCGGGAGCTCTGCTCGGGGCGGGGAGGGAAGCTGGAACCCATCCCCTCCGAGGGGACCCGGGGAAGACAGCCAGGCATGCTGGCAAGAGACTCTCTATTTGTGCCAGCACCATTTGTTAAAGAGACTTTCCTTGCTCCACTTCACATCTCTTGCTCCCTTATCGAAGATTAGATGGTCATACATTTGGGGTTGTGTATAGGGATATTCCACCCTGTTCCATTGGTCTACGGCTCTGCCTTTGTTCCAGTACCATGCTGTTTTAATTGTTACTGCTTTGTAGTAAAGTTTGAGGTTAGGGACGGTGATGCCTCCCATCGTCTTTTTCCCAAGAATTGTTTTAGCTATCCTTGGATGTTTGTTATTCCATATGAACTTTAGGATTGCTTGATCAGTTTCTTTGAAGAATGCCATGGGTATCCTTATAGGGATCGCGTTGAATCTGTATAATGCTTTGGGGAGTATTGACATTTTGACAATATTGATTCTCCCTATCCATGAGCAAGGTGTATGTTTCCATTTTCTCATGTCCTCTTTTATTTCATGGAGTAGCGTTTTATAGTTTTCTTTGTAGAGGTCCTTTACATCCTTGGTTAGGCTGATTCCAAGGTACTTGATTTTCTGGGGCACGATTGTGAATGGAATTGCTTTTTTCGTGTCCCTTTCCTCTGCCTCATTGTTTGTATATAGGAAAGCCATGGATTTTTGGGTATTGATTTTGTAGCCTGCAACTTTACTGTATAAGTCTATTGTTTCTAAGAGTTTCTTAGTAGAGGCTTTGGGCTCCTCTAGATATAGTATCATATCATCTGCAAATAGTGAGAGTTTGATTTCTTCCTTTCCTATCTGGATGCCCTTAATCTCTTTTTCTTGTCTAACAGCTATCGCAAGTACTTCCAGTACTATATTGAAGAGAAGTGGTGAGAGTGGGCATCCTTGTCTTGTGCCTGATCTTAGAGGAAAGGCCCTTAGCACAACTGGACAACCACATGTAAAAAAAATGGGCTTAGACCTTGACCTGACACCATGCACAAAAGTCAGATCAAAATGGATTAAAGACCTCAACATTAGACCACAAACCATAAGGTACATTGAAGACAAGGTCGGCAAAACCCTCCACGATATTGAAGATAAAGGTATCTTCAAAGGTGACACAGAACTAAGCAATCTAGTAAAAATAGAGATCAACAAATGGGACTACATTAAACTAAAAAGCTTCTGCACCGCAAAAGATACAGTGACCAGAATACAAAGACTATCCGCAGAATGGGAAAGGATATTTACACAATACCCATCAGATAAGGGGTTGATATCAATGGTATATAAAGCACTGGTTGAACTCTACAAGAAGAAAACATCCAACCCCATCAGAAAATGGGGCGAAGAAATGAACAGAAACTTTCCCAAGGAAGAAATACGAATGGCAAAGGCACATGAAAAAGTGCTCTACATCACTAATCATCAGGGAGATGCAGATCAAAACAACCATGAGATACCACCTCACACCACAGAGACTAGCACACATCCAAAAGAACAAAAGCAACACTGTTGGAGAGGATGTGGGGAGAAAGGGACCCTTCTACACTGCTGGTGGGAATGCAGACTGGTTCAGCCCTTCTGGAAAACAATATGGACGATTCTCAAAAAATTAGATATTGAGCTCCCATTTGACCCAGCAATACCACTGCTGGGAATATATCCCAGAGAGGCAAAAAAGTATAATCGAAACAACATCTGCACATGTATGTTCATCGCAGCACTGTTTACAATAGCCAGAATCTGGAAAAAACCCGAATGCCCTAGAACGGATGACTGGTTGAGGAAACTTTGGTACATCTATACAATGGAATACTATGCAACTGTCAGAAAAAAGGAGGTCATGAATTTTGTATTTAAGTGGATGGGCATGAAAAGTTTCATGCTGAGTGAAATGAGTCAGAAAGAGAGAGACAGACATAGAAAGATTGCACTCATCTATGGTATATAGAATAACAGAGTGGGAGACTAACACCCAAGAATTGTAGAAATAAGTACCAGGAGGTTGACTCCATGGCTTGGAGGCTGGCCTCACATTCTGGGTAAAGGGCAACTCAGAGAAGGGATCACCAACTATAATGTAATCGAAGGCCATGTGGGGGAAGGGAGTTGCGGGCTGAATGAGGGCTAGAGACTGAGCACAGTGGCCACTCAACACCTTTATTGCAAACCACAACAGCTAATTAGAGAGAGAGAACAGAAGGGAATGCCCTGACACAGTGGCAGGGTGGGGTGGGGGGAGATGGGATTGGGGAGGGTGGGAGGGATGCTGGATTTACTGGTGGTGGAGAATGGGCACTGGTGAAGGGATGGGTTCCCGAACTTTGTATGAGGGAAGCATAAGCACAAAAGTGTATAAATCTGTAAATGTGCCCTCAGGGTGATTCACGAATTAAAAATAAATAAATTAATTTTAAAAAAGAGACTCTCTATGTCGCTCTCTTCTGGGAGCTTGCTTTTAAGTCTACTAGTTTTAAGCTACTAATTTATTAAAATAGACTGATTCAGAGTTACAAGCACTAAGCCCAGAAAAAACATACTTCATTTTTCACCTGTGCTTACTAGTCAAAAAATAGTTCATGGTATTTCTTAAAATATTGGTCAGCAAGAAAAGTGGCTTGGGATAATGGCTCACTTTCTTATGTCTAATGATGCTTTCGTGAATGAGGACCTGAAAATAAATAGATGTAGATGACATAAACATTTGCAAATTATTTTTTCAATAACTCTTATTTCTAATATGTGTAATTAAAATATTTTATATGACTTAAAAAATTTAAGTTTTGTTAAGTTCAAAGACAAGTTAGTCAAATTTATTAACTATCTAATTTTCCAATAAGATCGATGTTGAGGCATTAACTGTCTATGCATAACTAACATGTATTTACCTTCTTCATTTACCTTCTTCATTACATAGAAAACAAAAGATATTTAAGGCTATATGTGAATATGTCTTATGCCATATTGAATGACAATCAAGGACATACTTTCAGAAATTTGAACATTTATTTCTAAGTCTACCAGACCTTAGAATGATAGCATAACTGGGAGCCCATGATTGATTAATTCTTAGTTTGTCCTAGAAATAAGATGGGGGGGGAGATTCTAATGAATGCATATAATCAGAAGAAGACTAGAACCATAGTCCTGTGCAAGATGAGGAGGATTTAGCCTTCTGTAAGAGGAGACGTGAGGTATAGAGATGGATTTGCTGAGGGAAAGATTCTCTACAAAAAACTGGCTATCGATCATGGGGGAAAAGTATAGGAGAAAATCTATAAGAAACAGAAATTTTGAAAGAATTTTGTAAATGAAACTTAAGATAGAAATGTTATATCTCAAGCTGAGTGAGATTTAATAACATCTTTATGAGCATTTTAATATTAACACTGTATTTATATATAGTACCAGGAGGTTGACTCCATGGCTTGGAGGCTGGCCCCACATTCTGGGGAGAGGGCAACTCAGAGAAGGGATCACCAACTATAATGAGGCTGGAGGCCATGCGGGGGGAAAGGGTGTTGCGGGCTGAATGTGGGCTAGAGTCTGAAGACAGTGGCCACTCAACACCTTTATTGCAAACCACAACAGCTAATTAGAGAGAGAGAGTACAGAAGGGAATGCTGTGCCACAGTGGCAGGGTGGGGTGGGGGGAGATGGGATTGGGGAGGGTGAGAGGGATGCTGGTTTTACTGGTGGTAGAGAATGGGCACTGGTGAAGGGATGGGTTCTCGAACTTTGTATGAGGGAAACAAACATGAGCACAAAGGTGTATAAATCTGTAATTGTACCCTCACGGTGATTCACTAATTAAAAATAAATAAATTTTAAAAATGTCCATAAGTGCAACTCAGAAAATACACTAAATATGTTCTGTTGCCTAAAGTTAGCATTTAATGTTATATGACTTAAAAATAAAAATATATTGTAGAGTAAAAAAAAACAAAACACTGTATTTATATAAAACTAAACCTTCATTGCATTTCATGGGCCAAAGAGATAAATTCTCTTAGAAATTGTAAACAGAATCTTCTAGGACTCCTACCTGATTCTGAAATATTTTTATCATTTGGTAATCTACCTAGAAAAACTGGTTTTCGGGGCTGGAGAGATAGCACAGCGGGTAGGGCGTTTGCCTTGCACGCGGCCGACCCGGGTTCAAATCCCAGCATCCCATATGGTCCCCTGAGCACGGCCAGGGGTAATTCCTGAGTGCAGAGCCAGGAGTAACCCCTGTGCATCGCCAGGTGTGACCCAAAAAGCCAAAAAAAAAAAAACAACTGTTTTTCCAAAATAGCTTCACATGCTTTCTGTCTTCATTAGATTCTCGTAAAATGAAGTCTTTTTTGGTAGAAAAAAAATTGTGAAAGGATTTTACTAATAGCTAATTTTCTGTATCAATCAGCAGCTTTGATTTAACATAAAAAAAAAACATGGTGTAAGGGGCTGGAACGATAACACAGCGGGTAGGGTGTTGCCTTGCATGCAGCTGACCCGGATTCAATTCCCAGCATCCCATATGCTCCCCCAAGCACTGCCAGGAGTGATTCCTGAATGCAGAGCCAGGAGTAACTCCTGAGCATCGCCAGGTGTGACAAAAAAAAAAACATGGTGTAAGATAGTGTCCCATGACTCTGTTGAATAGTACCCCATCCAGACCCGATTCAGGTTTTCTCCTTCTCCTGATTTCAGTCATGAACAGATGTATGCTCTTGAGGACTCACTCCTTACTCTCCAAGACTATTGAGCTGAGGACAACAGGTGCTCACTTTGCACATGCCTCATCTAGATGGTGCAAGATCATGATGGCTCCCCAAGCCCTGATGGGAGTGAGCAGGTGTGCAACCCCAAACAGAAAAATCATCAAGCTACATGAAATACTTGTTTATGATAAACTTTTACCTTTTTTTTCTTTTTGGGTCACACCTGGCGATGCACAGGGGTTACTCCTGGCTCTGCACTCAGGAATTACCCCTGGCGGTGCTCAGGGGACCATATGGGATGCTGGGATTCGAACCTGGGTTGGCCACGTGCAAGGCAAATGCCCTACCCGCTGTGCTATCGCTCCAGCCCCAAACTTTTACCTTTTTATGCGTGCGGTATCTGTTATTATTTTGTCCCTGACCTGATTTATTTATTTTCTTTTTTTCTTCAAGAATCTAGCTAAGAGTTTGCCAAAGGTGTTTATTCTTCAAATGTGCTTAGTTTCTTTGACCTTCTGTTTTGTTTTCTTTATTTCTATGTCATTGTTTTCTGTGCTGTTTTATGATTTCCTTCCTTCTACTTATTTTGCAGTTCTTGTTGTTCTTTCTCTAGTTTTGCAAGTTGAGAGATTAGGTAATTTATTTGAGCTCTTTCTCATTTCTTTATGTAAGCCCATACTGATAGGAATTTCCCCCTTAGTACTGCTTTTTCTGTGTCCCATAGGTTCTTACAGTCTGTGTCTGCATTCTAATTTATTCTGAGAAATAAATGTATCTTTTTAGATTTCTTGCTGAACCTGATGTTTACTTAATAATGCCATTTGGTTTCCCAGAATTGCTGGCTTCCCATCAATTTTTTAAAAGATAACCTCTACTGATAAGTACCAGGAGGATTACTCCACAGCTTGGAAGCTGGCCTCACATGCTAGGTGAAGAAGCAACTCTGATAGAGAAGGGATCACCAAGCAAAGGGTGCTAGGTGGGCCCACTAGGGATGGGAGATATGGGCTGAAAATAGACTATCAACTGAACATGATGCCTATTTAATACCTCTGTAGCAAACCACAACACTCAAAAAGAGAGAGAGCAAAATGGAATGCCCTGCCACAGAGGCAGGGTGGGGTGAAGGGGACAGGATTGGGTGGTGGGAGGGATGTTGTGACCATTGGTGGTGGAAAATGGGCACTTGTGGAGGGATGGGTACTGATCATTGTATGACTGAAACGCAAGCATGAAAATTTGTAAGTCTGTAACTTTATCTCACGGTGATTCACTAATAAAATTTCTTTTAAAAAGATAACCTCTACATGCATGACACTGTGGTCTGAAAACATACTTGATATGATTTCTGCTTTTATGATTTAATGAACATTTAAGCTATTCCTGAGCATACAGTGTCTCCTAGAGAATACTCCATGTGTGCTGGAAAATAACATGGAATCAGTTTTGGGAAAGGGAGGAATAAACGGTCCTGTGCGTGTCTGTTAATCCCAGTTCTTACAGTTCCTCATTTAGAGCTCTTTTTTCTTTATTGACATCTGGCCGTTCGGTTTATCTGTCCAATATCCGAGCACGCCAACACACTGACCAATGCACTGTGTGCTGTTGTCAGCATATCTCATGACGTCCAATTAAAACAACTTTGCTGCCCCCTAATTGGAGGCATATATGTTGACAAGAGGTAAATCCTTTTGATCGACTATCAAGTTGTAACCAGTATAAAATGTCCATCCCCGTCTCTGATTATTTTCTTTAGCCTTAAGTCTATTTGTCCAGATACATAAAGGATATGAAGCATTTAAAAGGAGTGGTACTTCCAAGCACATCCAAGGTACAATATGTCTTGGAAAATATCTTGATAAATACAAAAAACCCAAAATGTTATTAATTAAGCAATAAAACATACTTGAATATATAAAAATGAAAACTTTTGCATAATAAAATTTGCTATTAACAGCGTTCATAGGAAAAATCACAAATTTGGAAAATGTTGATAAGAAAGCTGAAAGGGAGCTAGATTTTCAATTTTCTATTATAGTACCATGATTTACCAAGCTATTCATAATGCACTTGATTCAGGCATTACATGTTCCAACCCCACCACCAGCATGATCTTCACGCCACCAATGTTCTCAGGTTCCCACCAGCTCAGCCTGCCCCCTTGCAGGCACAAATAAATTTTCTTCATATTGTTTATTACAAGCCAAAGGCCAATGAAGTTATCATATCTTAGATTAATGAGAATCGATTCGTGATAACAGTTCTCTCATGATAATGTTCCTAAAGTTCTCTCATGATAATGTTCGAGGATCTGCTGTGCTGCTTGGTGCTGCTTGTGCCTTTGTCTGTTTTTTGGGCTCACTACTTGGTGCTCCTCTGCACAACTGTCCATCAGATCTGCAGTGATCCTCCTAGGCTGACCATACTAGGGAATTTGGAGGCGTCGAGCAGCCGCATGTGTGACCAATGGGTCCAGGAACTGTGCTTGGCAGTCCGATGAGGTTCAGCTGTAGAGTTGGGCTGTTTATATGTCAGAGGCTGTTGGGGCGGCTGTGTGCTGCTGTGTTCTTCGGACAGAAAGGGAAACTGTCCCACTCATTCCAGGAAGGCCCCAGAGTTCTCACCCCAAACCAGTCTACCTGGGAAAATTGGGCTGTATCTGTTCCTTTGGAGGTGTGGCCTGGACCGTCTCTCTGCTGGCAAAATGGCAGCTTTGGGCAGGGGCTGCTGGGAGGTGATATTTTATTATCTAAGAGGGCTCTTTTTTTTAATCAACGCTTTTTTTTTAATAGCAACGTGCTTTGCAAAGTTCTTCATAGTTGAGTTTTAGACATACAATGCTGCGTCACTGATTCCACCATCAGTATCGACTCCCCTCCACCAATGCTCCCAGGCTCCTTCCCATATGCTCCCGCCCTTCCCCTCCTGCCCTCTTGACAGGAACTTTTATAAGTTCTGTTGTTAAAGTTTGGGTCTCTTGACTTCAGCGTTGTTGACTGTGATTTGCCCATTTGGCACTATCATTGTTTAACATCACCTTTGTCCCCGACTCCCCACTTGCTTCTCACCTATCTCTTCTCCCACTCCCCTCCACTCTAAGAAGTCTCTGAAAACTGGACAAGAGGAGTGGGCGGCTAGCTCAGGTGGTGGAACACAGCCCAGAGCTTATACCCTGCGCTGTAAGTCCCAAGGACTGGCAGGTGTGGCCCCTAGTTAGAAAAACGACAAGAAAAACACGTGTACAAAGAAATTTATGTTAACATTTGATGAGAGTAATGAAAAGATAGCAACCAGAGAAGAAATGGTCACAACCATATCAAGACATGTTTGGATTTACACATAAGGAAAAGCCACGGGCATTAAGTGACCCCAGGAAGCTACACGAGAGTGTCATTCCCTGCTGCCGGCAGGAGCTTAGGGGAGAGAGGAAGCTCATGGCTACAGGCTGATGTGTGACAGAGAGTAACTTCCACACAGCCTTCAACACACACAGCTGTACCAGGAACAAAATCAAAGGTCCTATGGAGAGGCTCATGCTGAGTGAAATGAGTCAGAAAGACAGGGACAGACATAGAATGACTGCAATCATTTGTGGAATATAAAATAACACAATATGATACTGACACCCAAGGACAGTAGAGACAAGGGCCAGGAAGATTGCTCCATGGTTGGAAGCCTGCCTCAGGAGCTGGGGGAGAAGGCAGCTGGGATAGAGAAGGGATCACTAAGTCAATGATGGTTGAAGGGATCACTCGGAATGGGAGATGTGTGCTGAAAGTAGATAAAGGAACAAACATGATGGCCACTTAGTACCTGTATTGCAAACCATAATGCCCAAAAGTGGAGGGAGAATTAGAAGGAAATTCAAATTCACAGAGGTGGGGAGTGGGGGTGGTGTAGTGATGGCAGGAGGGATACTGGGGGGACATTGGTGGTGGGAAAGCTACACTGGTGGAAGGATGGGTGTTTGATCATTGTCTGACTGAAACTCAAACATGAAAGCTTTGTAACTGTGATTCAATTAAAAAGATAATTAATCGAAGGTCCTGTACTGCACATTTTGCACAACACATTTGAGGAAAAATGCAATGTCCTGGGAAAATCAGGGACATTTGACTATACATTATGTCCTAGACCTCTGGCTACCTAGACCATGTCCCTAGGCTCAGCACTGGTTAAGTGCAAGGGTTCAGTTCTGAGAAAGAAAGAAAGAAAGAAAGAAAGAAAGAAAGAAAGAAAGAAAGAAAGAAAGAAAGAAAGAAAGAAAGAAAGAAAGAAAGAAAGAAAGAAAGAAAGAAAGAAGAAGAAAGAAAGAAAGAAAGAAAGAAAGAAAGAAAGAAAGAAAGAAAGAAAGAAAGAAAGAGGGAGAGAGGGAGGGAGGGAGGGAGGGAGAGGGAGGAAGGAAGGAAGGAAGGAAGGAAGGAAGGAAGGAAGGAAGGAAGGAAGGAAGGAAGGAAGGAAGGAGAGAGAGAAAGAAAGAAAGAAAGAAAGAAAGAAAGAAAGAAAGAAAGAAAGAAAGAAAAGAAAGAAAGAAAGAAAGAAAGAAAGAAAGAAAGAAGGAAGGAAGGAAGGAAGGAAGGAAGGAAGGAAGGAAGGAAGGAAGGAAGGAAGGAAGAAAGGAAGAAAGAAAGAAAGAAAGAAAGAAAGAAAGAAAGAAAGAAAGAAAGAAAGAAAGAAAGAAAGAAAGAGAGAGAGAGAGAGAGAGGGAGGGAGGGAGGGAGGGAAGGAAGGAAGGAAGGAGAGGAAGAAAGAAAGAAAGAAAGAAAGAAAGAAAGAAAGAAAGAAAGAAAGAAAGAAAGAAAGAAAGAAAGAAAGAAAGAAAGAAAGAAAGAAAGAAAGAAAGAAAGAAAGAAAGAAAAGAGAGGGCAAGAGAGGAGGCAGGAGGGAAGGAGGGAGGAACCCTTCCAGACACTCTTTCTGTGGGTATAGATATTTATCATTCAGCATTATGTTATATTTGTGTGCAGAAAATGCTAAGCGCATGCTGGCCTGTCGAGTTTATTGCTGTTAGAGTTGCTAGTAAAAGGAAAATGATGACACAGATCAGGGTCGCAAGCTCTTTAGAGCTGATCTCAGATCCAAGGTTGCTCACTGTCCCGACTCTTGATGACAGCTGTGATGAGGACAGTCAGTTCTTATCAGTCAACACAAACATTAGTCAGACCCGAACAATGACCTCAGTACACCCAGGCCCCCCAAAATAATAAGAATAAACAAGACTTTGCTTTCATGGTCTTCTTCCTCCTCTAGACTGTCCACCTAAGTCCACTCTTACTTTTTGTTTAGAGTCACACCCAGCAATGCTCGGGGGTTACTCCTGGCTCTGTACTCAGGGGATAACTCCTGGCAGTGCTTGAGGGACCATATGGGATGCTGGAGATTGAACTGAGGTTGGCCATGTGCAAGGTATGTGCCCTTCTGCTGTGCTACTGCCTCCAACCCATCTTAGTTTAGTTTAATTCTTTCTGGAGAGTACCCAGGGACATTCCAGGGGCTCTCAGCCAAGTGTGCCTGACAGATAATTGCTAGAACTTGAGCATCTCATGTGGCTCAGGCCCAGGGCCACCAGGAAACACCCCACCCAGCAGTGCTCAGTACTCCCCATGTTGCAGGGTCTCTGAGCAGGGTTGGGCCGAAGAAAGCCCCCCACCTGTCCTGTACTGCTGACTGATTGACTGTGAAACAATCAGGCAAAACAGAATATTTAAGAAATTCTTCCTGCACCAAAGGAAAAACATGAAAGCAATGCCAAAAGTAAACAGAGGATTTTGAAAAACGGTAAGTGAAGGCTGGCATCCAGCTCAAGGACTGGGCACACGGCTAGCAGCAGGTGACCTGGGTTTCATCCCCAGCATCACAGGGTCCCTGGAGCACTCCCACAGCAAACCCAGGAGAAATCCATGAGCAGCCTCTGAACACCACCAGGTGGCACTTGATGGAAAAATGAAATTCAAGAAATGAATAAAAATGCATACTTCACCAGAGAATAATATAACACTGTAATTTTTTAAATAACATATATCTTGGGAAATTATTGCATAATGTGAAAACATTTATAATCCATGTAACTGCCATTGGAAGATCTCAGTATTATAAATAATTAAATACATACACACACTTAGCATTGGCCGCCAGAAAACATTACCAAGATTTCTTTAATTAATTATAGACCTATATATGACCCAGCAATTCACCTTTTATCTAAGCCAAGCAGGACACTGGTAGGAAAGATATTTTCCTGAGATCTCATTTTTGTCAAGCTTTGTGGAAGCCAAGAAAGATAAACAAGTAACCACTGACAGACAGAGCAGCTGAAAACCCCAGAGAGGAACTTGACTCAGCCCCAGACAAGATGGAACCTTTGCACCAACATGGAGAGACCTAGCGGTGATCATGCCTAGAAAATAGTGGTCAGTGAAAGATGACTCTGGGACGGCTTCATACATACATGGACCAAAGATGACAAACTCAAACAAAGCAACAAAACCACTCTCAGGCTGGCAACCGAACGGGGCACACGAGAGTAAGTGGGGGGTGGCCAGAGAGTTTCACACTGCCTGTGGTCTTCACAGGTGAAGCAGCAACTTGACACTCACACAGAATTGTAAGCAGGGGACATCAGTACAAGAAGATAAAAGGAAAATCACAATGGAGCGAACCCTCTACAGAAGTCTTTCCACAGGCCTATTACAGCTCCTTCCATTCATAGACTGGAAACTGAGGGCTCATCAATAAAGCAAGAAGGAAAAAAGGAAAATCATGAAGGAAATATCCCCCCAGTGATGCAGTTTTAATAGGTAAGGTGGAAGTTGTGTCAGTATACTTCTCACCCTTTTACTTCCAACTTAAATGTAATTGGTTTGTGAATAACCTGTGACTAAATAATCGAGACACAGCCCCTCAATCGAAGTCTTTATTACTTTTATGCGAGAAACAGGCCCATCACGAGAGGCTGGGCTGATCTGCAGGTGCTGCCCCTATCAGCTGTGCAAGCGAGGCCCCTATCCCCAGCGCGCAGGGCCCAGGGATGGTGTCCACACTGCACTCTCGCTCAGTACTCGTCAGCAAATGGGTAGTTGGGGTGGCCAACCCCGCTGTGGAGAAGGAGAAGATGGGTTAGTGTGGTGGCCACCTTCTCGCTGTCATGGCAGGAGGGGTGGTCGGGACCCCCCACAGCCTCCTACCCCTGGGCAAGACAAGTCCCCAAATGCACGTCCAAACCAGAGCACTGCTAAACGCTGCTCAGCGCCAGACGCTGCTGGGCCCAGGCCATGGGTCTGACCGAGGCTGAAGAACTCCAGTCCCAGCCTGATGCGCTTCCTCCTGGGTTACGCAGTCCCGGACAAGAGAAGGAGCCCACCAGTCGGCCCTGCACTCCTCCCCTACCCCAACGAAAACCCAGCCCTGCCCCCACAGGCCTCTGTAAGGGACTTGGGGTGCCCCCGGAAACACCCCCACACAGGACCCCAGGGGGCGTGCAGCTCTTCCTCTTGGAATGTTCCTTTCTGTCACTGTGGTCAGCCCTCTCCTCTGCCTCCTTCTACCTATCTCTCCTTTGGGTGCCCTGCCCTGTCCCCCAACTGTCCCGCAGCCCTGGGGGTGGCCTTTGTGTATGAGACAGAATGAGGGAGTGGGTCCCCGGGCACAAAGTCCAGGCTCAGGCCACGACAGTGATTTCACAGACCAGGGCATTTTGCGGTGGCTTCTGAGCCCAGTCCCCCACTGCTGTCCACTCTGCTTCCTGGGCTGGAGGTGAGTCTGCAGAGTCCAGAAGCTCAGTTCCAAGCCTCTGACGCTACAATCCCTGTTCCCCTAAACCTCCACCTCCCCGAACTCCCCAGGAGAGCTATCCACTTCGCACTCACAAGTCCATTTTGAAATAGCGGAAGTTGTTGTTGAGGCCATTAATGGCTTTCATGTCCTCTGGGGTCAATTCAAAGTCAAACACCTGCAGAAAAGAGAGAATGTGCTAGAAGTCTCCCAGCATCCAGCAAGCATCCTCTCCCCAGGACAGGGGCTCCACAGGCACAGAGGGCAGGGTGTGTTGCTTGGCCCTCTGCCTTGGGCCCCCCCCACCCCGCGCCCCGGCTGCCTCCTCTTCAATTATCTACATTTCACTGCAGGAAGCCTGGGTCTCAGCCAAACAACTCTGTCTAGGCGGGTTGCTATGAATCCAGTGAACCCTTCTTTGTCCTTCTCCGTGGGACAGCCAGGCCAACTGAACAAAACCACCAGTGGCACTTGTGGGGTCCGTCCTTCCTGCAGCACCCCGGGAGTTGGATGAGCCTTGTATTTTGAGCAAGCCTGAGATGAGACAGCAGACAGCCTGGACGTTCTCTCTAGAACCGCCGGTCTTGGGAAAATCACTGATCTGGGAAAATCACTGGTCTTGGGAAAATCACTGATCTTCCCATGGGAAAAGCCTCTCTTCCGCAGTCCAGATCAGTTTCTACTCGATGTTTTGGTCTTGATGGAGACGCCATTAGCAGTCACCCGGACAGACACTGGCGAGAAACATTGAAGTGGGGGGCAGAGAGATCGATCCATTGGACAACCTCATGAAGAGCACAATGGTCTTCTCGCTGTCGTGTCTGTCCCTCTGCTGTTTTTTTTTTTTTAATTAGAGAATCACCGTGAGGGTACAGTTACAGATTTATACACTTTTGTGCTTATACTTCCCTCATACAAAGTTTGGGAACCCATCCCTTCACCAGTGCCCATTCTCCACCACCCGTAAACCCAGTGTCCCTCCCACCCTCCCCAATCCCATCTCCCCCCCACCCCACCCTGCCACTGTGGCAAGGCATTCCCTTCTGTTTTCTCTCTCTAATTAGCTGTTGTGGTTTGCAATAAAGATGTTGAGTGGCTGCTGTGCTCAGTCTCTAGCCCTCATTCAGCCCGCAACTCCCTTCCCCCACATGGCCTTCAACTACAATGTAGTTGGTGATCGCTTCTCTGAGTTGACCTTTCCCCGGAACGTGAGGCCAGCCTCGAAGCCATGGAGTCAACCTCCTGGTACTTATTTCTACAGTTCTTGGGTGTTAGTCTCCCACTCTGTTATTCTATATACCATAGATGAGTGCAATCTTTCTATGTCTGTCTCTCTCTGACTCATTTCACTCAGCATGAAACTTTTCATGCCCATCCACTTAACTACAAAATTCTTGACCTCCTTTTTTCTTCCTTCACATGCTGAGGCAGGCCGTGGTGCTATGGGCTCCGGAGAAACACATCAGCCTGAGCCGAAACAGAAGTTGGCCTTTTCTCTCCCTGAGTTGCCTTCATATGTCTCCGTGCATCGAACGATGAAAGCCCAGAGCTTCAAGGCCAGGAACGCTCTATGACTAATTGTCCTGATGTCTCATTCTGCAAACTTTAAACTGAGGCTGCCATCAGCAGACAAGGGCTCTCCAAGTGGGTCCAGGTTCACAGGAAACCCCGGCAGCGAGCACTGTCCATAGGAGCCCGGGAAGAGTGGAGGGGGCTCTGGAAAACCCCTCCCCTGTGAACCTCCTTCCCGCCCCAGCCTGTCAGGAGCTGTGTGGGAACAGTGAGCACCATGGCCCAGAGCCGGCACTGCACGGGTCAGGCCAGAGAGCCCCAGGCACCTCCCCGGGGACTCAGTTTCAAGAGGAGAAGCTTGGGGGAAGGGGGGCGCACAGCACTGAGGCCCAGGGTGGGGCTGGGCATCCCCTCCCAAAGGCCAGACCCCCATGGCTCCAGGTACAAACAGAGCGTCACGGGGTAAGGAAGGGACGAGGGGAACCAAGGTTTCCCAGGGCTGTGTAGGGAAGGGCCCCAAGCCTGGTGCTCACAGAGCTAAGTCTGTTCACATCACACCCAGGAGGTAACAGAGCCAGCCCAGGGCCCCAAGCCAGGATTTGTGTCCAGGAGTGTCCTGTACCACCGAGGCTGGGCCCTTGGACAGCAGGGAGAGGAGTGGGTGTGTGGGTGCTGGCTCACAGGTGAGAGTCGGTGACTCATCACCCTCGTCACCCTGACCTCCGTGCCCATACCTGGAAGTTCTCCTTGATCCTCTTCTCACTGAAGCTCTTGGCCAGCACCACCACCCCCCGCTGCAGCTGGTAGCGCAGGGCCACCTGCCCCGGGCTGCGGCCGTGTTTCTTGGCGATGGTCGTCAGGACCGGCTCCTCCAGGAGATACGGACTGTCTTTGGGAATCCTAAAATCAAAACCCAAACGTGTGATGTGAAGTGTGTGGATGACATTCCTAAACCTCAGTGTCCCCAGAGAGCTGAGAGGAGGCAACATCTGCTCTGACCTAAGGGTGGAAGTTCCTGAGTATTCACAGAGATTCATTTAGCATCGCACCAGAGTGGAAATGACAACTTATATCACTAAGCAAATGGGGGAAGATCTGATGCACCCACAAAATCACACAGCAGGAGAAAGGGATGCACGAATGTCAAGAGCCCGACCTGGGGCTGATGTTGCCTCAGAGTCACTTGTTTCGCTAGGAAGCTTCCCTGAAGACTGTTTTATGACTTCTTCTATAGGTGAGCACTGCAACGTACAGAAGCAGCAAAAGGGTTTCTGTGAGGGGACCAGGGTAGGGGGTGGATGTTCTGTTTTTACCAGTGGGCAATCACATTGTCCACCCATGATTAAACAGGGACAGTTACAATAACCGCACGCCCAGCTGGGTGAGATGCAACCTAGGCTCATTTAGCAAATAACAGATGTGCAGGGCACACAATGCTTGTGGGCATCCCTTGGTGACTCAGGCCCCGGGGTCCATCTCTGGCACTACAGGGCTGCCCGGGTTAGCTGGGTGTGCCCTGCATGACAATAGTAACCAAAAAATATGAATCTGAGCAGACTGATTCTCAGACCAAACAAGGATGAACTGATGGTGAGTGCTTCGTGAAATGATGGCAGAGATTTAAAAAGTCTATTAGAAATGTTAAAACCATTTCGTCATCAATAGCACTGTCATCCCATTGTTCATCGATTTGCTTGGGCAGGCACCAGTAACGTCTCCATTGTGAGACTTGTTGCTACTGTTTTTGGCATATCGAATATGCCACGGGTAGTGTGCCAGGCTCTGCCATGCAGGTGGGAAAGTCTTGGTAGTTTGCAGGGCTCTCTGAGAGGAACGGAGGAACCGAACCTGGGTTGGCCATGTGCAAGGCAAATGCCTACCCACTGTGCTATGGCTCCAGTCCCTAATCATCAATAGATTGCTTAATTACTAGGTTAACAGAGACCCCCTCATTACCATCGAGGGTCCCTGTGGGACCCCAGGGCGCTGTAGGCCACGAGGACGATGTCCCTGGCCCTGCAGAAGTCCAGAAGCTTCTGCTGGTTCAGGTAAGGGTGACACTCCACCTGTGGGACCAAGAACACAGACTCAGGCCAGGCCCAGAGGAAGCTCTCCTGAGTCAGGAGCAGATGGGAGCTTCTCCGGTCGCGTCCTTCCCACAGACCCTCTCACAGGCCGGCCAAGGAGCTGGCATCAGACCTGATGGAACTGGTTTCTTCTGGGCTTTGTTGGTGTTTGGGACACCTAGACCCCTGCTGATAGACACCAGGGTGCTAAGACACCCGGCTGGCTCAGCGCTGGCCGAAAAGCCACAGTTTGGATCCAGAACATCTGACCCCATGGAGACAGGGACAGCGGGTGCCAAGCTTCCTGGGAAGACCTCCTGCTGGCAGTTGGTGATGACAGTTGGCCCTTAGCGAGCACAGCGATGGCACAGCTAAGAAATGTGCTTCTCGTCACGACTCAGAGCCGTGACAAGGTACCAACGTGGTCACATCTTCAGATCTAGCCTCCAACCACAGGAATGGCTCTGGAATCAGTGAGAATAATCTCAACCTTGTTGAAGAATTAAGGGGGAGCGGCTGGGTTTCCTTTGCAAGGAAATCAGAGGAAAGATAAGAAGCAAGAGAAGGGGGAGGGAGGAGAGGGAAGGCAGAGATAAAGATGGGGAGTCAGAAGAAGAGAAGAAACGAGAAACGGCATGTATAAATTAGAGATATTTCAAGTGATCGAACAGCTGTGATGTATGGACCTTTTTTCATACCCCCTGTGAATAACAGCTAAAAACTTAAACAGACAGCAATGCTTCAGTCCGCGTAGGTGTTGGTGAGGAAGCACTGCAGACAGAACCCCGTTTGCTCATCCGCCCTTCCAGGTGAGATTCATCTCTGGCTGACGGGGAGCAGAATCCCTACCTCCGGGCTAAATCCAGCAGTCTCCATGGCCAAGGTCTGCTGTGCTAACAGGCCCACACCACAGCTGCTGAAAACGGGCAGCAGGCCCCATCTTAATCCTTCAGCACCTTCCACTGGGTGCGACCACAACGACCCGCAGGGGCTCCGCAACACTAGGACACAAGTGGGGAAAACAGACGCTTGCCTAGTTCCATAAGCGAAACAGTAACCAGAAGGCATAAGACACCAAGCAGCTCTGTTCATGACCAGACAGCAGAGAGAGGGTGTTCAATGAGCTCCAAGAAACGCTGGCACACGTCGTCTGGGAAGCCTAAGAAACTGCATGGCGATTGTGCTCTTGAAATGAGGAAACTGCCAGCAGAAACCCAGCACGTGGCAGGGGCTACCAAACTCACTAGCTCTGTGGCAGAATCACAGTTACTGAGGAAAGAAACTGAGAAGCTCCCAGGTGAAATGGAGAACACTCTAGAAAACACCAGAAGATGAGGGAAGGTTTGCAAAGGCATGAGCAGTGCACCAGATACGTATGGGATGGCTCAGTAGGGACAATAGAAGAATCAGTAGGCTCCCTGAGGACCAGAAAGGTGAATTTGATGAAGAACCAAAAGTTAAAGGCATCATATATAATTGGAATGATAGTACAGCGGGGAGGGCATTTGCCTTGCATGTGGCTGGCTAGGGTTCAATCCCCGGCACCCCATATGGGCCCCCAAGCAAGGGGCCCAAGAGTGATTCCTGAGTGCAGAGGCAGGAGTCATCCCTGAGCATCCCTGGGTGTGACCCAAAAAAGCAAAAAAAAAAAAAGTAATAAAAATAAAAATAAAGAAACAAACAAATCATAGATAAGAATTACCCAGACTTGGGGCCAGAGCAATAGCACAGCGGGGAGGACATTTGCCTTGCATGTGGCCGACCTGGGTTAGATCCCTGGCATCCCATGTGGTCCCCCGAGCACAGCAAGGAGTGATTCCAGAGTGCAGAGCCAGGAGCAACCCCTGAGCATCGCTGGGTGTGACCCCCTCCAAAAAAAAAAAAAAAAAGAATTACCCAGACTTGTAGAATTCAGGCAACCAAATACAAGAGGTCAGCAGAGTTCCAGGTAAAATAGATTCAACCAGGAAAACTCCAAGACACATAATGCTCAGAATGATAGAAGTCAAAACTAGAGACAAAGTAGAGAACGCAGCAAAATCCAAAGGCGGGAATTGCCATACGAAGGAAAACCCGTGAGCCTCAGGCATCTATCAGACGGGACTCTGTGCCTGGGGAGTCTGAGGGACACAGGACAGGAACACAAGGGCTGGGAACCTCACCACGGACAGCCTCTCGCTGGAGCCTCACTCAGATGTGAAGGACGGCACAGATAGGCAACGGCTCAGGGATTCAAAGCCTCAGAACCAGTTTTACAAGAAGCAGTAAAGGAGCTTCTCGAAAACAGGACAGACTTCCTGCTGGGCCTGGCACTCACGGAACTCAGGGGCTCCCTGCGCTAAGTTTGGAAATGTGTGTTTCCACAACTTGCTGAGGGCTTTTTATACATTTTCAGTATGAATTAAATCCCATTTATATTGATTGTTCTATGTCTGATCAGTGTTTCTTACATGCATAGATTTATATTACAAGTTTTACTTATACTATTTTATTTATGCTATTATTTTATAATTACCATACTCAGATACTATATTAAGCAGTATCAATAATATGTTTTCTAATATAAGGCCAATATTCCCATTCTTAGGATAAACATTTGTATATATGGGGGCTAGATCGATAGCACAGTGGGTAGGGCGTTTGCCTTGCACACAGCAAACCCGGGTTTGATTCCCAGCATCCCATATGGTCCCCTGAGCACCGCCAGGGGTAATTCGTGAGTGCAGAGCCAGGAGTAACCCCTGTGCAACGCTGGATGTGACCCAAAAGGAAAAAAAATTGTATTTGAAGAGGCCTATTCAGATTTTTCATGTTTAAACTTTCTTCTGTTTGTTCTTACTAAATTTGATATTCTTAGGTTTCACCTATCTTATATGTATTAGTAGAGAATCTTTTTAAGTTTTATTTCTGATAGGGAAGATATGATAATTACCACAATAATATTCAAGTACAAAATAAAAGTTAATGCAATGGATTTTAGATGCCAGGGTTAAAACTTATTTGTGTAAGTGACAATAGGCATAATATTATGTATTAAATAATTTGAATTTTTATTGACATAGATTAAAATCATACAACAATCAACCACCAAAAAGGATTTGTTGATCTATTTTCTAATAATCACATTTGTCATTCTTTTAAGTCATGTTGGAGTAAGCAATATGAAATAGATTTGCTATGTGCCTGCTGAGGAAGCAGGCTGGGGGCTGAAGGGAGCTGGGGACTCTGGTGGAGGGGTTGGTGTTGGAATATTGCATGTCTGAAACAACTTTGCAAATCACAGTATCTAAAAATAAATAAATGTTTTAAAGCTTTGCTAAAAGTTACAGTGGTATAATGTTATTACAGCTATGTTTCTTAAAATGTCTGTATTTTAGAAACATGTGAAATACTGCAGATTAAATCTCTCTCTCCCCACAGCTCCTGCGGGGCTGTGCTGAGCCCACGGCACTGACCTGGGGACTGTCCCCCCCCCACCGGCCTGGCGGCTGCTCACCCAGGGCCCCTCAGCTTTCTCAGCCCGTCAGACTCTCAGACACCCCCGGCTCCCGGCTCTCGGCCTGGTGGGAAACACTGATGGGTCTCTGGCCGGGCCCTGCCCCTCCCTGGCGTGCGACCTCTGAGCTCGCCCAGGACTGACCATCCAGCTCCGTGAGCACAGTTGGCCCAGCGCAGACAGAGATGAGTCGCCCTCCGGCTCCTCTGGGGCCTCTGACACAGGCCCTGGGCAAGACCCCTCCCAGGGCACATCACAGGCCCCCACATGCCCGCCTGGGAGAGGGCTCTGCCCCCATCCGCCCTCCCAACCCGGGCATCTCTGCACTCAGCGGCAGCCAGTGCCCGGCGGACCCCTGGGCACAGTGGGGGCAGGGATGGGGCAGGGGCACACAGGGCCCGCCCAGGCCTCACCTGGTTGCACACGGGCTTGTACTTGAGCCCCGGCTTGCTGAGGATCATCTCCAGCAGTTTGCGGTTGAAGTTGGACACGCCGATGGACCTGGTCAGCCCGGCGTCTTTGCAGCTCTCCAGGGCCTGGGGACGGTGCACGGGAAGCCATGTCGTCTGTGTGCGCCCTGAGACCGGGTCCCCTGAGACCATGTCCCCAAGACCCCTTTTTCCACAGGCGGGTCCCTGCTGTTGGGGCCGTGTCCCCGCACCCCGGCCGTGTCCATGCATGGGCCTGTCCCTGGTTTAGAAGGCCCTCAGCGGGTGCTCTGGGCTCACATAGGGCCAGGACGGAACTTGCCCAGGCCAGGCGCATTCTAGACCTCTCAGACCTTCTCCCTGCCCTGTGGAGGTTCCCTAACAGGCACCAGCAAGGGCCGAGAGACTGGGCCATGTCTGCAGTGGGTGTGTGCCTGCCCCAGGACTGGACATGTTCTTTGATGCTTCACCCCAATACTCCCTCCCCTCTGCTGAAGTCACAGGCCCTGCCCCTGTAGGGATGCCAGAGTCTCCTAACCTGACCCCAAGAGCCATGTGTGCTTCAGCCAACCCCACTAAAGCAGGGGCTCAAGAAAGCCCACTGAGACGCCCTGAAGATCAGCTGGGACCCGAGATTGGGCAAACTTGACACTCTGCCACTTACATATGAGAACCCCAGGGCAGGGGCAGACCCGAGGCTGGAGCCCCAGGGACAAACACTCCTTTCCAGAGATCCAGGGGGGCAGGCGTCCCTCACTGCGGGGCTGCACGTACCTCCCACGTCTGACGCAGGTCCACGGTGTCGAGGAGCACGTTCCCACTGGCGTCCGTGGGCAGGATTTCCTCTCCTGGCTGCAAACAGAGACAGGGCAGGGACGTCACACAGCGGCTTCACTGGTCAGCCACTACGTGTGTGGGTGCACTATGTGTGTAGTTGTGTGAGTGTGAGTGTGTGTATAGGTGCACATGTGTGCCTGTGTGTATATATGTTTGTATGTGTGTATGTGTGTGTGTCATTTGTATATGTGTGTGAATGCATGTATATCTGTGTGCATGTGTGCACCTATATGTACACGTGTGTGCATGTATGTGTGCATGTGTATGTCATCCCTGATTTCAATTCTCTAAAGCCTGGGACCGGGAATAAAAATGCAGGTAGAGAGATGTCTCAAGAGGAGCGGGAAATGTCCCATCACCCAAATCTGCCTCCTGGGTGCCCCCCCTGCCGCCAGCAGCAGCCCTTGCCACCAGAGCAGGGTGAAGAGTATCCTCACGGAGCGGATTACCTGCAGGGGGATGGGGATGTGAAGGAGGACCAGGTCTGCGTAGTCCAGTCTGAGCTTCTTCAGAGATCGGTCCAGGCACTGACGAACCAATTCTGGTCGAAAGAAGGTTCCCCAGATCTGCAGGGTCCAAAGAACTTTCAGTAGCTTTTAGTTTTACACATTTGGCAGATAAATTCGGTCAAAAGATTCAAAGTATGAACATTAGGACAGGAGACAATTTCAAGGATGAAAGCATATAAATCACGCGCAGGGTCCATCTGACCCCTTGGTCTCCTGTGCACAAACCGGGGGTAGCCCCCAAGCGCTGAGCCCCAGAGGGCAGGCTAGATCAGGGTCCAATGCAACTCATTCCCGCACAACAGACCCCACACCTGGGCCCTCACCACCATGATTTACAACATCAGGGGCAGTGCCCCGGCGGGTCCTTCCCTTTCTAAAGGCCTTGACTATGCCAGTCTCATGCCCAGACTGCCTGGGGTAGCAAGGCCGCGCCCACAGCCCGAACCCGCTTACCTTGGTGGTGTAGAACAAGTCCTCCCGCTTCACGGTGCCGTCAGCCATCTTCACGCGCATCGCCTCCCCCACCTCCTCCTCGTTCTGGTATAAGTAGGCAGAATCGATGTGCCGAAAGCCAACATCAATGGCCACTTCGGTGGCCTCACGGGCTTTGCTCTTTGGAACCTTCAAAATGCGAGTGAGGAGGACAGACGGTTGGCCTCCCAGCTAAGGGGGAGCGTTTCCCCCCCCCGCTCCTCTCAGGGAACGCCTGAGGGCCCCATGTCACCTCCTCCCTGAGGCCCTCCAGCCTCTGCAGCTCCCCCTCCCTGCCCTCACACTCCCCTTCTCCTCATTAGGGGTGACCCTGAGCCTGGGGAGGGAGCTGGTGCCCCGGTCAGCCAGAGTCTCCACCTCCTCAAAGCCCTGCACAGGCCCATGGGGTCCCTGCAAACTCCCCCCTCCCACAGGACAACTGCAGCTGCCGCCCCCCGGATTCCCTCTGAGGGATGGTGACAGCCGCCTGGTTGCTTGGACCCCAGAGAGCCAAGGGGTCCCACTGCTTCTGCCCCGGAAACACCAGGCACTTCTGTTGTGAGACCGGCCTCAGCCTGAGGAGACCCGTCCCACACGCTGGTTTCCCCGCCAGGGGCTGTGGGGTCCCTGGGTGCCCCTGAGATGGGGGAGGACAGGCCACAGGCCAGAACACAGCGATGAGACAGGCAGAAGCCATGCAATTCTCGGGGACCGTGGCCTCCCCCCCCCCCATTTACAATTCCTGACCCTGAGGGGCAGCGAGGTCTGCATGGACCAGTTTGCCTGGGGCCATAGCGGTCACATGCCCTGATGCCAGCCCAGCCTCTCAGCCCTGCAGGGACATCAGGACCAGGACAGAGAGAGCCAGTCAGAGGAAGGAGCGCAGGCGCCAACAGTTTCCTTGTTTCCTTGGCTCCCCTGGCACAGCCAGTGCATTTTGCCCTGTAACTATTTGCTATTTAAATCTCTGTTCTCTGGCGAGTGAGCTCCAGGGGCCTAAGAGGCGCAGAGAGACTGAGCAACTGGCAAGGCGTCAAGAGAGCCTCCGAGGGAACTGAAGGAAGGACAGGACATGGGCTGGGCACAAGGGAGTGGAATGAAAGATCTGGGCCAGAATCAGAGCAACAGGTGGGGCCAGAGCGATAGCACAGCGGGTAGGGCGTTTGCCTTGCACGCGGCCGACCCAGGTTCGATCCCCGGCATCCCATATGGTCCCCCAAGCACCGCCAGGAGTAATTCCTGAGTGCAAAGCCAGGAGTAACCCCTGAGCATCGCTGGGTGTGACCCAAAAAGCAAAAAAAAAAAAAAAAAAGAATCAGAGCAACAGGAAAGCACGTGGGCGCCGGCCTGGCACATGGCTGACCTGGGTTCCATCCCCAGCCCAACTAGGAATGATCCTTGAGCACAAACCAGGAGGGAGATATGAACTGCGGGGTGTGGCCACAACAAAGAAACAAAAAACAATCTCGGGCACTGGTAGGATTCAGCCCATGCAAGTTGCCCAAAATTATGACAGTGACAATAATATATGAAGATAAGAACATTATTAATATATCTGTGTTTATTGTTTTATCTATAATAGCCTGATCCTAGGAATGATAATAATAAAGATCCCTCAGCATCACAGTGACCACTACTGTGTCCAGAGTCAGCAGCTGGACATCCTGCTTCAAACAGGTCAGCGTTGGTAAGCCTCCTTCCACAGTACGTAGGGGCAGGCAGGACGCCAGGATGAAGGCCCACGACACTAAATATGGTCCCTGAGCCTGCCAGGAGTGGCCCCTGGGCACAACCAGGAGTGGCCCCTGAACCCTGCCAGGGTGGTCCCTGAGGCCTTCCAGGAATGGCCCCTGAGCACCACAGGGTGTGGCCCCAAACCAAATAAAACAAATGAACAAGAAAGCAGCATTCTGGAGAGCACTGCCTCCAGTGTCCTCACGAATCCCCTATGTGTTGGGGCAGTGCCGGGTGACCGTCCCCTCATACACCCAACTGTGGCCTCCAACACCCATGGGTGGTAGAGCCCCAGGTCACCTGGGAAGCAGCTGAGTGACAGAAAGACTCGGGCACTGCCAGGATCACCCGTGTCCCGTGCAGGCCCCACTGGTGTCCTGGGCATGCCCTGGGCAGCCCCCGCCCCCGTGTGCCCTGTCTGCAGGAGGCCCTTGGACCTGCTGTGCCCTGGCAGCCACTCCTGGCCCAGCCCTGCGTCCCCATCCCACTCACATCGGCAGAGGCGTAGGTGCCAAGCCCCAGCACTGGCATGCGGTGCCCGTCATTCAGTGTCACACTCCGACTCCCCTTGAGGTCCATCCCTGCACAGTGCTGCTGGCCGCAGTGCTTCCTCTGACCCAGCAAGGCCCAAAGTCCAGCACTGGCAGGTCTCGGGGTTCTTATTCTCCCCTAACAAATAGGCGGGCCGGGGCACACTGCCAAGGATTCCAAAGTGAAACTGGGCCAGGCACTGCAGTTTCTGGGCGTCCCCTGTGTCCACAGGAAGCTACAGGGGCCTCTCACCCACCATGGCCAGCACCCGGTAGGAGGGGACAGACATTGTGTGGCCCCTGGTGGCAGCTGACCCACGTGGGCGTTTCTCGGCAGTCAGGTGCAGAGCTTGGTCACTGTCCCTGCTGCCTCCTCAGAAACCCACAGAAAGTCGGGGCTCACCATGGGCCGAGCCCGGGCTGACCCCGGGCTGAGCCTGCCTGCACAAATGCCCCAGGCCTGCCCTGAGCCCCTGCCACAGAGCCCCGAGCTGGGCTCAGAACCTTCCTGGCAGGGAGGAGGATACTCTGAGGGACTCAAAGACCCAGGCCCCGCGTTGGCCCCATTCACTCCTGCCTCCTCGTGGGGAAGCAGCTGGGACTGGGCCCCTCTGAGCGCTCTTGTTCTCAAGGACAACTCTGCCCCCACCAGGCATCTCTCACGGCCTCTGAAGATCAGGTGGGTCCCTCCTGGGCCTGCACACGTCCCCCACAGCAGAGAGGGATCAGCTCTAAGAACCCTCCACACGGGACCCTCCTACATCAGGACCCTCCTGCAGCAGGACCCTCCTACACCGGGACTGCCCCCATACTGGGGTACTGAGCGTGTTCCCCTGTGTGACTGAGGGTGGGGACAGCAGTATCTAGAGCCAATCTGGAAGGAAGCTGGTTCCTATCTCGCTCAGCCCCTCCCGTGGCTGGTAGCGGGTGCTGGCCGTGTCCAGTGGCTGACGTGGTCTTAGCAGCCCAGGCCCCACTACATGGAGGGCAGCTGCCTTCTTGGCGATGACAGGGCAAGACAGCACAAGCGTCTCTGCTCAGCCTGGATCTGGACTAAGGCTGCCCAGACTCCACACACACGTGTGCCTCCTCCTCCCTCCCCACTCCCCTACTCTGGACTACAGCTCCTTGGCTGTGAACTTGGCAACACACTCCCCTGTGACATCCTAGACAAGACCCAGACCCCAACTCCAATAAAGCAGAATCCAAGAACCTGTGTGTGTACTCCTCCCCTGCATCCCTTCTCTGTCTCTGTCTCTCTGTCTCTGTCTCTTTCTCTGTCATGCACACACACACACACACACACAGAGTGATGAATGTACACGCACACACAATCTCCTTGTGGCCCCAAATGTACTGTGTCATCTCCAAGTCTCTTAACTAATGAAGCTGAATTTCCCTGGAGGAAGCATCCGTGCTAGCTAAGGGGCACCTTCAGGGCTAACAGGCAGGCAGAGATCACTTGCTTGTTTTCTCTCACACTGCTTGCATTCCCGGCCTACCCCAAGTACTACCAGGAGTATCCCTGAGCATAGAGCGAGCAGTAAGTCCCAAGCACCACCAGGTGTGGCCCAATATTTGTTCAATGCATTTCAGTCATAAACTATCCCCAAGCGTTGGCCCGCAACACTCATGCACAGGCTGACGCAGCACGGAGAGCACCAGCAGGTCGGTTCCCTTAGTCACGCTTGTGCTGTTCACCCCATGAGGTGTCAGCAGAATCCTGGCTGCACCCCTTCAAGATCTGCGCAGAGACCCAGCTGAGCCATGCCTGCTGGGTGTCACCAATCCCACAAGCTGGCATGAAGTCCCAAACACAGGGGACACGCACACAGGATACTGAGAGGACAGGCCGTGGCTGAGCCCACCTGGCCCAGAGTGGGGCAGGCGCTTCTGCAGTGACCTGCGTGGGCTCCCAAGTGACTCACACTCACAACCCCACACACACTCGCCCAGCAGCTCCCACGGTGCCATGCGAGGGTCTCTCCAATGAGCTCACTGCCCAGCACGGGATGGGAGAGTCCAGGAGGGGAGGCAGCGTGGGAAAGGGATCGAGGGGAGAAGGCGGGCAGGGTGTGTGCAGAGCAGCAGGAGGGCTGGGGCCCGTGGCTGGGCTTGATGCCTGGATTTACCCCACACAGAAAGAACAGAAGGCCAGCAGGATGCCAGCAGGGGCGGGTCTGGACCTGGAGCCTGGAGCTGCGGTATGCCAGGTCAGGGATGTTGAAGATGGGGCAGGACCGCGAGAGGCCAGTTTACCTTCCAGGGAATTGAAAAAGCCAGGTGAGATAAGGAAGGAGAGAGAGAGAGAGAGGATGAGAGAGAGGGAGAGAGACAGGTAGAGAGAGGGAGACAGAGAGACAGAGAAAAGAAGAGGGAGGGAGGGAGAGAAAGACAGAGGAAGGTTGAGAGAGACAGAGAGACTGACAAAGAGACATAGAGATATAGAGGTAGAAAGAGAGGGAGAGAGATAGAGACAGAGGAAGAGGAATGGAGAGTGACAGAGACAAAGGAAGAGAGAGAAGCAAAGGAAGAGAGAGAGAGACAGAGACAGACAGAAAGGAGAGAGATAGACAGAGAGAAAAAAAGGGACAGAGCCTTTTGGATCCGGCTGCGGAGCGAGCATGATGGAAGAGCCCAAGGGAGCGCCCTTGGACTCCAGGCAGCCCACTGAACTAATTCCGGCATGGGACCAGAGACCCCACGGTGCGCTGAAACAGTGGGAACCGGGCATCCCCCAATTCTTTTAACCTGTCTCTCTCTCTCAACTCCTCCCTCCTGAACACAGAGCAGGACTTCTCCATCTTATGAGCACCATAAAAGGGTAAAAGTTTGTAGTGATGTTATTTCTGGTTGTACTTTCCCTGGACTTTATACAGAAACCCAAAACCGCGCGGCCTAATGTCATCTTAGCATCAGCAATATGTGATGGTTCGCTTTTAATGGGTCAGACTTTTGTGGGAGATCCTAACAAGAATAGTAAGTCAGTTGCTGAAATATTGAAGGCAATCAAAACTGTAGCCTTCTCTCTAGACTAAACTAAGCTATATCCCCACACCAGCTGAGAAGAAATTTTCTTCTTTCTTGGGAAGAAATGCGGCGTGTCGTCAACTACAATGTGATGTCCATTAAGCAAACAGACCTGGTGGCGTGGGAATGGGATATAAGGGGAAAAATTATGTACATGGAACAGTGGGACCCTGGTGGAATCTCGAGCCGGAGCCGATACCAGCGCAAGACCTTCGGTTCCAGAAACTGCTTGCAGACACTCTACTAGTCTATCAACTAAGCCAGAGCCCCACGTCTGCTGATGACGGGAAATAACCATCCTTTTCGTTTTTTGTTTTCGTTTTTTTTTTTCCCTTGTCAGGCAGCGTGGCGATTACTAAACAGGCGTGAACTCGGTGGCGCGGGGCAAGGGGGAAAAAGAAAAGTTATGTAACAAACAGCGGGACTTAATATCTCTATATTCTTAGTAGTGGAGAACTATCAAATGCCTCCTTGGCAATAGGACTGCTTTTCTTTTTGGGGGGAAACCCCAACAACGGTAGTGAGTTGTGTGTTGAAACATGGAATGTAATCGAGATAAGGCATAAACGAAGTGAAACTTATCAAGTACAAGGGTGGGGACTGGGGAGGTGGGAGGGGGCGGCAGGTATATTGGGGGGGTTGGTGATGGAAGATGGGCACTGGTGAAGGGAAGGGTGTTTGAGAATTGTATAACCGACATAATCCTGAGAACTATGTAACCCTCCACATGGTGATTCAATAAAATTAAAAAAAAAAAAAGAAAAAAGGGACAGAGAGGGGCTGGAGCAATAGCACAGCGGGTAGGGTGTTTGTCTTGCACTCGGCCAACCCGGGTTCAATTCCTAGCATCCCATATGGTCCCCTGAGCACCACCAGGAGTCATTCTGAGTGCATGCGGCAGGAGTAACCCCTGTGCAGTGCCGGATGTGACCTAAAAAGAAAGAAAGAAAGAAAGAAAGAAAGAAAGAAAGAAAGAAAGAAAGAAAGAAAGAAAGAAAGAAAGAAAGAAAGAAAGAAAGAAAGAAAGAAAGAAAGAAAGAAAGAAAGAAAGAAAGAAAGAAAGAAAGAAAGAAAGAAAGAAAGAAAGAAAGAAAAGGGACAGAGAGAGACAGGTACAGTTAGAGACAGACAGGGAGAAAGAGAGAGGGAAAGAGAGGCAGAGAGAGGAAGAGGGAGGGAGAGAGAGAGAGACGGAGAGAGGAAGAGGGAGGGAGGCAGGCCGAGAGAGGAAGGGGGGCACTAGCAGACAAGCCTAAGCAACCAGACTCGGACATTTGACTCTTGCCCCTGAGACACAAAGTGGAAGGAGAAGGGGAACTGAGCTGGTCAGGGCCCAGGGGATGAAGTTGGCTGCAAGGGACGGTCTGGCTGGGGTGGGGGGAGGGGAGAGGAGGGGTCTTTGAGCCACGGGGCGTGGAGATAAGTAGACACAGTCCCACAGAGCAAACAGTGAGAAGATAGGAGAATATGGGGTGAGGGGTTTGAAGTGGGGCCAGAGAAACTGGGTTTTCTGGAGTCACAGCAGGCTGACTCACCCCAAAATGCCATTTTTCTGAGTCTGGGTTTAGTGCTCTGGGGGGCAGTGGGCTGGAGATATTTGATTCCTTGCAGGGGGGGTCTGTGGGTAGGTGGTCTCCACAGCTTCACTGTCCAGAACAAGGTCACTCGCCAGGAGCCCCAGCCCCGTCTCTTGGAGACACCGACTGACCCCGAAGGGGCAGCTCTCCCACAGCTGCGCCCCAGAAGCCCACCAGGGGGCACACAACAGAGACCTGCGTCTGCTTGGGCGGCTCTGCACAGCTCTGCACACCTGTCACACCCACGTCCCAGCTGCTCTCCTTCACAGAGCCCTGCCCCTGCCACGTGTCCAGGAGGCCAGGGGAGGGAAGGGGCGCAGCCCCGGATGCCTCGAACCCTGTGCTCAGGCCATTTTCAAGGTCACACCTGCGATTTCAGGATTTTGTTCCTTACTTTCCTGGTTCTCAGACCCACGCTGGCACACACTTGTGGGAGCCGGAGAACTAAGAATTCCTCTCTGGCCTCAGGGCAGCGGGGTGGCAGGATGGGTCACAGTGGGAAGAGAAGCTTCCAGAACTAGAATGGTCTCCATAACTGACATCCTCGTCACAAACTTGACCCCAGCAGGCAGGGATCATGAGAGAGTGTGAGCAGAGGTGGGAGTTCGAGGGCCTGGACACTCATAGAACCTTCTGGGCACTTCTGTGTTGAGCAGAGGTTTCCTCAGGAGGGACTGGAGCAGGCGTTACACAAGCTTCTCGAGGGCCTACACTCGCCACTCTCTGCTGTTTGTTTTGAAAAGCAACTGGTATCCTGACCGGCCCTTCACCTCGCACCACCCCCGGCTCTTACATAACTACTCACCCTCTCCTGAGCCAACCCCTCTGGCTTGGACAGGAATTATTTGCCCTGCCACAAAGCAAAAGTTTGCAGCATTAAAGCACCCTGGTTTTGGACCTCCCCCTTCAGGTATGGCTCCAGATATGCAGAGTCAGCGTCCAACACCAACTCATGGAGGGGGCAGGGAATCCAGGTCGCCAAATGCTTGAGTGATAACACACCCTGAATCCAGTGTGGCTGCCTGCTGGCAGCCTCGAGCAAGCGACAGGAACATCCCTGCTGTCCCACGGGACAATGTGCAGAGCAGACAGGCAGACCACCCCGCCCCCATCCTCCGAGAAAGAATGCTCTCCCTTTGTCTCCAAACTCTTGCGAGCAGGAAACCCGTGTTCTCAAGACAACACAAGGCCCCAGTGCCAAGCTCCTTCTTGCAGGGTGGAGCTGCAGAGCACGTGAGGGTTAGAGCTCAAGGAGCCCCGAGAAGGGCTGTGTGATAAGCAAACAAGAAGTGAAAACAAAAACCCCGCGTTGGCCCCTTTTCATGAAGGAAGAGACATTCTGTTCCCTCTTTGCTTCCTGATGATTCCTAACGGCCAAAAAGATGCGGAGTCCCACACACAGGCCTCAAGGACCCTTGCTCAGGGGTTGAGCTGGGGACCAAGGAAGAAAAAGGTCTGAGTGAGAATTGGCCATTTGACCTCAAAGATCAACCCTGCCAAGTTCCCTTTGGCAAGCAGAATAGGACAAGTGGTTTTCTCTCCCCAAACATTCCTGCATTTCTGAGAAGAGGAAGATTATCCTACTGACCCAGGGCCATGGTTGGAGGTTCAGGTAGGAAGTTGAGCTTTGGGTAGACCCTACAATGCGCTGAAACAGAGAGCCTCTGGATCAAGTTCTGCTGACAGAAAACAATTGCAAGTTTTCAAAAAGACAACTATACAGACACAATCTAGATTTCCTGGTTAAGGTCACCAAGAGGTGACATAATCCTGGACACAGATGTTTGGGCAGGATGGGGCCAGGGACAGCTTCCTGTGATGGGATGGTGCTGCCCAGTCACAGGAAGGAAGTCCCACATGGGAAGGAAGTATCCCCAAAGGTGGCCACGTGCGGGAAAGCAAGCAAACTCTGTTCTTGAAGGGTCTGCAGTGGCGGTCACGAGGAGAGAAGCCTTGCAGGAAAACAACAGAGAAACGGAGGCGGGAGGAAGGCACAGCTCGGACAGGGGATAGGAGTGAGGGAGCTGGGAAGGGCCCTGCGTGCAGCGGGGGGTGAGGGAAGGGCAGGAGGTGAGTGTGCTGCGTGGGGACAAGAGACAGGTGCAGGGATCCAAAAGGCCTCCCCGGGACTCCTACTGACATGTGAGAACTCTGAGAACTGCAAACACGCTGCTGTGGGCTTAAGGGCTTTGTTTGCTGGCCAGCGAGCCTGCAGAAACAGGTTCTGATGGACACGGTTGCAAGAACCCTGAGCTGACTTCAGAAAGAAGAGGGCAGAAGGCAGGGGCTTAGGAAGCTCAAGAGACAATACTTCTCAACCTCTCGGTCCTGAGGTGCAGAGTGGGGGTGAGGCAGGGACCCCTCCAGAACCTCACCTTCATGTCCCACAGCTGACTCTCCCCTTCTTTTCAATTGTCAAATCTCCATGAGACAAACTGGAGTTGAGAATCGGGCCTCTACTCCTCAGCTAATCCGCCATCAGCTCTGGAGTCAGCCAAGATCAATGAGGTGGTGAAAGGTGCCAGAAGCCCTAAATTCACCAATCTGGAATATGGCTTCTTGTAAGGTAAAGACAGCCACGAGGGGCTGGAGTGATAGCACAGCAGGTAGGGCATTAGCCTTGCATGCGACCAACCCGGGTTTGTTTCCCAGCATCTCATATGGTCCCCTGAGCATCGCCAGGAGTAATTCCTGAGTGCATGAGCCAAGAGTAAGCCCTGTGCAACACTTGGTGTGACCCAAAAAGAAAAAAAAAACAGACAGCCACAAGTTAGAAGACTCATCAGACTCATCCCTGTCTCTTTGTGAGGAATCGTTATCACCCTGCGGCTCTTAAATGCAAAACAAGGCAAACTTTTCTTTTTTTAGTTGAATCACCATGAGAACAGTTACAAAGCTTTCAGGTTTAAGTCTCAGTCAAACAATGATCAGACACCCATCCCTTCACCAGTACACATGTTCCACCACAAAGAGCCCCAGTATATCCCCCATTCCACCACCCACCCTGCCTGTGTGGCAGATTATTTTCACTTTACTCTCTCTTTACTTTGATTACATTCAATTTTTGACAGAAAACCCACTATTATTATTTGGAATTTCCCCCCAACAATCAGACCTGCTGAAGAGGCATCATTAGATCATTTGTTTTCTATTGCTGATAATGAAGAGTATATGATGTCGCATGGCCGCAACAGTGGCTGCGCAGTTTTGGAATTCTGGTATTTTAGTAATTAAGTCCAGAGGTATTTCTGCCAGCAGCCACTGCATTCCAAGATTGGTTTGTGTGCCTCTAAAATCATGGCTGTTCAGGATCGGAAGAGCTGTTCGTGGGCGGCCACTCCAGTTCCCATTTGGGCGGGGAGCAGAGGCCGGTTCTGCCTCCCCCCCCCCCCCCCACATCTTGAGATTTCCTGCATGCCCCATAACTGCAAGCTCCTAATTGGCCGTGAAAGATGGCCGTCGCCATGCTGCTGTAAAGGGGAAAAGACCGAGTGACAAAAACCCTTCCCTTCCCAGGGCTACACGTGGCCATAGCTGAGTTCACAGTCCAGGAGCATTTCTGCCAGCAGCTGCTGTGTTCCGAGATTGGTTTGTGTGCCTCTGGGAACATGGCCATTCAGGGGCAAAGGATGAACTTTTTTTGTATATCAAAAATTTGAAGAAATTATTTGGAGAAATAGTCCTGGTCCCCACATACTGGAGCCATGTTAGTAGAAGCTCGGTGTCACTGGGATTCCATATAGAGAAGGTGGGGAGACTGCACCTTCTCCATCGGGGACACCCTGGTGTTATCAGCTCAGTCTGGGGTCCAGAGCATTCTCTGGTGTGTGGTGCCTGCTGGCCTGGATTCTTCACTGCTGAGTGGGCAAGATGGCAAGGCAAACTTTTTACACTTCCTCCTCTCCCTCTCCCAAAACTTTCTCCCAACCCTGAAGTTCTCAAGTCCTTCTATCTTGACTCAAGTTATAGATTCTTGTTTTCTTAAACTGCCCACATGAAATCCACTTCTAGGTATTTTCCCCATACTAACATAGTTCACTTTTCCATCCCATTAAACTACCTGATTTCTATGTGATAACACAACCATCCAGAGAAGAGCAAATAATGGGTAGGGGGAAATTTCTCCCTTCCTGACTATATATTTGCCTCAAGCCTTCATTGCTTGTTTCCTGCATGTGCCTCTGTTCTTTGGAACTAGACAGTGCCCAGTGGATACATACATTCTACTTTCAGAAAGTTATACTAAGGAGATAATTAAAGGTTATTTGTTTGGAGACGTTTAGTCCATGGCAATACTTACAATAGTCTAATTTGAGGAGGTAAAACTATGCATCTTAACATTTAAGTGCTAATTTGCATAATAAAACTCCAATCAATAGCTAAAACCATGCTTTTGAAGAATATCTCAAGAAACAGGATATGGGGCTGGAGCGATAGCACAGCGGGTAGGGCGTTTGCCTTGCACGAGGCCGACCCGGGTTCAAATCCCAGCATCCCATGTGGTCCCCTGAGCACCGCCAGGGGTGATTCCTGAGTGCATGAGCCAGGAGTGACCCCTGTGCATTGCCAGGTGTGACCCAAAAAAAGCAAAAAAAAAAAAAAAGAAATAGAATATGGACAGGTACACGAGTAATTTTTTAATCAAATCAATAAACAATATCCACATAAGTGCTTCTTGCTGAAGAATTATAATCCATGAGCATTTTTAGGTCCTTTCAAAATCATAACTATGCCCCCCACCCCGAGGTCCTACCTTTCAATCTTGGGGTCTCAGAGGTTCCCCAGTGTAGGTCTCCTGGCTGGCTTGCCAAACAACATTGGTGGGAGAAGCCACGACAGAGCCACCACTTCCTGTGTGCACCATCGTGATGCCCAGGGAGGAGTTCCTAGGGGGTGGACTGGTCAGGTAACATAAACACCTGCATGGCGTGGACACTAGCATCCCACTGGGAAGCTGTGATGTTGAACCACTCGCTCTTCATGGCACAGGAACTGGTCCAACACAGGAGCACTTGGAAGCCCATGGACTCCGGCTGGAGCAAAGGGGCTTCTCTTTGCAGGGAAAGAAAAAGTGTCCTGACCTCTGCCCAGGGCCCCAAGTCCATTATCAACCATCACAGAAAATAAATTCCAGGAGAAAAATCATGAAGTAAAACTGCTTTACTTAGGAGATGAGAGACTCCTAAGTCCTCCTAAGACTCCTGGGGGAGGGGAGGGGAGGGGAGAGGAGAGGAGAGGAGAGGAGAGGAGAGGAGAGGAGAGGAGAGGAGAGGAGAGGAGAGGAGAGGAGAGGAGAGGAGAGGAGAGGAGAGGAGAGGAGAGGAGAGGAGAGGAGAGGAGAGGAGAGGAGAGGAGAGGAGAGGAGAGGAGAGGAGAGGAGAGGAGAGGAGAGAGGAGAGGAGAGGAGAGGAGAGGAGAGGAGAGGAGAGGAGAGGAGAGGAGAGGAGAGGAGAGGAGAGGAGAGGAGAGGAGAGGAGAGGAGAGGAGAGGAGAGGAGAGGAGAGGAGAGGAGAGGAGAGGAGAGGAGAGGAGAGGAGAGGAGAGGAGAGGAGAGGAGAGGAGAGGAGAGGAGGCTAAGAGAGAGGGAGGACAGAGGAGAGGGAGGACAGAGGGGGATAAGAGAGAGGAGGGGGTGAAGAGAGGAGAGATGGAAGAGAGGAGAGAGAGCGGAGGGAGAGAGGAGAGTCTATTGTTACAGTAATGTCTAGGGGAAGAGTTTGAAGCTTTTCATAGTCTTCCTTCACATTTTTGTCTCAACATTTTGTGCTGCTAATGCTTCTCCTCTCCTGGGAAGATTTTGCCTCTCTGGCACCCGATAGAGTCTTACCAGTCTCAGTCCCTGTGCCCACGAAGAGGGACCAGCGTCATGCTTTTACTGACTCCTTGGGATATGGCGACAAAGTGACTTCTTCAAATCACATCTCAGTTTAACTACTTCCTAAGAACTTGTTTTCAGCACTCCCATTTGCTTGCCTGCACCTCTTGGAGAGAAATGAAACAAACATTTCAGTGCTTCATCCAAAACAGTTAGTCAAAATTTCACTTTTCTTATATCTCCTACCAAATTTGATGCCATGTACTAATCCAATTGCCCATGTATTTCCTTTGGTCCTCTGTTGGAAGGTTATCCAAGTTTTCCACTGCCAAATTGTATAAAAATAAAAAGAAAGGGCGCGGGGGAGGGAAGGGACGCCTCACCGCACCGAGCCAGGCACAGGGCCTAGGGCAGCAGCCGTCTCTCCCGCCACCCGAGTTTGGTAGCCTCCGGCCACTTCCCCCACCCCGGGGAGGTTGATGGCGAAGATGTGGCAGGCGAAGGAAGGAACGGAGCCATGATGGTTGGTCTCACTTGCAGTTTATTCCAGTCTTCCCTCTATACACTCTCCGTCCTCTCTACACCTTTCCGCCCCCCATACACTTTCCGCCCCCTCCCTTCTCTCCGAACCCCTTTTATTGATCATGGCCCTTCCAAAGGGCGCAACACATTGACGTCACCAAAAGCACCAAAAGATCTTACAGGAAGAACGTTGAGGCAACATAATTCTCTTGTATCTGCAGGCCATTAATCTAGGCCCCCCCCCCCCCCCCCCCCCCGAAAGAAGATACAAAACCAAAAGAAGCCTTCTTTGGGCTGAAAGCACTCGGATTTACATCCCAAAGACCAGGCTGGGCTGCAGCCTGGAATCTACAATGTCAAATCAAGCCTGGCTAGCACCTTAGATCTGCGGGGGTCAAAGATCAGCTAGGTTTCTGTGACAAAAGGTTTCTGTGACAAAACTCCAGAAGGCAGCTGGAAAAGGGGAAATATTCCAACACCAAATAACTCTGGGAGGAAAGGTTAGTGTTGTTCCCTTAGCAGGGCAGGGAACTCTCAGTCTCACAAAATCATTACGTCTCACTAAATCATTGACCTGGCACTCCCAGGGCAACCATAACATAGTTATTAAATATTTGAACATACAGCAGGGTGGGTTCAAATTGTGGGTGTGTTCAGTGGCCGAAAACCACTGGTTGGCCAATTGCAAAATACAAATGAAGAAACAAGGCCACAAGCTGGTTGGTAATCAGTGACCGTTTACTTCAGTCTCACAGTGTTACACAGAAATATAGTTATATAGAAATGGTAAAGGGTGGGGCATGTAGGTGGGGTTGAACATTATCATAATAATAAACAGATGTAAAACCCTTCCTTCATGGAAGTTCTAGGATATTAGCTCAAGAACAAAATCTCATCTGGGGGTTCTTTACCCTATATTACTAGTAGATCCCTCTTAAGGGGTGGGATTCCATTTAAGGGAGTATTACTTACTCCTTTCCTTAGCTAGTAATTCATTTAAACAATCATACGAAGCACTAATATTTCTAGCCATTTTGTATGAACACATGAAGAGATATATTAAGTTTAAAGCTTTCCTGGAGACATCTCAATATGTATTCCAGACTATTATCCTCAGTCCAGGTTAATCTTTCCTAAGCCCAGCAGGGTCCTTATTAAGTTACTTCTTTTTAGGTCACAACAGAGTTTGTTCAATGACTGTGCTCTTATTATACTTCTCATGGTGCCTAGCTTGTCCCTTTTCGATGCCAGGGTAGCTTACAGCTTGCCCTAGGTCCATCCTTGTTCCTCACCTGGACCCTCCTTTTTGGGGGTGTTAGAAAGTAAGGGCAACTGAGGCTTAAGTCAAGTAAATATGATGGAAACTCAGGAATAAATACCATTTGGAGTCAATTAATTCCCAACTTGCAAAAGTATAGCATTAACTCTCTTCCTATGTCTATACAAAAGCATAGCATTAACTCTCTTCCTATGTCTATACATTGCAAAACCATGAAAAAGACATAAAGAAAAGACAAAAGCAAAACAGGATTAGGAGTGCCTGATAGAATTGTGTATGCCTCAGGAGCACTGTGATGGTTGCAACTCAATAAACCTAAACTCCCTAAGGGAGAAGCAAGGACAAACCAATGTTATACAACATAGCCGCTAATGTTTAAGCTGATAATTTTGTCTAACCCGAAAATAATGTTATAAGTACATAAATGGCCCTTGGCAGAAATAAAGGTTTCCCGCCCTTGCATCAGAGAGATTAAGGTTGCAAGGATAATGGTGTTCCTCATTCCAGGTCACTGAGCAGTCTAAAGAACAAGAGAGGGGGTTGGGGGTATTTCTGGGTACTAACCATGTGACTGAGGTAGAAATTACAGAACCTGATGATAGCCAATGGCAATCTTCTCTTGTTTGAGATATGACTATCAAGTTTCTCCTCACTTTAGAGGAAAAACCACAAACAAGATTGTCTGGCAACCAAATAATTCCTCTCCACACCAGCAGAAGAGAAACACTTTACAACTGAATGTGCCTTAAACCAGATTGAGCACCACTTATAAACAGTATAACAGAAAGAAACCAAATCGATTTATAAAGCCAGGTGAACATATTCTCAAGATAAATGATAACCAGTCCAGGCCAGAAGCCTGAACACCACCATTTGTGATACATCATGCCATGACTCTCTCCAAAATCCATCTGCTAATCAATAGTGCCTATCAGTGTCCATTTATAGCCTAAGGGAAAAAAAACAAGAGTTTTATACCAGCATCAATCGTGGCTTGAGCGACATTCCCAGAGAGACAGGACTATCTTCACTGTTATTCACATTTCAAGGAAAGAGTTTCTAGTCCTTTAAGGAAAACTTTAGCAAAACTGACAAGTCTTTAGGAAGACTGGGCAAAGAAAGAAGTGAGAGAGTGAGAGGGCCAAAATAAATAAAATGACAAATGAAAGAAAGGCATGACAATAGATCATAAAAGTCTGTTGTAAAAAATACTATTATTTAACCCTTGGGACAACCTAGAGTAAGTGGAAAAATTCCTAGAAATATAAAACCTACCGAGAGTGAATCATGATGAAATAGAAAGTCTGAATAGATGAATAATGAGTAAAGAGATTGGATTGGTAACCAAAAACCTTCCAACAAAGAAAAGCTCAAGATCAAATATCTTCATTAACAAATTCCAACAAGAATGTGGGAAAAATGAATTCACACCAATCCTTTCCAAATTCTCTATGAAAAATAGAGAGAAACTTACCTCCCTCAACTCATTTTATGCAGCTAACATCACCCTGTTATGAAAGCTAGGTATTGATTTTACCAGAAAGGAAAAGCATCCTCAATGAATATAGATAAAAACTTTATAGTAAATGTTAGCAAATAAATTCAACAGCACTTGAAAAGGATCAGATAGTCAAGTCAGATTTATCTGTGGAATGAAAGGATGGTTCAATATAGACAATCACATGAATGAAACAAAGATTAAAATCACATCATTATCTAATAAATATATATAAAGCAGGTTACAAAATACAACATCTGTTCATGATTTAAAATAAAATACTCTGGAACAAAGTACAGACAATAGGGTACTTTCCTTATACTCCACCAACCAGGGTTCAAATCATCAGCACCACATACGGTTCCCTGCACTCCACAGTGACCCCTGAATGCCGAGCCAGGACAATCCCTGAGCAACACCAGGCATGCCTTCCTCCTCCCCCACAACCAGCAAAATCAAACAAACTTAACAAATTGGACTTAAAAAGAATGTATCTTGGGGCTGGAGAGGTAGTACAGCGAGTAAGGTATTGCCTTGCATGCAGCCAAACTGAGTTCAATCCCTGGCATCCCCTATGGTCCCCTGAGCATGACAGAAGTGAGTGCAGAGCCAGGAGTATACCCTGAGCATCACTAGATGTCGCCAAAAAAAGGAATTAACCTTAATAAAATTAAGGTCATATATGAGAAGTCCATTGCTAACGTCATCCTGAACAGTGAAAGGTTGACAGTTTCTCCTGGGAGATGAGAAACAAGAAAGGGAGACCAGCAAAGGCCTTCAGCAAAAATCTCTTGGAACTATTCAGCAAATTCAGGAAAGCTGAAGATGCAAAGGTCAATACTGAAGAAATTGGCTAGACTGTTAGACACAACAATAAATCATTCAAGAAAGAGAAGTAAACAGTGATCAGCATTAAGAGCAATAAATACTTGTGAATGAATCCCGTCCAGGAGCTGGAAGGGCCGAAGACAGAGACCAACACACAGACTTGACAGTGTTCGGAGGGACAAGAGACCCTTGCGGATGGGAGGGTGTTTCTCCCGTGGGGCCAGAGGTGCTCCATCTGGGAGCACTCCCGAGCTCGCAGCTCATGACACTCACGGCTCATGCCTGAGATCAGCACCTCAGCGAGGGCTGCCATGGCAGAGCCGCTCCTCAGGGGCTGGACCTCAGCTGCAGATTCCCCAGCACTCTCAGGTGGCCAGTTCCAGGCAGAGGTGCTGTCGTGGCTGGATTTGGTGGGCTGGTCCTCATGCCTTCTCCCCGTGTCGGCAAACAAGGGAGGAAGAGAAGGAGGAAGAACTGGTGGGGGCAGGGATGGCATCATGTCATCTGGTGTCTCTCTTATTTTCCCCTCCAAATTTCATTTGATTAAAGCACCAAACAGTTACAAAGTTATTCAAAGTTAGGTGCTTTACAGGAAATGTTTCATCACCCCTAGCCACTGGTGTCTCTCCTTAGAAAGCCACATTTCTATCGGCTCGGGGTCCACTCTTACACCCTCTGTCACCCGAACCACCTCCCCAAGACTCCGCTCTCAGATGCAGCGAGAGGGAAGGCAGGAACTGGGGGAGAAGCAATTCAGTGCTTAGCGGCCCCTCTCAGCCCGATTGCCCTCAATGTCTCTGTGCCCTGCTGGTTTCTGCACACATCCCCATGGCCTGGGATCTTCAATCACCATCTGCTGGGGGCAGGGAGGACGCTGGCACAAGGATTCTCCCTCCCCTGTGCCAACTCTTTCTGAAGGAGCACAGGTGCTCCAACCCTGCCCCCTCAGAGAGAGCCAGAGCTGCTGCGTCCCTGGGCTCTGGAAGAGGGGGACGATGAGCACCTCTGGGCTTGCATGCCACGCCACGTGCCAAACACACACTCCGGCCTTGGAGCTTTCTCCTGGCCCTGAGGGTGACAATAATTGACAGAAAAACTTAGGAAAGGCGAGAAGGAGAATGGACCCCTGGGAAGATAAAGGTCAACAAGCCCTTGGTTCTGGAGGGAAGGGCATGAGAAAAGTAATCACAGCACAGGGCACCATAGGGCCACGCACCTTAATGACCCTCCCTAAGCAGGCAGGGTTAGCTTGCCAAGTGGCTGGGAGAAACTTGGCCACACAGGAAGGGACAACCTTTCACCCCACTTACGCAGCTGGAAAAGCAGAGCAGGAAAGAAGTTAGGCTCTGCAGACTCTGAAATGTGCCAGAGGGTCTGAGGATCCCTCCTAGCATGCAACCCCCCTCAGCAGGGTCTGCCCTGGCAAGCTATGGGCAGCACAGGACTGAGCCTTGGCGAGTTGTCAGCCGGCAAGGCCTCTGGGCACAGCCAGACCTTGGGCATCTGAACAGAGGTGCCCTGATGGCTACAGGGTCCCTGCTCCACCACTGTGGGTCTCAAATCCCATGTCACCTCTTCCACAAAGTCATCTTTGCTCCCTCTTCTCTACAGCCCTCACCCTTCCACCACCACACTTGCCTCTCTCTCAGGTGACCCTTCCAACACGTTCCCACCACTATTCACCGTTGCAACCAGTCCAGCAGTGAGAGAAAATCAGCCCAGGTGTCTGACGACAGGCGAGTGAATTAGGAAGATGCAGTCTATAGACCCAAGAATACTACACAGCGGTAAGGAACGATGGAATCATGCAATTTGCTGCAACACGGTACGACTGGAAGATGCCATGTTGTGTGAAGTAAGCCAGAAGAAAAATGGACACGGGATGATCTCACTGATCTGCGGTGAATAAAATACTGGGTGAGAAAAAAGGGGAGTTGGAAAAGGAAAAACACCCCTGGGCCCTGGTATTTGGAGAGAAGGGTGGGGAAGGAGAGAATCTAGGGGGAGAGAGCGGGAATAACGGGTGAGCAGGCATCGGGGCTTCAGTTATGCCGTGACAGGGTGAGGGGTTGAGTCACAGACCCAAACACCGACTCAGCAACACTGAAGACTCGAGATCTAAACTCAACCTGAAACTTTGTCATGAGCTTGTCAAGGTGACAGGGGGACGGGGCGGGGGCTGGGGTGGGAGGGAAAATGGGGCAGTCGGGGAGGGAAGCTGACGCTGGTGGTGGGATGGGTTGAAATGTTATACGCTTAAACTGCAACTATCTACAACTTTGTATACCAGAGTTCTTTAATACAAAGTAAAATCTATCAGTCAGTAAAGTGCCCGTCCTCACTGCCGTGCTTTCTAATGGACGGGTGTAGCGGATACGTGGGTGCGGGGGCGCTAAGCCTCAAAGCACTGGCTGCATGCATGCGTGTCAGCCCCAGCCCAGCCCCAGGTCTCCAGACCCTTCTCAGAAGAAGTGTCCAAAGTGCCAGCTCTTGGGCTGTCACCGCCTGCCACATGGCAGCAGAGACAGCACCACCATGTTCCGAACACAGAGAGACCCGGGGCGCTGGGCAGAGCGCCGAGAGCCCGAGCTCATGGGAGTCTGGGGTGCAGTGTCGGCAGAAGGCAGGAGTCTCCCGAGCATCCAAACAGAGGTGACGCTCGGAGACCCTGGAACCCTGGGTCAGTGCCTCCTTGTGGTGACCTGGAAGCAAACAGCAGAGCTGGGGCACTGACCCCTGCAGCAGCCACAGTCCAGGTGGGGCCCCAGAACAAACCTGTGAACTGTCACCGCAACCCCGACCTCACCCTACACCCTGCAGTGACCCGGCAGAGAGGGCTGAGGGGCGAGGGGCCAGGGGGCAGGCAGGAGGAGCCCGCCCTCCTGGCCCCGCTCAGGAATGTGGGGGTGTGGGGACACCAGCTGTAAGGAGAAACCCTCCCCTAGGAAGAGGCCAAGCTCTACCACCCACAGCCTCAGGTGGCTTTGCGGGTGTGGGCTTGCGCAGCCAGGGAACAGGCTGGCCTTGGCACGGTCTGGCACGCACAGCAGTGCCCATTGTTTGCAGCAGTCCCGGCTGAGGACCAGCCCAAGACTCCAGCCCAAGCCTCCAGCTCCACACCCTCAGCCCTGGCACCCAAAGGGCAGGCACCTCCCTGTAGTGAGGACAAGGGCCGCAGGGACTCCGGAGCCTTGTGTCCCCGGACAAAGTGCTTCTCAGAGCAGGGCCCAGCAGCGGGGAGTTTGCTCGGGCCACACCAGAGGTTGCGGGCCTGTGTGTGCCCTGGCGTGGCCCAGCAACTTCCTGCAGGTGGAGCAGGCCAGGGGAGTGCTGGGTGAGCCCACGGCTTCAGCCCTGCCTCTTTGATGGGGCCCGGCAGGACAGGCTGCAGCACCCCTGGACCCCACGATGACTGAGGCACGGGGGCGAGGCCCATCCTGAGCAGCCAGCTCCATTACGGTGGTCCCACTGGAGATGCCCCACCCGCCGTGGCCCCTGAAAAGCCCCAGGGCCTGGAAGGCATGAAGGCCCAGGGCTGGGCCTTGCTGCCTCTTCCTGCCCGCGGTTTCGGGTCCAGTAGGCAGAGGGGCACATGGCAGCCTCGAGGAGTGACCATGGGCCGGGCATGACTGTCCAGAGGGCCCCTGAGAGCCTGGGGCATCCTCAGGCCAGGGGCAGGCCTGGGCGGGGAGGGCTGGGGAGGGGGCGAGGTGGGGGCAGGGTGGAGTGGGGTGCATGGTCCTGCTCCCTTGGCCTCCCAGGCCCTCAGCACCGAGCACTGCGGAAAGCTGCCAGGCTGGAAGGGGATTTTTCCACAAACGGCTGCAGGGCACATGGCCCACCCAAACACAGCCCAGAGAGGCTGCAGGAAGAGGTGGAGAATGGGGCGCGGGGAGGTCTGTGGGGCTGGCAGTGCGGGCTAGTACTGAGATGAACGGCCAAATGGAAGTCGCCACATAGGTCAATGCCATGCAAGCACAGTGCCACGGGAGGGCAGTGCCACAGGAGGGTATTGCCACGGGAAGGCAGTACCACGTGGGGGCTGTGCCATGCAAGGGCAGTGCCACAAAGGGTAATGCCACACTCAGGCAGTACCACATGATGGCAGTGCCATGCAAAGGCAGTGCCACGGGAGGGCAATGCCACAGAAGGGCGGTGCCACAAGAAGGTGGCCCACAGAGCAACAGCAATGGACAATTGGCTTCACGTGCTGGGAAAGTGGCGAAGGCAGGAGAGCCGAGGCTGGGGCGGGGACTGGGCTGCAGCTACAGCAAGGTGCTCACTCCCTACTCTGCAGCTCTCGGGGTGCCTCGATACCGCACCCCAGGACAAGGACACGAGGCATCCTGGCAGGGGCTCACACCCATAGGTGGATGCTGGCCCCTCACCCTCCCAGCGTCCCCAGGAGGCCTCCAGAGTTAGGACTGGGCAGGCATCAGCAGGTAAAGGACAGCCTTGCTCGAGGGACCCCAGGGACACAAACGTGTGCATATGTAAACACACGTATTCCATGTATGCATGCACACACAGGCAAGTTTGCATGGCACATGTACCTGCACACTCCCCGTCACGTGTACGCATATACAGGGACATAGTGTGCACCAGTGTGCACACATATATGTGGCACACGTGGCAGACATGGGGAATTTTTCCACAAACTGTGTGGAGCAGCTTCCACTGGGCCCTGCCCAGCCGACAGCCTGGCTCTGCGGAGCAAGTGACCAGGCACACTCAGAGGATCTGCTGCGTCTTGCTGAAGAGTGTTTCCGGTCAGGTCTGTTGTTTGCTGTCTGCTGAAGGCCTGGTCCAGGGTGGCAGTCCTTGAGCATGTGACATGTGTCCACACATCATCCCTTCCTGTTGGGACACAGCATCCTAAGGTCTCAGGAAGGCGACTTATCTCCATGGCTCCACGGCAACAGGGCTTCAACCCCTCCCTGTGGCCTCCAGCGGCATTTCCTCAGGAAATCAGGGCAGACTCCTCCCTATTGTTCTGCCTTCTGGGGTTCTGGAACCATCCTCTCCTGGCTCCTCGGATCAGGCCAAAGGACATGAGCTGAGAGAAAGCACTTGTTTGGGACTTTCTCTCCCTGCCCTGTCTGACTGGGCCAGCTCTCCCGATTGAGGGCAGGACTCCATTACCTTGGCCTTTTGTGGTGCTCACATGAGCTGGCCTGTGTAGAAGCCCTGATTGGCATCAGCCCAGCCCTCTGCAGATCTTTCCAGAGCTCAGGGAGCCCTCAGGAGGAGTCCTTCTGCCTCCAGGGTCCCCTAGGACTGCCCTTTCTCTTCCTCCAGGAGCACTGTGACTGCCGCACTCTGGCCCTCTCATCACTTTCATCCTCATGGATGCTGTGGTGACGTGAGCTCAGTTACCTCAGCAGGGGCTGAACATGCCTGCAGAATGCACTGGGCACCAAGAAGGAAGCTCCCCAAACACTGGGGTGTACAGATACCTCCCAGGGCTGCCACATGCCTGCCCGCCACCCCCATGGCCCTGGCTCCGGGGGAAGCTAGAGAGAAACTTAACCACGTCCAGACCATCAACCCTTGTTCTTCCTTGTACCCAAGCCCAGGCTAGTCCATCGTGACCCAATCTGCCCATGGAAACTTCAGGCACAAGGAGAAAGGACTACAAGATGCTCTTTGTGCTGTTGCTCATTATGGAAAATCAGAAAAGAGCTTAAATGTTTGACTTGGTAAAGAAAACTATACTGGGGCTAAAAAGATCCCACTAAGGGTACCACTAAAGGCTAAGGTGCGTGCCTTGAGTCAACCGACCCTGGTTCAAATCCCCTGCTCTGCATATAGGCCCCAGAACCACCAGGAGTAATTCCTGAGCCCAATGTCAGGAGTAAATCCTGAGCACCACTCAGAGTGGCCAAATAACAAAAGAAAAAGGGGGGGACTATCCTCTACCAAACTGCAGCATCAGAGACACCCATGAACAGTGAACATCATCTTACAAACCGAGCAGAGATGCCAGGGGCAGGGCTCCCACCTTGCATGTGGCAGACCCAAGTTTGATCCCAGCACCCCAGATGGTCCGCAAGCACCACCAGGAGTGACCCCGAGCACAGAAATAAATCCTGAGCACTGCCGGATATGGCCCCAAAACAAAACAAAAAGCCACGTAAACATGTGGAGACATTCTCTACATCCAATCAGATGTAGAGAAGCGGGAGAAAGCCTAGTGTGTATACAAGCATCACTGTCATGTGACAATTCTGAAGCCGGAATATTAACTTCTGACTGACCGCTGGCAACCTGTTTGTTCCATGGTCATGTGGCCAGGTCCGGGGCACTGCTGGCCCCCACGGTCAGCTCCCATTCCATCCAGTTCCTACAGTGAAAGGCTTCCCAACAGCTGACGGTCTGCAGGATTCGCTGCCAGCCCCACGGGTGTCCGGGGGCCTCCAGCCCGACAGGCCACGGAGCTGGGTCCCTGTAGCCCGCACCGTCCAGCCGTGCCCACCGTGGGAAAGAACCCGGAGCGGGCAACGGGGCTCTGCTTCCTCTTTGGCACGGAGACTCAGTGACGTCTCTGGGGGCCCCAGCAGCTGTGCAACCCAGCACCCAGGGGAGCAGGTGAGCTGCGCCTCTCGCGGGCAATGTCGCCCTCTGGCGGGCATCCGGGCGCTGCACAACCGGGCCTGGGTCATGAGCCTCCTCGTGGGCTCCAAGTTCCCTCAGAGCTCCCCTCTGCAGGGCAAACTGCAAAGTGAGGGGCGCTGCGGGGGTGCGGGCTGGGAGGGGAGGTGGCCTGTGGGCCACACTCCTGTCCCCCACTCTCCTCCTCCTACAGACCCCATGGTTCAGAGCTCCTGACTGGAGGGGCCCTCAGAAATCCTAAACCACAGACGAGAACTGCTCAGCTCAGCTAGGGCCCATCCAAGCCCGTCACAGCGAACCAGAGACACTGGGGGCTTGGGCCCATCTAGGGGTCCTCCTGGCAGATGGGTAGGGCTGCGGGCCAGAGAGCCTGGCAGCAGGAGGAAGGCTGCCTGCAGGGCAGTGGGGCGCAGGTGACTCAGAGAGAGGCAGCGCGGGGCACCCCCTCCCAGCATGGAGGCCTGGGGTGAGCTGGCAATGTCCCTACGATCCCTGAGGGCCAGAGAGTCTCATTGTGCAGGGCACCTGCATGCAGCACCCATGGGACATCCTGATGGAACTTTCCAGAAGGCAGGTCGGGCACAAAGGGCCGGTTTCAGTCACTCATCTTAAAACAAGGCAGAGGGGCTGCCCATGGCAGGGGTCTTGCACTCAGGGGCCCAGGAGAACGCAGGGCCCCACATCTTGTGGGGAACAGGGGCACTTTCTAGTGGTGTGCTGAGTCCCCAATGGGGGACAGAGCGCCCCCGTGTCCCCCACCCCCAGGGTCCAACAGAGGCCTCATCATCAGCACAGCGGCCCAAAGAGGAGAGGACTCTGCAGCTTAGCACGGGGGACAGGGTGGGGCTGGAGGGGCCCTGATATCCCCCAGCAGCTCTGAGAGGGGCTTAGTGACCGCGGCCAGCCTGGGGCACAGGCAGACGAGCTGCTGGTGCTGACGGGAGGATGGGAGGACAGGGCCAGACCTTCCTCGGCACCCAGCCCTGGTCAGGACAGCGGCTGCAGCAGCTCAGCCCTCACACCTACCCATCCCCCACGCGGCTGCCAGTGGATGGTTCCGGGGTCCCTGGCCCAGACCCTCTGCCTGTCTTCTCTCTCGCCACGCAGGCTCCTTAGGCCGAGACACTCTGGGTCCCTGAGAGAACTTCTGAGGGTGCCACCCCCTCCCAGAAACCGGAAATGGGCCTTTGCTGCCCCCAGATTGGTGACTCAGAGAAAGGACACAGGCGGAGGCTGGCAGACGCCGGCCCCTAATCAAGGTGGAATGTGCCACCATCATGGGCTCTTTCCAGGGGAAGGGACCACAGCAGGGAGGAGCATCACCCAAGCTCCAGCGCCCAGAGTCCCTGGAAGGTCCCTCTCCCTGCGGAAACCACCCACGGGACAGTCCCAGGACGGGCTCGGGAATGGGGGCAGCAGAGACAAGAAGTAATCCAGATTCAGCGCCCCATCTCCGTGCTCCGCTCTGGGGCTAAACCGCAGCTGCGCCTGTGTCCCAGACGGTAGTCAAACAGCCGGCCTCATTGGAAACTGACATAAACGTGTGGGCAGGGGACAGCAGGGGACCTTGGGGATAGAGTCCACTTGGAGATCAGCTCCTGCCCTGCCCACAGACATGAGGCCATGGACAGAGCCCGCAATTTGACCGAGTTCCCCTTTGCCTCCTTTGCCCTGATTTCATTTGTGATTTGTGGAGGCCGAGAGCACAGAGACCTCATGGGCTTGATGTGGTTGGAGGTCTGCCTCCCACACACAGCGGCCGAGGGGGCGGTGCAGCCACCAGCCAGCGCAGGGCCAGGGCAAGAGGGCCAAGGGGAGAGGCATTGGGTCCAGCTGCAAGCACAGCCCAGGGCCCAAGGGGCAGCACAGGGTGATGGCACTGGCCTGGCATGTGGCAGACCAGGGATCAACACGTGTGCCAACAGTGACTCACATGTACCAACAGTGGCTCACACATACCAACGGTGGCACACACTTAGACCTGGCTTAATTCACACAGATGGCAGCATAGGCCTGGCACCGGTGTGTTCAGCAATTATCTTCTTGTGACTTTTTTGTTACTCTACACTGTGAAAAATTACATCTTACAATTTTTTTTAAGATTCTGAATATATTTTGCAGATCAAGCCAGAAGACAGAATCCAAAGGAGACTGCCATAAGGGCAAAGGTTTGGGCGTCAGCAGGCGGGGGGCGAGTGGGGGAGAGCTGCTCTGCTCTGCACAGCGTGTGTGGAAATAGAGCAGAAGGCGTCCTGAGTGACTCCACGCGCGGGAATAAGCAAGTCTCAGCCACCTGCAGCCTTGCCTGGGCCCCAAACCTGAAGCCTGGAGAGGGTTCCTGAGATGAGTCTGACCCCGTCTTCCCTCCACTCAGTGCCCCTGACAGGCGTGTGACCCACGTCAACTACACAAGTGGAAGTTGCTGAGGGCTTTATTGTTTCTAGGGACCAGTGTTTGCCTATAGTGTGGTGACATTTATCAAGCTCCCACCAGGCCAGATCAGGGAGCTCCGGGCATGCAGCCCAGTGCCAGAAACTGATTTTCCTTCACCAGTGAGGGCTCTGCTCCCACAGACCCAGCTAACAAGCTGCTAATGAGTTTGCTTAGGGGCTTGTGAAAATGAAAAATCAAGGAATTAGCAAAATGAAGTACTTTTTCATTAGCAAAATGAAAATAATGCAAGATCTTAGCAAAGTGAAAATGTATGTGGTGTGTGATGTATTCATGTGGCATGTGGGGGGGCGTGTGTATGGTGCTGTGGTGTGTGTTTATGGGTATGGGCTTCTATATTATTCTCTCAGTCTGGCACTCAGGTCCAAGAGCACCAACAGAGGACGTGTCTAACACACCCACAGGAAAGAGAGCAGGAAGGAGGCCAGTGCAGAGAGACCTGAGGAAACAGCGACGGCTCCCCAGTATCCCATCGGGTGAAGGGAGGTCTCTCATCCCAGCCTCCATCTGGCATCATTCCCATTCCAAGAACCAAGGGTCTCCAACACCCCATTCCACTCCAAGGAGAGAGAGTCACAATCCTCCAGACCCCTCCCCCCGTCCCTCTATGGGGAGAGAGTCACAATCCTGTCTCTGTCCAAGGAGAGAGAGACTGGCAGTGATGGGGACAGACAGGATCAGGTCCCCACCGACTGAGACAACAGGACACCTGAGGAAACACCCTCCACAAGTCTACCCCGTGCTTTACTACCTCAGCTAGTTGGCGCTGCTTCTGCCTGCCAGTTAGGGCAAAGGTGCTAGGCTGCCCTAAGATGTCAGGACGTGACAAGATCTGTTGGGGCTCTTCAGGGTTAGAACCAGCCCTGCTCCTTCAAAGTGCAGAGTTACCTGCTTTGTTGTCAGCAAGCTGCCTACTGAGGAGAGGAAACCATCTGTCAGAGCTCTCTGCCAGGAAGAACCTGTCAGAATAAACGAGTTTTCCAGAAACTCTTTGTCTCTTTAAGTGAATAATCAAGAAAGGTGAGGGAAACTTCACCACTCACCCAGCAAGACAAATTTTATCCTTGATTTCGGTTAAAAAAAATCAAAATCTTCCTTGAGAATTTACAATCAGGCATCCACACCTCACACTCACGGGGGTTTATAATCATGTGCTTTAAACGGACTGGAAGCACTCAAGCTTAGAAATAAGTATAAAGGGGCTAGAGTGGTAGCACAGCAGGTAGGGCGTTTGCCTTGCATGCGGCCAACCCAGGTTCATTCCCAGCATCCCATATGGTCCCCTGAGCACTGCCAGGGGTAATTCCTGAGTGCAGAGCCAGGAGTGACCCCTGTGCATCGCCTGGTGTGACCCCCCCCCAAAATAAAGCAAAAAAAAAAAAGAAAGAAGTATAAAATGGAGTATGCCCCCTTAATAATACCCTCCCCCATGAGGCTTGAAATACAACCTAGGCCTTACTCCGCTTACACCTCAGCTCCCAAACATGAAGGCAGTTTCTGCCTTAGCTCCCTGCCAGGTGAAATAAGACTCAGACAGGAAACAGTCAGGTAAGAAGGATCTCTTCACAGGTGCAGGGGAGGGTCTTACAATTATGACAAGGGAAACACAAACTCACAACCTTCAAAATAGTTGGACCCTGCCTGAGTCCAAAATTGATCATCTCTAGTTGGAAATGTTCACTCTGGACAAGAACAGAGTGTTGAGGGGGCCGGAGCGATAGCACAGCGGGTAGGGCGTTTGCCTTGCACGCGGCCGACCCGGGTTCGATCCCTGGCATCCCATATGGTCCCCCAAGCACTGCCAGGAGTAATTCCTGAGTGCAAAGCCAGGAGTTACCCCTGAGCATCGCTGGGTGTGACCCAAAAAGCAAAAAAAAAAAAAAAAAAGAACAGAGTGTTGAAAGGAGGTAAAGGGATATGTATAATAATAAACTTTCAGCACCTGTATTGCAAACCACATGCCTAAAGGGAGAGAGAGGGAGAGAGAGGGAGAGAGAGAAGGGGGGAAAGAGAGAGAGAGAGAGAGAGAGAGAGAGAGAGAGAGAGAAGTGTCTGCTATAGAGGCAGGCTGGGGTGGGGGTTCATGATGGGAAGGAAAGTGGGGACATTGGTGGTAATGTTAAACCGGGCTGAGATCTCCCCAGAGGAATCGCATGAAGACAAGTTGTGATGCAATAAGCAAAGGTTTTTTATTGGCTACTTAGCTAGCTCAAGCTAGGGCCCTCATCTGGCTCACCGACACAGGGACAGCCTTCTCAGAATGGAGCGGCCCCAGAATGAGTCTCAAAAGTGAGGGGGTTTTATACCATAACATTATATAGCAGAGACTTTCTGCAGACAACCCTTTTGGCTACAGTCTGAGGGGCTTTTCACTATTTGTACTTAGCTGATTGGTTATAAGTTGGAGTTCCATACGGGTTGCATAAGAGTTACATTAGGGAGACTAACACCTAAGAATAGTAGAAGTACCAGGAAATTGGTTCCAAGGCTTGGAAGCTGGCCTCACACGCTGGAGGAAGGGGCAGCTCACATAGAGAAGGGAACACCAGGTAAAGTGTGGTTTGAGGATCTGCATGAGATGGGAGATGAACACTGAAAATAGAATATAAACCAAACACAATGGCCACGCAGTGCCTCTGTTGCAAACCACTGCACCCAAAAGGAGAGAGAGATCAAAAGGGAACGCCCTGCCACAAAGGTGGGGTGGGCTGGGGTGGGAGGATGGGGTGGGAGGGTGGGAGGGATACTGGGAACACTGGTGGAGGGGACTGGGCACTGGTGGAGGGATGTAAACAAAATTCAATCATGAAATCTCATAAGTTTGTAACTGTAACTCATGGTGATTCCCTAATTAAAAAAAAAAGAAAAAAAAGAAAATCTCGTCTACAAAAAAAAAAAAAAGAGTTACATAAGGGTTATATGGGGGGGTTCCCTACCTGAAACTCATTGGAAACCCTTAGTTGACCTCACCATGGCTGTCTCATTTCAAGGAAATCATTGACTCAATTCTAGGTATCTGTGCTCAATTCCAGGAATTCTGGAACAAAAGCCTAGACTAGTTTCTTCTGTCTTCTTTATGAGCCTGTCACGGCACTGCCTTTGCTTCTCTGTCTCTCAGTAGGAAATGTGCACTGGTGAAGGGGTGGGTGTCGGAACAGCATATGACTGAAACCCAATCATGAACAACTTTGTAACTGTGTATCTCACTGTGATTCAATTTTAAGGAAAAAAATCATTTTTCCACATCAGACATTAGGCTGTAGCTTCTAGGGTCTGAGGACACTCAGACTCAGATGACTCAGATTTTTTGCTGAAAATACTAAAAGGGCCACGCCAAACCTCCTACCAATGAAACTTGAATGATTCCTTCACTTAAGTTTAGAGAAGTTCTGCATTTCAGAGCTTTGTGTGTTTTGCCATTGCAGATAGGAGATTTGGGGTTCATAGTTCAAACAGCAGTAACGGGCCTTTTATTAGCATTGTTTTCAGATGGCAGTGAAGAGGACAGTGGCAGTGGTAAAGTGGTGCCAGTGCTGATGGGAATGGACGTGGTGAAGGTGATGGGCAGCTGGCAAAGGTTTCTCAAATTCCACAATGTCTTCCAGAATGGGGGCGGTGTGGAACTTTTAATCCCACAGTCCTTTGACATCTACCTGAGATGCAGAGGATGAAGAGGAATCCCATCCTGCAGCAGTGGGTGTCCGTCCCCCCGCCCCGGGGGACAGTGCTGCTGGGGACCCGAGTCCTGATGGTCTCCCTCTGTTAGTTCAAGATGTGGGTGCATCCGGTGGCCAAGAACCACCTCCCCAGCCTCCCCCACAGAGGAAGGAAGAGATGGGGACCACAGACTGATGGTGAAAATGGCCTGTTTAATGCTGTTGTCATCCTTATAGCACATCTGAGGGGGTCGAGGTACAGGACAGCACGTAGGTGTGACTGATCATTCACAGAGGTCAAGCGTTTCGGCAGAGACAATTCTCTTGGGGGGATTAACTCCAGGAGAAGCTCTGTCTCCCGGGGACATCTATATTGCTTTTCTCTTTCCCTTTAGTTGTACTTATTAAACAGTGAAGTTTATTTCTTACTTGCAGTTATTTGGATACACATAATAAGAGATATAAGTTCCAAAGCTTTGTTCTCTGGGCTGTGAGGGTAAGCAAGGATTTTACCTTAAATTCCTGGCTATCATGAAACACGAAAACCTCAAGGAAATGGATAAATTCCTATACTCCTATGGCCTCCCAAGGCTGAACCAAGAAGACCTGGAATACCTGAACAGACCTATCACCATCAAGGAAATTGGAACGGTAATAAAAATTCTCCCTAAGCACAAAAATCCTGGCCCAGATGGATTCACTAGTGAATTCTTCCAAACCTTTAAAGAGGACTTACTCCCAATCCTCTTTAAGCTTTTCCAGGAAAATGAAGTATCAAAAACACTTCCAAACAGTTTCTATGAAGCAAATATTACCCTGATACAAAAGCAGACAAAGATACCACAAAGAAAGAGAATTTAGAGATATCCCTGCTAAACACAGACGCAAAGATCCTCAACAAAATATTAGCAAATAGAATCCAACAACTCATCAAAAAGATCATATGCCATGACCAAGTAGGATTTACCCCAGGGATACAAGGATGGTTTAACGTTCGCAAGTCAATCAACATAATTCATCATATCAACAAAAGAAATGATAAAAACCATATGATCATATCAATAGATGCACAGAAAGTATTTGACAACATCCAGCACGCATTTATGATGAAAACGCTCAGCAAAATGGGTATTGAAGGAACTTTCTTCAATATAATCAAAGCCATCTACCAAAAGCCCATGGCAAGTATCATTCTCAATGGGGAAAAACTAAAAGCCTTCCCTCTAAGATCATGCACAAGGCAAGGTTGCCCACTTTCCCCACTCCTATTCAATATAGTACTGGAAGTCCTGGCCATAGCAGTTAGACAAGAAAAAGATATCAAGGGCATACATATAGGAAAGGAAGAGGTCAAGTTATCATTATTTGCAGACAATATGATACTATACTTAGAAAACCCTAAAGTCTCTACAGAAAAGCTCCTAGAAACAATCGGTCGGTTTTGCCACTAAAGTGGCAGGCTACAAAATCAACACCCGAAAGTCGATGGCTTTCTTATATACAAATAATGAAAGAGACATTTTTTAAAAAATCCCATTCACAATAGTACCTCAGAAAATCAAGTACCTTGGAATCAACTTAACCAAAGAGGTGAAGGACCTATACAAGGAAAATTACAAAACACTGTACTTCAAAATAAATGAGGACACTAGGAAATGGAGACACATCCCCTACTCATGGATAGGGAGAATTAACATTATCAAAATGGCAATACTGCCCAAAGCACTATACAAGTTTAATGCGGTCCCAATAAAGATACCCATGACATTTTTCAAAGAAATAGACAAAACACTCCTGAAATTCATATGGAACAATAAACCCTTACAAATAGCTAAATGAATCCTGGGGGGAAAGATGGGTGGTGTCACCTTCCCCAATTTCAAACTCTACTATAAAGCAGTAGTCATTAAAACAGCATGGTATTGGGATAAAAACAGACCTGCAGACCAATGGAACAGAGTTGAATATCCTGTCACAGACCCCCAAATATATGGCCACTGAATCTCTGACAAAGGAGCAATAAATACAAAGAGGAACAAGGAAAGACACTTCAACAAGTGGTACTGGGAAAACTGGATAACTACCTGCAAAAAAATGAACTCTGACCTCTGTCTAATGCCAGGCACAAAAGTCAGATCAAAGTGGATTAAAGACCTCAGTATCAGACATGAATATATAAGGTTCATAGAAGAAAATGTAGGCAGAACTCTCCATGACATTGAAGCTATAAGGATCTTTAAGGATGAAACAGCACTCAGCATGTAAGTGGAAGCAAACATAAACAAATGGGACTATATCAAACTAAGAAGCTTCTGCACTTCAAAAGACACAGTGAACAAATACAGAAAGAACCCACAGAATGGGAAAGAATTTTTACCCAATACCCATCTAAGGGATTAATATCCAGGATATACAAGACACTAGTAGAATTGTACAAGAAAAAAACCTCCAACCCCATCAAAAAACGGGGAGAAGAAATAAACAGAAGTTTCCTCAAAAAAGAAATACAACTGGCCAAAAGGCACATAAAAAAAATGCTCCACATCGCTAGTCATCAGGGAGATGCAAATCAAAACAACAATGAGATATCATCTCACACCACAGAGACTGGCACACATTCAAAAGAACAATAGCAACCACTGCAGGCATGGATGTGGGGGAAAAGGACGCTCTTTCACTGTTGGTAGGAATGCCGACTGGTCCAGCCTTTCTGGAAAACAATATGGACAGCCCTTCAAAAACTACAAATTGAGCTTCCATATGACCCCACAATACCACTTCTGGGAATATAGCCCAAAGATGCAAAAAAGCACAGGTGAAATGACATCTGTACCTACATGTTCATTGCAGCACTGTTCACAATAGCCAAAATCTGGAAACAACTCAAGTACCCTAGAACAGATGACTGGTTAAAGAAACTTTGGTACATTTATACAATGGAATGCTATGCAGCTGTTAGGAGAGATGAAGTCGTGAAATTTGCTTATAAATGGATAGATGTGGAGAGTCTCATGATAAGTGAAATGAGTCAGAGAGGGACAGATATAGAAGGACTGCACTCATTTGTGGAGTATAGAATAACATCACATGAGGCTGACACCCAAGGACAGTAGATACAAGGGCCAGGAGTATTGCCCCATAGCTGGAAGACTGCTTCATGAGCGAAGGGGAGAAGGCGGATGGAATAGAGAAGTGATCACTAAGAAAATGATGGCTGGAGGAATCAGTCGGGATGGGAGATGTGTGTTGAAAGTAGATAATGGACCAAACACGACGACCTCTCAGTGTCTGTGTTGCAAGCCATAATGCTCAAAAGTAGAGAGAGAGTATGGGGAATATTGTCTGCCATGGAGGCAGGAGGAGAGTGGGAAAGGGGGGGGGGGGTTATACCCGGGATATTGGTGGTGGGGAATGTGCACTGCAGGAGGGATGGGTGTTTGATAATTGTGAGATTGTAACCCAAACATGAAAGCTTGTGGAACTGGAGCAATAGCACAGCAAGTAGGGCAAGTAGTTGCCTTGCACAAGTCAACCTGGGTTCGATTCCCAGCATCCCATGTGGTCCCCTGAGCACCGCCAGGAGTAATTCTTGAGTGCAGAGCCAGGAATAACCCTTGTGCATCACCAGGTGTGACCCAAAATTAAAAAAAAAAAAAAAAACATGAAAGCTTGTAACTATCTCACGGTGATTCAATAAAATTTAAATAAATAAATAAATAAATAAATTCCTGGCTACGTTCTCAGGCCAACTTGTCCTTCCCCATGGGGGTCCTTTCTCTTAATTCATAATGGCTTTCATCAAGACCATGCTTTTATGCTTTCTAGACTGTTCCATTTTGATGCCGAGTAGCTTTGCCACTCGCCCCAGGTCCATCCCAGTCCCATAGCAGGACCTCCCTTTGTGGGGTATTAGGAATTATGTCAACCAAAGCCTGAGTCAGGTCACTGTGACAGATGCCCAGGAGTAGGTAAATTTCAGAGTCAATCAACTCTCAAATATTAGGAGCACAGTATTAATGGTCTTTCTGTGTTTAAGCAAAGAGCATTGTTCTATAATAAAATATGAAAAGGCTATAGGGGAAATAGGAAAGCAAGTAATTCACTACAAATACAAAGTCCAGAATCACCAGACATTTTGATGTATAAGTAACCAAGACTGACTGGAGGACTCTAGTAACTAACACAAAGGAAAGGTGGAAAGGTTAAGGGTAAACTTGGGGGACTAAGGGTGCTCATGAGAGCACTGTAAGCCTCTGAGGGGGGAGGAAAAGGGTGATTCACCGATGACGCCTGAAACACTGAGGCTCAATATCCAACACCACTCCATTTTTAATCTCTGCAATCACGATGCCCCCCTCCCCACGGGCACTTAATAAGTATGGTTTGAGTGAATGGATGACCTTGCCAAACACTCAGATCTCCTTTCTCACATAAAACCTATTTTTAATGCCCAGAACATTCCTCTTCGAGTGGGACAATTAAGCAGTCCTGTCACTCTGAGTGGAGAGCGTGGGCTTCCTTTGTTTCCAGCTGATACAGATTTATCCCTGACATTTCCGAGGCCCCCTCCCACTGCCCCCCGATGAAGGAAATCCGCTTCTGGATGAAGGCTCCTCATTTGCACGGCGTTCCCTCAGATGCATGCCAGAGGAGGAGGAGAGCTCTCAAAGGCCTGGCCCTGCAGAAGAGCAAGCTCCGGGCACCAGGTCAGGGTGCGTGTGTCAGCCGCTGGGAGGAAGGAGGAGACAAGAGAGGCAGCAGAGATCTCTTCATGGGTGCCAGAGAAATGGGGGTTCTGTGGACAGCCACTTCCAAGGACACGTGTCTGGTCAGGAAAAGATCCAGGGAGGCACCCAAGTAGGGGGACACAGCAGGCCGACACCGTGATGGCCAGAGCCAGAGCTTTCTGGGGTACCCGGGCTGGAGTGTGGAGTCAGTGCTTCCTTCCTCCTAGACCCTTCTAGAACACAGCATGTGCCCGTGCAAGAAGATCCAATAAACAATACCGAGAAGCTGGTGTCTCGGGTCCCCTGACTGCCCAAGGCATCAGGGCCATTTCATGAACCTCAAGCTGAGCGGGATGAATGAATCTGCGCCAGAAAAGTTTCCCCACAGAACACGTGACTGGCCCCACCGCCACCCTGGAAGCTCGTCTACCAGCCCTGCTCCAGAGACTCACAAACAAATCCCGAAAGAGAACAACTAGCTACCAAAGTTTCTCGGACACCCAGCGCCAGCTGAGACCTCTGAGGCTGTCTCAGGGTGAGGCTGGCCAAGTTCCAGCCCTGCAGGGGTCCTGGCAGCTGCGCCCATACCCCAAAGCCACTACCATGCCTCAGCCCAGTTGAATATTCTCGGTTTTCTGGAGCGGTACCTCCAAATTCTACAACACTGACACCCCAGTAAGAGCACACCAGGGAGGAAGGGAGGAAGGAAGGAAGGAAGGAAGGAAGGAAGGAAGGAAGGAAGGAAGGAAGGAAGGAAGGAAGGAAGGAAGGAAGGAAGGAAGGAAGGAAGGAAGGGAGGGAGGGAGGGAGGGAGGGAGGGAGGGAGGGAGGAGGGAGGGAAGGAGGGAGGGAGAGAGGGAGGGAGGGAGGGAGGGAGGGAGGGAGGGAGGGAGGAGGGAGGGAGGGAGGGAGGACAGGGGAGGAGAGGGCAGGGGAGGAGAGGGGAGGAAGAAAGGCAGGCAGGCCAGCCCACTCTCCCTGCTTGAAACAATTCATCCTCACCCTCAGGAATCATAAGCCCCAAATGCATACTTGTTTATTGTTTTTTTCTCCCTTTCTGTCCCTGTTTTGAATACACACACAGAGAGATACACGCATGCGCACACACACACCCCAACTTTAAACTGTTCTTTCTTCTTTCCTAATAAACACTAATTGCGTGGTCTACAGGATTGAGAGCAAACTTTTAGCAGTATTATTACCCTCTAACCTCGCTGGAGAACTGCACGAAACAAAACACACATTCCTCTTCCTTCTTTGATTATTGGAGATAAAATGGAATCTCAATGTAGTCTGACTCCCTACACTTGTCTTTTTGGATAAATATCTAATAATCTCTACTTTTATTTCATTTTAAAGATATTCTCTTCATTTAGAGGCTCCATGTCTAGAACTATCACTCATTCACAAGGCAAATGTCTGTTTGCTTCTTGTAATCGGGTTAGGGTCGGCGTCCAGCCTCACTGAAGCTGGCCCGGAGGAGTTGGTGTGGGAGACAGCATCTGTTCACTCTTAATAGGAAAGTTCTGTCCCGAGCACACATCCACGTGCGGAAATGAGCATCTAGCTCCACGCAGGGTGGGTCTGCACCTCACTGCCATCTCAGAACACACAAACCTGATCATCAGGGCCCCCAGCTGCCAGGAGATATAACACGACCATCGGCCCACAGCCAGAGAGACCAGCCCAGGCTCTGCAGTGCCCGGCTGCAGAAAGAGTCCCGCTGGCCTCCGCCTTCTGAGCCACCTGCATCCTCGGCCCTCCTGCCTGCTGCCTGCATTGAAGCTGGGAAGGTGGTCTCTAGGGAGGGAGACCGGCCGGCCCCTGCCACCCAGGGCCAGCTGGAGGACCCCGCTCTCTGGATCCCCACACTCCCTCCCCTGCTGGCCCAGGAGCTGCTCTCTCTGGACTTTGCGCCTTCCTTGAAGCCACTGCGGCAAGAGCAGCAGGAGGCGTTCCCGCCGGTGTCAGCAGCGTTGGCCTGCAGACTTACAGAACCAGTCCTGTGGCCATGCCGGAGCCCCACAAACAGAGCCCAAAGCTGCCGTGTCTATGGGGAAGGGGGCACGGGAAAGCCTCCCACTGCCTGTCCTGGACCACCTCCCACACCCGCTCCCATGCACGGACAGATGCAGCCATCAACCCCCCAGGTCCATGAAGCAGAGAGACTTTCCCCAGTGCCAGGAAACAGAAATGCTTCCCAGCTTCTTCCCGGAGCCGGAGGCTGGGAAGCTCGGGGTCCGGGCCGGCAGGGCCACTGGCTGCAGTGCCATGGGTCATCCAGACACCACTGCATGGGGCCATGCTGCCAAGTACAGAAAGCAGAGCGGGGCGGGCAGACCAGAAGGAGTGGGCAGGTCCAGCAATACAGGGCAGTCCGAAGGCGCCCTTCAAAACTGAGGTGACGCCAGGAACCAGGAGGGGAAGGCGGAGAGCGGGCACACAGGCCATGCAGCCCGCAAAGCCAGCTCAGGCTGAACATGTCATCTGGACATGTGGCTGGGTGGAGACACTCAGCCCACAGCTGCTAACCGGGCACAGGAGCAGAGATGACCGTCCCCATCCCAGCCAGCCATTAGAGGGGCTGAGGAGCGAGCTGCGCATCCTCACACTGGAGACCTCCTTCCCGCAGGCCCTCCCACCCCTCCTGCCTGCGCTTTCCTCGGACTGCGCTCCGGTGTAGAGCAGGCAGCTGCTGCCCCGTGCAAGCACTCTGGAGAGCCGAGCTTCCTCTCGAGGCCTCCCCGGGAGAGGCTGACCCGGTTTCCAGCCTCCTCCTTCTGTCTCCCACAAGACTCGGACGCCCTGGCCGGCCCGGAAAAGTGCGCACCAAGCAGAATGCCAGGCCGACGGTCAGGGTCGGGGGAAGGCTGCTTCCTGGAAACAGGCTGGGGGAGGGTCCTAATCTTCCTCTCTGCAGCTCTGCAGTGCTCCCACAGAGCTGGTAAAGGGGGCCCCGAGCAGCCCTGATGTCTGGGAAAGCATTGCCTCTTAGGGCGGTGGAGTCGGGCTGAGCAGGCAGCGCGGTGGGGGCAGGAACAGTGCCTGCGGCCTCTTTCTGATCATCATGTGCTGGACAGCGACCCACCCTATGGACAGTCCCCACTGCACACCTGTCTGCTGGCCACACCAGGCCAGGGAGGGTGCGCCCACCGCTGCAGTCTAGCACGCTGCTGGCCGTACCCCCATACACAGACGCCCTGCCACCTGGCCCCGAGAAAGCCCTGCTCTGGGGCTGCCCCGAGTGTCCCCACAGATGCCCTCTTGGGGGCCCAGAGCTGGGAAAGGAGGAAAGGGCGTGCTCCTGGGTGTGGCCATCTGCTTCTGATGCACACAGCCCTCTGCTGCCCGATTACCTGGCACAGAAGACAGTGCCCCCACGCCAAAGACCAGAAAGGGGGGGAGAGGGGGGAGAGAGGGGATGGGAGCAGGACAGCTCTGTCCTCTGGCTCCCTCAGCTGAGGGGGCTGGCCAGACTGGGGCTGGGAGAGCCTGGTCCTGGTAGCCCATTATGATATGTGAAGCCTGAGGTCCAGAGCGGGCCCTTGTAGGACCAGGGTTCTCACCCTGACCAGCACCAGCACCTGAGTCACCCCTGGCCACTCACTTCTCCCAGAGTCGGGGGTCCTCCTGGGCGAAACAGGGGTGATCTGCCAAATGCCCTTCAATCTCACCATGCATGCACACTCACCACTCATGTACACACACATGCACACACAGTCATTGCACACATGCATGCGTATACATGCACACATACATGTGTGCACACATAAACACATGCACGCATACATGTAAGCACATACACATGTGCATGAACACAATGTGCTGATGCACATACGCACTCACTCATGTTTACTCACATTCTCATGCACACGCACACTCGTGCACACACATGCACACACCTGTGCACCCACACACATGCACACCCTCGTGCACTCTCACACACAGCCTTGTGAGGAGGCAGAAGCAGCATCAGACCTGCGGGAACGAGGCAGCGGGGCCCCCTCGGACAGGCCAGCTCCTGCTCTCCACGGGCTCGGGGCCGAGACTGCAAGGATCTCAGAGGAGGGGCTGCTCCCTGCGTTTCTTTCTCTCAATGAAGCAGGTTGCTAGGGCAGGAGGGTGTGTGGGAGGGGGGAGGGGCAGGACAGGGGGCCGAGCTCTCATGACGCAGTGCTGACCCGCTGCATGCGAGTGGGACTCACCTCCCGGAGTAGATGCAGTGCCACTGGTCTGTGGCACTTCACAGGGGAAACTTCTGCTACCCAGCTGGAAACACAACAGCCCACTGAGCACCAGGACAGGAGCTGCAGACCCCAGCAGAGCGAGCTCAGGGCTTGTTCCCAGGGCAGAGCTCCCAGTCCTGAAGCTGCCACCGACCAGCCCGGCCGCCCACACACACCCTTGGCATCCGCAGCCCGGAGGGAAAGCCACACAGGGTAAGACGGTCGGGCTCCCCGAGGGGAGGCAAGGGGAGGCGTGGGCTCCGGGGTCCAGGCTGCACACCCCACGGGGACGAGGGAGTGGGAAGAAGCCAGGGCAGACTCTCCATAGAGGGGTGGGGGACAAGCCTGACCCCGTGCTCTGCTTAGCACAGGGGCTGCCCGGGAGGGAGGAGCTCAGGGCCTCACCAGGCGGGTGAGCGGAGGGCGCTCAGACCTCACAGCCGGGGGCCTGGTCCTCTGCTCTGCTGGACTCGGTGGGGGGGGGGGAGTCTGTGGGGCTCAGTGCTGCCTGGGAAAGGGCCCGAAAAGTCACTTATGCAGTGTGCCTTCAACATCCAGGTTTCCTGAGCTCCTGTTTGCAAGATCCTGCTCAGAGAACCATCTAGCACAGACACACACAGACACACACAGACACACACCACACACAAACATACACAGACACAACACACACATACCAAAAAGCACATCAAAAGCACATCCAACACACACAGACACACACCATACACAAACATACAATACATACCACACAGGCACACATACAGACACAGACACATACCACAGAGAGAGAGAGAAGCACACACACACACAACAACACCCACCCCGCCACACACACAGATCCCTCACAGCTGAGAATGAGTGAAATAAACAGTGAATACAAACCCCTCTGGTGACCAGAGATCTCTAGAACATGATATATTTCCAGGCAGCACATCAGGTTCATGCACACAGGCACATACATACATGCACACACAAGTACCAGCACACACGTAGGTACACACACACCCACCAGGCAAGCATGAGAGACAAAGCTGGTTAGTGAGGTAAAATCCCTTTTGAAATGCTCACAGCCCATAAATGCTGGTAGGATGGGCACTGGTCCTGCCTTCCTTGTGGGGGCCGGGGTGGGGGGCCTTCCTCTCAGAGGGACATGGGGGTGGGGTAGGGGGCATGCAGCAGAGTGGGGCCATGCTGGCATGGAGAGAAATGGGGGCCCTGCAGGGGGTGGAAGGGCAGTGACAGGCTGGAGGGGCATGGGAGCATGCAGGGGGGCAGTGCTGGCACTGGAGGGGCAGAGGGGCCATGCAGGGGGGCAGTGCTGGCACTGGAGGGCAGAGGGGCCATGCAGGGGGGCAGTGCTGGCACTGGAGGGGCATTGGGGCATGCAGGGGGGCAGTGCTGGCACTGGAGGGGCAGAGGGGCCATGCAGGGGGGGGCAGTGCTGGCACTGGAGGGGCATTGGGGCATGCAGGGGGGCAGTGCTGGCACTGGAGGGGCAGAGGGGCCATGCAGGGGGGCAGTGCTGGCACTGGAGGGGCATTGGGGCATGCAGGGGGGCAGTGCTGGCACTGGAGGGGCAGAGGGGCCATGCAGGGGGGGCAGTGCTGGCACTGGAGGGGCAGAGGGGCCATGCAGGGGGGGGCAGTGCTGGCACTGGAGGGGCATTGGGGCATGCAGGGGGGCAGTGCTGGCACTGGAGGGGCAGAGGGGCATGCAGGGGGGCAGTGCTGGCACTGGAGGGGCAGAGGGGCCATGCAGGGGGGGCAGTGCTGGCACTGGAGGGGCATTGGGGCATGCAGGGGGGCAGTGCTGGCACTGGAGGGCAGAGGGGCCATGCAGGAGGGCAGTGCTGGCACTGGCACTCAGAGCTGGCTCCCAGAGCCCGAGTGCATCTTCTCGGGGTCCTCGAGCCCTCAGGCATCCAGGCTAGGTGGGTTCTGACGGGGGCGGAACAGAGGACAGAGGGAGGCCTGCAGGCGCCTCCAAGTGTGTGCTGTCCTCTGCAGGTGCGGCCCAGGAGTCTTGGCAGGGGTTGGTGAAGATCAGCTTACCAGACAAAAATGGTTTTGCTTTAAAAGCTATTTATTGGTTAGGGCACCAGGATTTTCATCGTTGCTCCCTACTGAGTTTCAGGCACGATGCTCCAGCGCCAGCCCCTCCATTTCTCTCCGCTTCCCTCCGCCAGTGCCCGCAGGTGCCCACTGCCAGCCTGCATCCTTGGCACACGTTTCAATGCTGGTCATTGCAGTTGTGTCTCCAGCTTGCAATGGTGCAGCCCGTGTTCAGATACACACACACCTCGCTGTACACCATGGTGCAAGCCAACCCCATTCCCGGAACATCATCCCTCTCTTCTTACACCCCCTCGGTTTTTCCTTCCCCGCCCTTCTCATTCCTCTGCTCAAGGGCCAGAGGTTAAACGGGCACACCCCCACCTCTTTGGGTCCAGGCACCCTCTCCTCCTTGCTCACGGATACGTGAGGTCGCCCGGAATCTGCCCTTCTTCTGACTCACTTCCCTGGATGTGAGCCCCTCACAGCTGCACCCAAGTGGCAGCGAAGTTCCTGCCTCCCTCCACCCTTCCTCACCGCTGCAGGACCCCCATTGTGTGCACCCCACACTTTCACCATGCATCTTGCTGGGGCGCCTGGGCTGGCTCCACGTGCAGCACCGTGCTCAGTGCTGCAGTGAGTGGGGCTGTGCCTCGTCCTTTGAAACAAATATTTTTGTGGACACTCTCTTCAAACAAAGAGGAAGTGCACTTTCCCGCACTCTCCCCCAGGGCAGGGAACCTGAGTGGGCAGGGCTCAGGGAGGGAGTCCTCAGAGTGGGGTCCAGGGCCCACAGCCTCCGCCTCTCCGAGAGACGCCACCGGCTAGCTTGGACGCTGCTCACCGGGCTCCCACACCCCTGCCCAGGGCTCAGCTCCCACCTGCTAGTTCTGGGCCAAGACATGAGAAGTCTCCGCCTTCGAGGGTGCCGCCCCTCTCCGGCCAGCACTGAGCCCCCTCTCTTCTCCCGCCCTCTGTGCTCCAGGGAGAGATGCTGGCCCTCGCCCGGTTCCTGCTGCTGCTGCTGCTGCTGCCGACCAGCACCCCTGGTCTGGGTTTCTCCCATAAGTTCTACAAAGTCAAGTCATTCTCCAGCTGCGTCAACAAGGCCCTGTCGGAGGCCAAGAGAAGCAGGTCGGAGGAGGCCCTGCTGCTGAGCGCAAGGGGGTTCCCGGCCCTGGGTGAGGAGGGCCACAAGGGGAGAAGGACCCCCGAGGGCTCAGGGGCTGGCGGGCAGGCTGCAAGCTACGAAGGCCCATCCCTGGCGCAGCTCAGGGGAAAGCTGGCCCAGGACAAGACCCAGAGAGACCGGCGAGCCCAGTTCAGTCTGTCCCTGGACGTCCCCACCAACATTATGAACATCCTCTTCGACATTGCCAAGGCCAAGAACGTGCGGGCCAAGGCAGCAGCCAACGCGCACCTGCTGGCCCAGGTTGGGCGGAAGAAGTAGGTGCAGAGAGGCCAGGTGGGGCCCCGGGCCAGGATGGGGTGCAGGGCTCAGGGCTGTGTTTCAGGGGCAAGGGCTGCCAATTCCCTGCCTTGCAGATGCGCACTCAAGCTCTGGCATCACCCACCCTCCATCTCTGCCTCTCCCCAGCCATCCCGGCACCTCTGGAGACAGTTCCCCACTCCACACCAGCCCCAGCTGGGCACGCTGACCCCCTCACCTCCTGCCTCCCTCTGGTCTGATTAAACCAATGGCTTCTTCACCAAGGGCTTGTCTCTTTCTGCCTTCAGCTGGCCAGGGAGGGGGCCAGTCCCTGCAACTCTCCAGCACACAAGGGACATGCTGCAGGGGTCTCCGAGCTGTTCACACTTGCTCTAGCACCTCTGCCTGGCTCAGGTCACTCCAGGGCACCTCCAGGGACCTGCTGCCAAAGCCGCCCTGGGTGGGAGGGGCTGGGAGGTGGCTGGGCTCAACTGCCCCACTGAGGCCCCACCCAATCCTGCACAAGAAGGGTACTGGGGACGGCGTGACCTGAATTAGTGTAGCAAACGGACAGGCAAGGAGACAATGGGCCTGTCCCGGGAGGACAGGCTTGGGGCATCCAAGGGCACACAGGGCACCAACCAGAACTTTGGCAGGGCCGGGGAAGACTCCTGGGGAGGGCCGGGCTGCACTCACTGCATGGCCAAGTATGGAGACACACACAGGCAAATGCCTTTACCTAGGCACACATGTTCACATGAACACCCATGCACCCAAACATGCACACACATATACACATGCGCACACTCACACACACATGTGCACACTGACACACACATGCACACACTCGCACACATACATATCCACACACTCACACACATATACACATGCACACACACATACACTGTGCACACTCACACACATGCACGCAGCACACTCACACACATGCACGCACACTCATACACACACATACATATATGTACATATGCTCGAACATGCACATATACACAAGTGCCCACATGCAAGTGCACACACGAGCCATCTACCATCAAGAGTGGCATCCAGTGACAGATATGCAGTACATCTGGAAAAACATTTGTCTCGTGTAAGTGGGTAAGTTGTGGGTCAGCACCGGAAGGGCTCGTGAGAGAGAGCTGAGGGGACTCTCGGGAGTGGCCCCAGAAGCACCGCTGTCCCCACAGTCAGGAGGCCAGCAGTGCACTCCAGCTCTGGGGGATAGGTCTGAGCTGGAGCCGCCCTGAACTCCACCCAGCCTGGGGTGATTCTGGGAACATGCAGGCTCCCCCATGGGCACTTCCCTGTGTCCCCGTGGCTGTCTGTGGCTTTCTCCCCAGCCGAGGCTCTGACTGATGCAGGACAGATGGCAGACGGTGTGGTGTGGTCAGCACCTGGGTGGCCTGCATCTGAGAGGATGCCTGTGTCCTGTCCCAGGAGGCCCCAACACAGCCGGGCTGTCAGTGATACCTGACTGTGGCCTCTGAGGGCCCCTGCTGAGTGTGGCAGGCTCAGAGGGCCCAGGGGAGCTGAGTTTGACTCACATAGTCTTGCCCAAGAAAGCTCATTCTGCAAAGAGCAGAGCTGGGCGCTGGGAGAGCATTGGGCAATGTGAGGGCAATGTGAGGGCACCACGGGGGCGGCCCGAAGGCCCCCAGAACCACAGGGAGCCAACTGCCTGCTTGGCCAAGAATCACCTCCGGGCACCCCGTGCCTCCTGAGCACCACTTGGGAGCTTCCCCAATCCCCCTATCCACCAGCTCACTCTGCCCGGGGCCCAGCCTGGCCATCCTGCAACACGCTGCCCGGGTGCTGCCTCCAGATCTCTCCTTCTAACTGCCGGACTCGAGCTTCTCTTTGCTCCTTGTCTGCTTAAACACCATGGTCAGTCCTTGAACCCCCTCGTCCCAAGATTTGTCTCAGAGATAAACCTTGATACGTTCAAATACTCCATGTTCTGTACCTCCACCCTGAACACAGCTTGAAACACACATGCACGCACACACACACATGCACACACACAAACACACGTACACACGCACACACACCTTCTCAGTGACCTGTCAGTGGAGACAGAAATGACACTGAGCTCTAAAGAAAATGACTTTTCCACATTTGTTTTATTCTTTATTTGTGTTTGGGTGCAGGTGGCACACCTAATGGTGCTCGGGGGCCCATCCTGACTCTATGCTCAGGAGACCAACAGTGCCGGAGATTCAAACCAGGCTCAGCCGCGTGCAAGGCCAGTGTCTTCGCTGTATTATTTCTCTGGCCCAGGCTTTGCCTTGTCAGCAAGAGCCTCACTCTAGCCCAGAGCTCTCTGGAGGACACACCCAAGGAAAGCTCACGAGGAGGTTCTCCACGGAGTGGGAAGGGCAGGGACACCTCAGTCCTCGGCGTGGGAGTTGGCGGGCTGGAGCCCAGAGGGGCACACGGGAAGAGCCCTGACACAAAGAGGCATTCCATCCTGGGGGTGAGGAGGACTGGGTTCGAGGAGGGAGACATGGCACAGAGCTCGAGGCTGTGGGCCAGCAGCATCTGCAGAGGGACCGGCCTCTCTTAGGGGACGCTTCACACTCTTACAGAGAACAGTTCTGGGTTCGCACAGTCGTCACCGAGCAGGGACCAGAAGGAAACAGGCAAGAGAGAATTCGGGGGCTGGTTCCAAGGAGGGGACTCGGCATAGAGACAGCCACGGAAGGGCGTGGGGCTGGCTTGTCTCTGGAGCGGGCAGCAGGAGCGGGCAGCAGCCACACACACAGAGAGCCAGGACAAGGTGTGGTGCAGGAGGCCAGAACGCAGCCCAGGGTCAAGCCCCCAACCCCAACCCATGATCACTGGGTGCCTCAGTGTCCGGAACCTTCCTTCATGAGCAATGGCAGGTGAGTAAGCAGAGAACCTGAAGGAGGAAGTTCCTGGAGGCACGTGGCGCCTCACCAGCCCCCACATAAAATATTGAGGCAGGCCGAAGGCCCACCAGGGAAGATGTGGAGAAGCCTGGCCATTGGCAGGGCGCCGCACGGCACCCCAGCCCCCGTGGCGGCTCTTGGACACTGACACCTCCAGGCTGCCGTGGAAGCTTGGAAAAGAAGCAAAGTGCCCAGCCAGTTCCCATTCTGACAAGCAGAGGGGCCCCAGGGTGGGAGCCGAAGGGTCTGAGAAGGTTCCAGCGGGGAGCAGGGGCTGCCTTACACAGCGGACAGGGCCAGGAGCACGGGAGAAGCCCAGCGATTGGGGCAGATGGGTCGAGTGCCCCTTCTCTCCTCCTGGAGCTCTGCCCTCGCCCTGGATGGTGTCCTGAGGGGAAGGTTCCCCCTCATCTGGCCCAGAGGTGCCCACCCCATCAGAAGCTCCGGCCCACCTCCTCATAGTCCCTCTGCAGAGCGGCCAGGTCATGCCTGGCCTCCCAGAACTCTGCCTCCTCCATGCCCTCCCGCAGGTACCAGTGCACAAACGCTCTCTTGGCAAACATGAGATCGAACTTGTGGTTGAGGCGGGCCCAGGCCTCCAGCACGGCCGTGGAGTTGCTCAGTGTGCACACGGCCCGTGGCACTGGGGCCAGCTCCCCACCGGGCACCACGGCAGGCGCTGGGGAGCTGATGCCCACCTTGAAACCAGTGGGACACCAGTCGACGAACTGGACAGAGCATCTCGACTTCACGTCAGCGATGGCCGCGTTCACCTGCTTGGGGGCCACGTCCCCCCTGTAGAGCAGGCAGCAGGCCATATGCTTCCCGAGCCGGGGGTCACACTGGACCAGCTGGTGGGGGCCCTCAAAGCAGGCAGTTGTGATATCGGCCACCGACAGCTCCTCGTACCTGGCTTTGTCGGCAGAGACGAGGGGCGCCAGGGCGGTCAGGGGGAAGTGGATCCGAGGGAACGGGACCAGGTTCGTCTGGAACTCGATGAAGTCCACGTTCAGGGGTCCCTCGAACCTGAGGGGTGCGGTGATGGCCGCCACGGCCTGTCCCACCAGCCTGTTGATGCTGGCATAGGTCGGGCGAGCCACACCCAGCCGCCGATGGCAGATGTCATACAGGGCCTCGTTGTCCACCATGAAGGTGCAGTCCGAGAACTCGAGGGTGGCGTGGGTGGTGAGGACGGCGTTGTATGGCTCTACCACTGCCGTGGAGATCCTTGGTGCCGGGTAGACCGAGAGCTCCAACTTCGTCTTTCTGCCGTACTCGGCTGAGAGCCGCTCCATGAGCAGAGACGTGAAACCGGAGCCGGTGCCGCCGCCAAAGCTCCGGAAGGCCAGGAAGCCCTGCAGCCCGCCACACTGCTCGGCCTGTGGGCAAGGGCAGGCACGGTCAGGCCCAGGGCACGCCTCCACGCAGGGCACACAGCCAGAGGACACACCACGGACAAAGGGCCACAGAGGATGGGCTCTCGGAGGACAGGCCCACAGAGGCCCACAGAGGCCCACAAGGGACAGGCTCACAGAAGCCCACGAGGGACAGGCCCACGGAGGACCATGGAGGCCCACAGAGGACAGGCCCTCGGAGCACAGGCATGATAGGCAGCTCGGTGGGGCTCTGAGAAACAGCAGGGTACAGCTCAGCTGCTCTCGCTGCCCCCAGGACTGAGAGCTGGGCCGCATCCACACCAGGCAGAGAACAAGTGCCTGCAAACACACTGTGACCACGTGTGGCTCTGGGCCCAGTCTCCTGTACAGGGCCACACCCCACCACCACTTGCCAGCTTCCGGATCCTCTCCAGCGTCGGGTCGATGGCCTCTGACCCCACTGAGTAGTGACCGCGGGCATAGTTGTTGGAGGCGTCCTCCTTCCCGCTGAGGAGCTGCTCGGGATGGAAGAGGGAGCGGAGCTTGCCAGTCCGGATCCCATCTGCAGAGAGAGTGAGTGAGTGAGGACTCCAGGCCCTGGCCTGGCCCCGTCTGGCTCCCCCTCGCGTGGAGCTCCAAGCCCCGACCTGCATCGGGAGGAAGGAACCGCCATTCACGGAGCAGCTGCACTTCCCCATCCCACCGCTGACGCGTCACTCAGGGCCACCAGGACGGCTGCAGAGAGAGGCGGATCTCCACAGGCTATAGCCTGGGACATTGGAGCCATGGCCAGGGCGGCTCTTGGGAAGGTGAGTGCACAGCCCTGCCCCACCCGTGGGCGTCTCCAGTGTCACCTCGGGGCCGCCAATGCAGGCAGGAGAGCAGCCAGCAAGGAGGAGCACATCTGATTCTACAGGTCCTGTCTCTGTCCCAGCGACACACTGTGGCATTCCAGACCTTTCCCCTGCTCTGGGGCCACCCCACCCCTGGCCCCTGTTCATCTGTCCACAGGACAGACCTCAGCTGTCGGGCACCCTGCTGGAAAGACCTTCTCCTCTCTACGCACGTCTGCAAAGCCCGTTTCCAAACCCGTGCTCAGGGCCTCGGGCGGGCACAGGCACTGAGGAGACGCAGCTCGTGCCACTCGGAGGCACTTCCAACTCTAAAGAGGGAAGTGGGGCACACGCATGTCCAAGCTGCTGGCTTCCTTCCTGGCGCCCCTGACTGGAGACACTCGTCCTCTTGCCGAGGTTTCTGTAAAGGCCCCAGGGGCAGCGCCACCTTGACTCACCTGAGGTACAACTATCTAGAGTGCTTCCCCTCTCCCTTCAGCCCTCCTCAGTGTCCAGGCGAGCGCTGCCCCCTGCCCAGGCATCAAGGCCTGGCGGGAACGTGCTCGGCACAGAGCCGCCCAGGCTGCATCTCCACAGTGTCTCAGCTCTCGTGGCCTCCTCTCCTCAGTCCAGTCACAAGCCTCCTCAGGCCACAAAATTCCCCCGTCCTATTCCCCAGAGAAGGGGGAAGCCATGCCCCCCACCCCCGCCCCACCAAATGCTCTTTAGCTTGTGTCCACAGAAACCCTCCCTGGGACAGAACTTAAGAAGGAGGTGCCTGGGAAGCTGGAGCTGTCCTACCGACAACCGTGGGCTCCAGGTCCACCAGGAGTGCTCTGGGCACTTGCTTGCCAGCTCTCGTCTCACCGAAGAAGGTCCCCACCGAGGCACTCAGGGCGTCCCTGCTGCTGTCGACGAGCGCGCCATCAGGCCCGATCCCATGCTCCAGGCAGTACAGCTCCCAGCAAGCCTCGCCCAGCTGCACGCCCGCTTGGCCGATGTGAATGGAAAGGCACTCCCTCTGAAAGAGGGCATGGGAGTCAGCGCCTGCAGGTGCCTGCTGGAAGCCACGGGTGCCCACTGGGAGCCAGGACCCGCAGGTGCCCGCCGGGAGCCAGAGCCACAGGTGCCCGCTGGAAGCCAGAACCCACAGGTGCCCACTGGAAAGCAGAGCCCACAGGTGCCCGCTGGGAGGCAGAACCCACAGGTGCCCGCTGGGAGCCAGAACCCACAGGTGCCCGCTGGGAGCCAGAACCCACAGGTGCCCGCTGGGAGCCAGAACCCACAGATGCCTGCTGGGAGCCAGAACCCACAGGTGCCCACTGGAAAGCAGAGCCCACAGGTGCCCGCTGGGAGCCAGAACCCACAGGTGCCCGCTGGGAGCCAGAGCCCACAGGTGTCCACTGGGAGCCAGAGCCCACAGGTGCCCACTGGGAGGCAGAACCCACAGGTGCCCACTGGGAGCCAGACCCCACAGGTGCCCACTGGGAGCCAGAACCCACAGGTGCCCACTGGGAGCCAGAGCCCACAGGTGCCCGCTGGGAGCCAGAACCCACAGGTGCCTGCTGGGAGCCAGAACCCACAGGTGCCCTCTGGAAGGCAGAGCCCACAGGTGCCCACTGGGAGCCAGAGCCCACAGGTGCCCACTGGAAGGCAGAACCCACAGGTGCCCGCAGGAAGAGGCCACAGGGGTCAGAGCATGATTAGACACAAGTACATGGTCAAATACATTTTCAAGTTAAACACAGGAAAGTCTTTCAGGTCCAACCATTAGTCTGTGATGTCTGGGTATAGAGGTTCTTTAGTCTTACTTCCACGCTTGTTTTCCGGGGCCAGGGAGAAATCACAGGAGGAGGCCTTGGCCTTTCGCACAGCTGCCGGGTTACCCCAGGCATCCCCCACCCTGCCCCTGCCAGCAGTGATCCCTGAATACCATCTGAGTGACCTAAAGACAAGCCAGCAAGAAACTCTAAGCTGCTCCTTTCCTTCCTCCCCACTAGTCTCCACGCCCCACGTCTCTTGAAATCACCATTTTCTGAAGGTTAGTAACTTAATTCCTGATTTTCCTGATTAAAACAGGCCTAATGGGGAGGTGGGGGGAAGGGGGAGGTATATCGTGATTCTTGGTGGTGGAATATGTGCACTGGTGAAGGGATGGGTGTTTGAGCATTGTATAACTGAGACTTTAACCTGGGAGCTTTGTAACTTTCCACATGGTGAATCAATAAAAGAATTAAAAAAAAAGTAATTAAAATTTTTGTTTTAATACTATTAAAAAAAAAAAAAACAGGCCTAAATTTCTAGTCATCTGAGGGCTAGGGGGCAATCCTGAGCCCTGAAAGGGCCAGCGGGGTCTGGTCTCGGTGTCTGGTCTGCGAGTGTGCACGGAGTGGGTGCTCGGTTGGCACTGGATGGAGCATTTACTGAGTCAGGGCGCCCTCCCAGGCCGGGCCCGGGTGCCCCCGGCCTTCCTCTCTGCCGCCACTCCCCACAGGACAATCTGGCGTGGACTCTGCCCCTTTGGCGTGGACTTTGGCACTGCACTCCAGGGGCAAAACACTCTCTGCCTTCAGAGCTACAGCTTGCTGGGAAGATGGCCCTGCTGTGTGTGTGTCGTGATGCCAGCTCCTCAGATGCCACGACAGCCCTCAGCAGCTCCCACCCACTCACCGCCTCCCCAACCAGAGGGCCGCCCTCCACTGTGCAGCTGTCTGGGGGGCAGCTTTCAAACCACACGTGCCCCTTTCTCTCCCGACACCCCTCTGAGCTGCAGGCTGTCCTTGCTCCTGATTTTTACCAAGCCAGAGTCCTCACTCCCATTGAACATCGCCCTCAGACCACCCTGGCAGCCCTGTGTGTGTCCTGGGCCCCCAGGCTCAGGTGCCTTTCGAAGGAGGAGGAAGAAGGAAGACAGGCCAGCGTGAGAAGCAGCTGAGCTGGGACCCTCTCTCAGCCGTGGTTCTCTGAACAGAGGCTGTCTGCTCCGCATCCTCCCCCCGCCTTTCCTCCCTCCCCAGTGTCCATCACACTTGCCTTCCTGATGATACTCTTTCCCGCCTCTGGAAAAAATGGCCAGCCAACTTCCCTACCTGTCACAAAGCAAGCAGATCACAGTGAAGATAAAAGGTTGCAAACACAACGGCAGTTGGGAACGAAGAGAAGGAAAGGGGGAAGCGTGGCTGGGACATTTCTGACGGGCCAGGGCCGGCTCCAAGATGCTGCCACAGAGCTTACCAGAGTTACAGACATCCATGGCATCGGACGTTCTATTCTGAGTTAAATCTGCATTGTGGCCACACAGACGGTGTCAGAAATAATGCAGCGACTGTCCGTGTCCCCTCGGCCCACTTCCTGCCCTGGCACCACCTCACCAGACTCCATCACAGCACTGAGAGCACTTCTGTGGCCCATCCAGAGCAGACGCCTTGAGAAGAGGACGCGCCTGACAGGCCAAGAGTGCTGCAGCGAGAGTCCCAGGGAAGACGGGAGGCGGCTTGAAGACGGCTTGCAGGTCCAGAGCTGAAGCATCTACACTCAGGCCAGCACCCCAAGGGGGAGGGGCGCTCACAGGGGCCCCCAGACATAACTGTGTGACTCTTCTCAGCTCTGCGCCCCAGACATAAGCACCACTCTCGAGAGCACAGAGTCAGCCCTTGGCCGTGCGGCTTCTGTGAGTGTAGCCAGCAGCCCTGGGTCGAAGTCCCCAGAAACCAAAGGGAAACCAAAGCAGCCAAAGGGAAGGGGAAGGAGCTGGTCTGTGGGGAGAAACCAGAGGAACAAGAAGGCTCTGGGAATGACATCCCCTCCCGTCCCGTGACTTCAGCTCAGAAGTGAAAGGCAGGGACAGGTGTGAATGGGGAATGTCCCCCCGACACATACACACACAGATACACACACGCCTCCATGCAGCTCAAGTGCAGTGAGGCAGAAAAGCTCCAAACACGCAGATCCACTGCAGGAAGAAAAAACCCCCGTCCAAGGCTTCTTCTCTGAGGAAGAGCAGAGAACTGTTCGCTGGGGAGAGGGCCCAAAAAGAAGGAGGAAAATTAGCTGCCACGCCCAAGCCCAGCTGTCAACAAGGCACGGGTGCCCCGAGCACTCACCATGCTGATCACAGCGGCCCTCTGCCAGTGGGTGTGACGAGCAGCCTCAGGTCGGCGGCTGTGTCACGGGGCAGGAAGTGACCCCACCTGGCACGGATGTTCGACTCCCAGGAGCACAGCCTCCTCCTGACCTCCTCTCGGCTCCTCTGCCTGCAGGGAGGGCCGGGAGCACCTGAGACCAAGGTGGGCCAGCGGCAGTACCCACTGCCAACCTCCGCCTCAGTCAGAGATCACAAATACCTTTTTCTAAATTTTCTGGTGAAAAAGGATCTAGACAGTGATCGGGAAAGAAGCGTATGGTAAAATTTCCTTTACCTTTTTCAACATCCAGTGTTCAATACTACCCGAGCCCACAATGCCGCCCCCGTGTCACCTGGTGCCTGTGGGTCCCAGGAGGTGCTTATCCCCAGCCAGCTGGACAGGGAAGCGAGGCCATTGCTCCCTTCCTCCAGTGCAGAGCGTGAAGTGATGGATGCAAACCCAGATTCCTAAGGAGTCAGCCTGCATGTTGATGAATGAAAGGCATCACTATCATGCTCAGAAACCATGCTGTCTTTCGAAAGACGACCAGAAAGAGAGCAGGAAAGCAAGAGTGTGGGCACACGAAAAACACAAGGTAAGGTAACGTAGCCAGCTCCAACCCTGGCCCTTCTTAGAGTTTACAGGGTTGAGATGTCATTCTGCTCAGGAAGAACTCTTGTGGAGCCCAGTGTGCCTTTACCATCATCTTCAATTCGGCCATGTTTTCAACATGTTCTTTTGTATCTTCACATTTTTGTTTTATTTGCTGATGATCCAGATGACTTCCCACGTCCTACCACTGGGATGACAGTCCACTTGCTGATGTCTAAGTTTGTCATGGGTGTGTGTCACTCTTTACAATGGTAAAAATCTTGGTTTTTGAAAGAAAATGCAATTCACTGACATTTATTATTATTTGCAATGTATTGGGCTTATCCTGATACCTTACTTCATGCTTTCAACTGACTTGTTTTTTTCTTTTCTTACTTCCCTTCTTTTTGATAGAGTAATTTTTCCTTGAACCACAGCTTCTTGTCTAGTTGTATATGTTGTAAAACTTTTTTTAGTATTTTCACCTGTGACTCTTAAATTTGTATGTGACTCTGCAAAGTCACCTCCAGGCCTCTGGCCAGATTCCATTGTCTTGGGACCAGACCTCACCCAGAAATTAGCTTGCTGAAAAATTCAGATATGCTGGTCTTTGTGACTGAAGTCTCCAGGCTTTCTCCAAGTCGGGATGGGCTTCCTGCCCCGCACCTCCATGCAGTTCCAGAAGTCCCAGCACAACACCTCCAAACTCTACAGCACTGATAAACCAGTGAGAGTACACCAGATTGGATGGGCTGTAACACAGAAAGCAATCAATCTCAACTAACCAAACTAGCACAGAAGGCTTTACTGTAACATTTTCTTTCAAAACCCAGCCCCTTTTTTTAAAGTTTTATTAAAATAGATAATGCATAATTACCATAGTGAGATCCTAATATAAAATAAAATATAATGCAATAAACTATAACAAAAATAAAATTAAATGCTTATATAGCTATATGCTAATACGTACACATTTAATATGCTCCCTAAATTTTCTCCCTAAAACACACACACATACTCGCATTTCAATTCCTTTTTTAATTTCCACCATCATGTTCATTGCTTCCAAAATTGATATATAAAATTTAAGTGCCAGAATATTTTTAAAATACATTTTTACACCAGGCATTCAAATTGATAGTTCCATTTCTCAAGTCACAGTTTTTCCTGACTCCAGGCTTCTGTTCCCTTGATTATCCTCAGCTCTCCATGCTGCCTTGCTGGCTGTTCTCGGTCCTGAAATTCCTGTGAGACACAGGTGGGAACTTTCCATTCTGCCCTTGCCCCCCTTCCCACACATCCTTCCCTGCTCTCCACACTGCACTCTCCAGACCCGCCCCGCTAGTGTTCTGAGCTCACCAGCTTGCCTTCCTATGGTGGGCTCTGCCCCTGCTGTCTTCAGGTTGATGTGTACTTTACATGACTGGACAGTTTGATGTATCCTTATCTTGTGCCCACTTTGGTCTCTGCCCTCTCCTCTAGCCTTCCTCCTCTCTCTGTTTATAGTATCTGCCCTGGTATGCCTGAGCCCTGACACTGGGATATCTTTCTCACACAGGGAAGCAATTCCTTAAATCTTCCAGAGTTTTGTCCTTTATTCCTGGCTTGTCTCAGAGCCCTGTTGTCCAGCAGATGCTACTTCCCACAGACTCCAGTGGGGAAGGGGGGAGGGTCGGAAAGAGTGCCCCCCAGAGTGTGGTTTCTGTTCTGCATTGGTGCTGCCCCACATCCTGGAACATCCAGCTTCCTGAGCTCTGCTCTGCATCTCCAGCTACTGGGAATGGGGAGTGGGGTGGGTAACGTGTTCTCCTGAACACATCCCGAGCTCTACTTGTCTCCACATAAGCTTTATCAAGTCAACCCTCTCTGCGTCTCACTCCCCATAGTTCTCCCAAGTGCCACAGTCTTGGAGTGTTCTATGTAATGAAGAAAAAAATCAGTAAGTTCCATTGGATAAATCCAGAGTATTCATTATTTTATTGCTGTTAAATTTCTCCCATTGGCCTTTGGTATTTTTTATCAGAGACAAGGGAAAATTGGATGATTTGAGTATCTCATTTCTGAGCTACTAGTACACTCAGACTTTTCGTTACCTTTTTTAAAGTTCTCAACCTCATGTAGAACTATGATTAACTTACATTTGCAAAGGAATGAGGAGACACTTAGAAAACTATAATTAGAGAGAGAGAAAAAAAAAGAAAAGTGCCTGCCATAGAGGCATGGGGGTGTGGGAAAGAAACTGGAAACATAGGTTGTAGGAAATGTCCCTGGTGAAGGGACAGTTGTTGGAACATGATATGACTAAAACCCAATCATGAACAACTTTGTAACTGTGTATATCACTGTGATTCAATAAAAAATATTTGAGTAAAATGTCTATAATTTAAGAAATATATCTTAATTTTTGGTTATAATTCTGGTTTTCCTTGAAATAGTCTTGTCAGAGGGGAAAATAATTAGTTTCCTGAGCATTCACCATTGGAATTTCCAGACTGAAGATCTAGGATCACAGTCAGCTTTTCTCTATCATTTTGATGAGGATATAGTGCCCAGTTACTGCAGCAAACATTAGCCCTGATTCCTGCCCCAGGGTATTTGTTAGATGCAGTTAACAGAGACAATCAATCGATCTTCAGTAAAGAAGATTAGTTACCCTTGATCCTAGGGAAGGAGTGTATCCAATAGAGAAAATCCTGAAGGACAAAGGCAGCTTCAATTTTTGTTCTTACTCAAGAATTTCCCATCTGCCCTCCCAGCTCCAAGTTTTACAGCCCCACAATCTTAACATGAAGCAATTCTTGGCAGTCAGTCTCTTCATCATCGACTACCCCCTTGCTCCATGCATGCGAATGTGTACCTTTAAGTGTCCACAACTATGCACATTCCATACATAGATTAGCTAGAAGTACACACAGATAACCACAGGAGGAAAGAGATGGGACGTGGGAAGAGAGAAAGAAAGAGGGGGGAGAGTGAAAGAGGTTGAGACAGGGGAAGGAATCCGACCTCTGGCTGATCCCTCACCATACAAACAACAGCAGGGCCACTCTTGGGATCTGAAAGCAGCGGGAAACTCTGTAAGCATGGAAGTCTTGTGCTTAGAGTCAGGGTTTTCTTTATTCTCAAAGTTTCATTCTTCAGCATTTTTTAATATAGGCCAGTCAATTAATTCACTGACAAAGTCACTGTCACTGTCACTGTCAGCTCATCGATTTGCGCGAGCGGGCACCAGTAACGTCTCTATTGTGAGACTTGTCGTTACTGCTTTTGGCATACCGAATATGCCACGAGTAGCTTGCCAGGCTCTGCCACGCGGACGAGATACTCTTGGTAGCTTGCTGGGGTCTCTGAGAAAGGCAGAGGAATCAAACCCGGGTTGGCCGCGTGCAAGGCAAATACCCTACCTGCTGTGCCACACATCTTAACAACAAGATCCTTGAAAAGAATTTTCTTTAGATTGGGGGTTCCCAAATGGTACGGAGACCCCACCCTCTTACACCTCTCACACACACCTGGTCAGCTGGGCCAGTGGTTCCCTGCAGGGGCTTGAGGAGGCGGTGCTGTGGGAACCCCACTGTGCCAGGGGGACTCCAGAACTGCTCCCGGAGTACAGAGGGGTCCATATGGTGCCAGGACTCAAACCTGGTCCATCTGTGCACCCCGACAGCTGTACCATCTCTCAGCTCCCCCCTATAGGGGGGCGGAGGGAATCCCTTTGTAAGGAGACTTGAATGACCTCTGGCCAAAAGTGGATAACCAATTTAAAAAATGAAATAAAAATGGGAGATGGGATGGTAGTTTGGGCAAAATCCAACCTGCATTTGACTCCCAGCAGCACTGGTCCCCCCTGAGCATCACAGGCCCCGAGCATCCCCAGGAACACCCAGCAGTGCTGGGAACACGTTCTTACTCCACAAGACTTCCTGGGAATATATTATATGCTTCTGCATTTCCTTTCCTAAATAAGAGCAAGGCTCATAAGCAGCTAGAACAACCAGACTTTGTCTCCCAGGACATTTCCTATCTGAACTGAGGAAGACACTCTTTCTAAACCAGAAAATTGAAAATTCTTAGTCCCCATGATCATACATGCCTTTTTGAGGAGTAAACTGGCCAGTGGCTTATGGGCTAATCCAGCAATATATAGACCTCCTCCACTTTCGTTTCTTTTTCAGGCAGTTTCATTCAGAAACAGGGGCTGGAGCGCTGGAACAAAGAGTAGGGTATGTGCCTTGTGTGTGACCAACTGGGACTTGATCCCCAAGCACCAGGAGTGACCCTGAGTGCAGAGCTGAGCCAGCAGTAAGCCCTGAGTTTTGTTGGATGTGCCTCCCCGCTGCCAAAAGAACCCAAAACAAAACAAAACTGAAACAAGATAAAACAAAGGCAAAAAAACAAAATCATGTTTCTTTAATCATACAAACTTCCAATTGTACAGATATGAATATCTCCAAAATGTATTTCCCATGAAATCGGCACACACCATATCTGAAAGCCACACCCTAAACTCTTAAAAGTCTTGGCTTTGCTACTTTGCTTTAGTGATTCAAAGTTGAAAAGGTGAAGAGAACTGGTGTCCTGTACAAGCTTGAGATTTCCAGGCATAGCCCATTTGGTGTGGAAAATAAAAAGCCATGCACAAAAGCGTCTGAGAATCATGCCAGCAGGGGTTAAAGGTGACTTCCTTAACACAATGTGCCGCCAGGACTGATGAAAAAGAGTCGCATGTACCAAAAGCTTTTGTTTCAATAATCACTTTCATTCCCTTTCCGCATGCAATTGGGAGCCATATTGGCCACTGGCAAGAAGCAGCGGTCCGAAACAGCCCGTTCCGCCAATGAACACTGACTTCTCCCTGAAATTCAAGCCCACTGATGGGAGGAAGGTCATTTTGGCCAGAAACAATCTGATGAAAACATTAGCATCTTGGCCTCTTGATAGGCTTGTGACCAGAACTTGGTCCTCCTCTTGAAATATTAAGGAAGCTGCTGTGATTCATTGTCTGGAGGAGAGGGCTGGCACCAGGCTGCTCAGAGCACAGGACTGCCAGAGAGGGGACTGGTTCCAGGCACTCACAAGTTCCATCTGCACACATTCCAGTGTGTACTAAGGAGCTGCCTGTCCCGAGGAGGGGACTTGGGGACAGAAAGAATCATGATGACAGCTCCACAACTCATCTCGAAGAGAACATGGTGCCACTGCGTCTTCCCAGGGGCGCTGGGTCAGGGCTGACGATTCTGGGACCTTCTCAGAGTGAGAACAGGCAGTCCCCTTTCTGCCGGAAGGCACAGCAGCCCACGAAACACCTGAGGCCCTCCGCCATGGAAATGGCCCAGCTCCACAAGTGAACCTCCTCAAACTGCCACACCACCAGATTGTTCCAACTCCATAGCTCCTGGACCACGCAGTCACATACGCAGCTGTGTGACACCTCCAAACTTCACAGTACTGTCAGCCCAGGGGGATCACAGCAAATCTGATGGGAAAGTTGCATAGAAGCCCACCAAGCTCAGTGAGCCTGAACGGAAGGCTCAGAGCACCAACCAGCCCACTAGATCTGCAGACAATGACTTTAGTAATAACACCATTATTAGATATAGCAATTATTACCAATTGATTCGTATTGATCCAAGTTGTGATAATTCCATTTTCCTTTGTGCTGTCACAAACAATATGAAGTAAATTTGTTTGTACCTGCAAGGGGGCAGGTTGGGGTGGTGGGTGGGAATCTGGGAGACATAGAAATGAGGGGAAAAAATAAACAAGGGATTCTTTGCAAGCAGAAAGTTCTTCCCCCCACTAGAATTCCATGGGCTTTATGACTTTTTGGGGTTGTCCTGACTGAGTGTCCACTGTCAGTCACACTCAGAGCAAGTCACAAGCCCAGTTGTCACATCCCTTCCCTTACCTCCCCATCCTCTTCCCCTTTTCTTTCTTTCTTTTTTTTTTTTTTGGTTTTTTGGGGGGTCACACTCAGCGATGCTCAGGAGTTACTCCTGGCTCTGCACTCAGGAATTACTCCTGGCAGTCCTTGGGGGATCATATGGGATGCCAGGAATAGAACCCAGGTTGGCCGCGCATGCAAGGCAAATGCCCTACCCACTTACTATCACTCCGACTCCCTCTTCCCCTTTTCTGACAAAATGCAGCATCCTTAGCCTTCAAGGTTCTCTTACCATGAGAGAAATGTGTCTGTTACTGCTGACAATAACAGTCATGTGCTTCTTCCTCAGACATTAAATTAACTCCTTAAACCTAATAGCTAGCACTCTGTGAAAAATCACAAGGGGATGAACACGCAGGATGGGGAGACACAATGTTGTGTCCTGTCGTTCCGTTGTCCGAGGGCACTCGGGGCAGCTCTCTCTCACACACGTTTTGTGCTCTCAAGCCGCTGTGTAAGGACCAGATCGGGACGGCTCCTCCTTGTGCTCTGCTTCTGTGTGTGCCGCTGTGCTCTCTTCTGTCTGTCTGTCTCTCTGTCTCTCTGTCCCTGTAGTCTCTCCTCTGGTCTCTTCTGACCTCTCTCTGTCTCTGCTTCTGTGTCTTCTCTGTTATTCTCCTGTGTCCTCTCGTGTGTCTCATTCTCTGTCTCTTCTGTCTTCTTCTTTTGTTTCTTCTTCTGTCTTTCCCCAGTGCCCTCACAGTCTTAGTTTATATACCAAATTACATAGGGTGGTGACACAAAGGTGGGTTGAACATTAACAAATCAACAAAGAAGGGTAAGACCTTTTTTTTTTTTTTTTTTTTTTTTTTCTTTTTGGGTCACACCTGGCAATGCACAGAGGTTACTCCTGGCTCTGCACTCAGGAATTACTCCTGGCGTTGCTTAGGGGACCGTATGGGATGCTGGGGATCGAACCCGGGTCGGCCGCGTGCAAGGCAAACGCCCTACCCGCTGTGCTATCGCTCCAGCCCCGAAGACCACTTCTTGAGGAGATTAACAAAATCTCATCTAAGGAAATCTCATCTAAGGAGATCTGCTCAAGAGTGGGAGCCAAACAAGGGTGTGCCAGGGTGTGTCCCTTTCTTCCTTCCTCAGCTAGTAATCCGCTTAAATAGTTATAGTGAATTTATGCCTGGCTGTCTTCCCTGGGGCCCCCCGGAGGGGATGGGCTCCAGCTTCCCTTCCTGCCCCAAGCAGAGCTCACAGCGGCCAAAGACCACCGGAACCTAGCTACAGCCATGCTCGAGGCCCCTCTCCACATGATTGGATGGGCCTCACACATGAAGGTACCGCAGAGGAACCCAGGTGTGTGTAATCCCATCAATGGCCAACATCCAGAGACTTAAAAGCGAGCTCCCAGAAGTGCGTGGCCGGCCGCAAAGCAAAGATATATTACACCCTACTTCTCCCTCTGGGAGAAACTGGCAAGCTTCTGAGAGTTTCCTGCCCACATGGGACAGCCTTGCAAGCTTCCCATGGTGTATTCATATGCTAAATCCAGTAACAAGCTGGATCCCATTCCCCTGACCCTGAAAGAGCCTCCAGTGTGACATCATTGGTAGGGCTGAGTTGAGAGAGACTTCTAAGATCTCAGGGAAAGAACAAAAGGAGAGGTTACTGAGCCGCTCGAGAAATCGATGATTAACGAGATTTCATGACCGTGATTGTGAACATGAATTTACTTCAAATATTTCTAGCAATGTCATTCTGTATGAGCACAGTAAGAGATATATCAGTTTGGTTCTTCCTGAGGACATCTCACTATATATTCCAGACCACAACCCTCAGGCCAGATTAGTCTTCCTAACCCTCAGCAGGGTCCTACTCTCGTCGTTACTTTTGGATCATGACAGCATTTGTCTATGACCATGCTCTCAACTTATAGTTGAGTATTGTGGCGCTTTGGCCTGGCCCATTTCGATGCCAGGGTAGGTCACAGCTTGCCCTGGATCCATTCCATCCCTCATCGGGACCCTGCTTTTGGGATGCTAGGAACTAAGGGTAACTGAGTTGAGAAAGCAGATGCCTGGGAGTAAATATTATTGGAGTCAATCAGCAACCAAGTTACAAAGTATATTATTAACGGTCTTCCTGTGTCCATACAGAAAGGCTATTGCTCTAAGGTAAACTAAATTCCCTGAGGCAAGGCTGAAAGGACAAACTTCATGTTATCCAACAGCACTCTAAACAAAAAAAAAAAAAAAAACACTTTCCTCTCACCAAAATAAATTTCTGAAAGGAAACTGATATAGTAAATAGATGATAGGTAGATAATAAAATCAGCTTACCATAAAAATGACCTTATTATTGGTGGTATATGACAAACTCCAGTGTGTATCATACAATTCCAGGCAGAGTAAGACACTGAATTTGGAGGTAGGGGCATCCAGACACCAGAAAGCCTATCTCTGGCAGAATCACTGCTCTTCTCCAGACTTTTTCATGTCTTAAATGATTAGCCTCAGAATGGTTCCACGTTCTCTTTATGGCACAGTAAGATTTTCTGATAAAACTTCATCTTCTATTTATTGTTTCCCTAAATAATAAAACACTGTAATAGTACAGCAGGTAGGGAGTCTGCCTGTATGCAACCAACCAGGGTTCAATGCCTGGCACCCTCTATGGTCTCCCACGGTCCTCCACAGAGCTCTTTGTTCAGGGGGCAGTCCTAAAATAAGCCCTGAGCACAGCTGTGAGTGGCCCAAAAGCCAAAAATATTGTTTCTGTAAATAAAATCCACAGGCATTATGTAGTTTGGATTCAAGAAATGACTGTTTGGGGACTGGAGCAATAGCACAGCGGGTAGGGTGTTTGCCTTGCACACGGCTGACCCGGGTTCGATTCCCAGCATCCCATATGGTCCCCTGACCACCACCAGGAGTAATTCCTGAGCACAGAGCCAGGAGTTACCCCTGTGCATTGCCGGGTGTGACCCAAAAAGCAAAAAAAAAAAAATGACTGTTAATGATTGAATGAAGTAGTAAGCTCACACACGTCTGGAAAGAACTGACTGTAGAATGCAACAGCATCCTGGTCGCTGGAAGGAAAGAGCGCTGGTGAAGAAGTCCTTGTTGACAAATACCCTGGACCGGGAATCACTTCGGGAATTAAGTTTCCAAAGGACTGGCCACTTCTAATTACACCATAAAATAGCCTCAGGACCTGAAGAACTGAGAACAAACCCTGCAGATCTCTGCAGTGAAGTAGAAATGATGAAGTGCAGATATAGGTAAAAAGACCAAATGTCAGTGATTTCATACAATTTAATCTAAACAGTGTACTCTATGGAACTCTGGCTGGAAGGACACTTAACTGCACAGATGACCTGTCTCTCTGGGGCTCAAAGAAACAATTCATGCTGCAATTGGGGGAGGATAGAGTAAGGAGGAATAGAGGTGGTTCTCAACAAAAGGCCTCATACTCCTAGTTTCTTACACATTTTCTCCTTGTGACATTAAAAAAAAATGCAAGTTCAGTACCTCACTATTTTTTAAAACTGTGAAAGACAATAAAGATTTTAAATGTAATACACAAAGTCTAACTACCCGCAGACACTGTAATATATTGATTTATTGATTTCATTCTTTTCATCTGGTAAATCTCACACAACTAACAACTCAAAATCTAATGCAACAAGTCAAAATATAGTGCATATACTTCTATCTTCGTGTTTACATTATTAAAACTGTAATATATTATTCCATTACATACTCTTATTACGTATATTACATAGGATAGAATATTCTAGTACACACAGTATGTGCATGTTGCATATTGGAACTGAAATACTTCCAGTGATCAGCCATAGCCAAACATCTTCCCATCATTGTTTAATTGTATCATCTTGAACTTTCCTGGTACTGTAAGCAACAATACCTATTACTATCCTCAGGGGTATAGGACACACAGCTTTTCTTACACTGTCTTAGGGTCTTTTAACTGGTCATGAGAATTAAAACCATAGAAAACAGAATAACAGAAGAAAAGAATTCATTTCTGCTGTGTACAAGGAGCTCCCTGGGAAATAAAGCCCCAAGAAATGCCATACCTAAGTAGCTAAATGCTTGGTCAAATGGAGACAGCTGTGGAAAAGTAACTAAATTTATGCAGAGACCAAGAGAAAAAGGATTATTTTAATAGTCTGTTTACGGAGGAATTCCTCTGCCTGAACTCCCATCTCCGGTGATAAAAATGTGTTCTTCCTGTTGGTATGCTGCCTCATTATTCAAGGAGGAAGAACGCTCACTCGACTTTGCTGTGGAGAGAATGCGTCTTTGGACTGTGTGGCAGGACATCTCATTGTTATTCGATCTTTCTAATGTCTCAAGTCATTTCCAAGAACACATTTGTTACCTTTGCTAATTAGCAATTTAACTCACATTTTAAATTGCTAATTTAAATTGGGGTAGGGAGAAATTTCCTCTAGGGCCTGCAGCCACTTACTTGACCTGTTCATACTGCTCCTTGCCCAAAGCAATAAGCAACTGTAGAAGGGCCTGCCTTTTTCACTTTTTCAAATATGGCTCTGGGTAGCACGCGGAAACCAATACCTTGAGTAAGATGAGGAAAATGCTCCCCTCTTCACATCCTCTGCCCTTTCCCCTTTGCGCCTGTCAATGCCAGAGTTCAGTGTTTAAACTGTCAAAATACAAGTATTGAATCCGTGGTTCTTTTGCCGAATCCATTTGGCAGGAATAAGCCACCAGCTTTCAGTATACCTGCCTGATTTTAAAAATTCTTGAGGCACCCTCTCCAGAGTGTTCTTTTTATCACCTGAAAATCTCCAACGTGATACATTTTAGCTTGTATCTGACCAATCACCAAACTTCATTTTAGGGCATTACTTTCAAATTCTCTTCTCCTCAAATGCTAAGAATGATCCATAATGCTTCCATGATTATGAAGTGAAAGAATTAATATTGTGTTTAAGAATATGCATACTACCCCAAGACAGTGCACAGATTTAGTGTAAGTCCTATTAAAATTAAAATGGCATTTCTTACCCCTCCTCCCAATGAAATAGAACAAGCAACGCCAAAAATCAGAATGACCAAAAAATTAAAAAATCCCCAAATCTTCAAAGCAATTTAGAGAAAGTAAAACCTAGTCGGAGGCATCATGTTCCCTGGTTTCAAGGCTGTAGTGTTCAGGTTGGAAAAATAACACAATGGTTTATGGGGCCAGAGCAATAGTATACTGGCTATGCTGCTTGCTTTGAACATGGCTGACCCGGGGTTCAATTTTCTGTACTCCATATGGTCCCTTGAGCACTGCCAGAAGTGATCCCTGAGGTCAGAGCCACAAGAAAGCCCTGAGCACCTCTGGATATGGTCCAAAAACAAAACAAAATTTTTTAATATTAATAACAGAGACTTAGAGCATGTCTTGCAGCCTTACAAGTGTATGATCATGAATTCAAAGCTCTGTTGCCCCCTCTATACCAGGTAGATGCTAGCAGTTCTGTCATTTGAGTTTGTGATTCTCAGCACTCACAACATTGTTTGTTTGTTTGTTTGTTTGTTTTATTGAATCACCGTGAAAACAGTTACAAAGCTTTCAGGTTTAAGGCTGGTCATACGGTGATCAAACACCTATCCCTTCACCAGTGCACATGTTCTACCACCAAAAACCCCAGTATACCCTCCATTCCACCCCTCCTCCTACCAGTGTGACAAATGATTTCCACATTACTCTCTCTCTACTTTGATTACATTCAATTTTTCAACAGAAATCCCACCATTATTATTTGGAATTTTCCCCCAACATTCAGACCTGCTGAAAAGGCATCATTAGATAATTTTTTTCCTATTGCTGATAATGAAGAGCATAAGATGATTTTGGATTTCTGATATTTTAGTAATAAGTCTGGAGGGATTTCTGCCAAAAGCCGCTGGGTTCTGAGATTGGTTTGTGTGCCTTTGGGATCATGGCCATTCAGGAGCCGGCAGAGGCATTCATGGGCGGCAACTCTGGGTCTCGTCAGGGCAGGGAGAGGACAACAAAAGTTTTTTTAAAATGCAAAGCTATAGTAACCAAAACCACTTTGGAATCAGCATAAACGCATAAATGCAGGTTATAGATCAATGGAACAAAATAAAGAGTCCAGAAATAAAGTCACACATATATGGTTTGAAGGTACCGGCAGAGGAACCCAGGTGTGTGTAATCCCATCAATGGCCAAGATCCAGAGACTTAAAAGCAAGCTCCCAGAAGAGAGCAATGCTGAGAGTCTCTGCCCGCATGCCTAGCTGTCTTCCCCGGGGCCACTCGGAGGGGATGGACTCCAGCTTCCCTCCCTGCCCCAAGCAGAGCTCCCAGCGGCCAAAGACCACCGGAACCTAGCTATAGCCATGCTCAAGGCCCCTCTCCACATGTTCAAACAGGCCTCATGCATGAAGATACCGGCAGAGGAACCCAGGTGTGTGTAATCCCATCAACGGCCAACATCCAGAGACTTAAAAGCAAGCTCCCAGAAGTGTGGCCGTGCAATATCTCGTAGCCCACTTCTCCCTCTGGGAGAAACTGGCAGGTTTCTGGGAGTTTCCTGCCCACATGGGACAGCCTTGCAAGCTCCCCATGGTATATTCATATGCTAAATCCAGTAACAAGCTGGATCTCATTCCCCCGGACCCTGAAAGAGCCTCCAGTGCGACATCATTGGGAGGGCCGAGTCGAGAGAGACTTCTAAGATCTCAGGGAAAGGACAAGTGAAGAGGTTACTAAACCTGCTCGAGAAATCAACAATTATCGGGGATTTCGTGATTCGTGATTTGTGATACATAGTTAATCAATTTGCGACCCCTCCCCCCCTAAAAAAAGAATTTACAACAGGGAAAACAGAATCTCTTCAGTAGATCATATTGGGAAAACTGAACAGCCACATGCAAGGCAATGAACTAGGCCACAATCTTAAATCATGCATAAACATTTACTCAAAAAGGATTAGAAATGTGACCAAATGTCTGGAGACCATAAAACTCCTGAAAAAAAAAAAAAACTTAGGCTGTGAACTCCTAGATATTATTTGTGGTGGTGAATTTTTATTTTTTGTTTCTGACTCCAAAGCAAAGGCAATGAAAGCAAAAAAAAATAATAAACAAGCAGGACTACATCAAACTAAAAGGTTCTTCATAGCAAAGAAAATAATTAACAGAATGAAAGTACACTACTAAATTTGGGAGAAGAGGGGGAATGCAAATTATATATCTGCTAAGGATTAATATAAATGTATAAGGAACCCATGCAATAGCAATAAATAAAAATAGCAATTTTAATAATATTTTAATATTTTTTATATTTTAATATTTTTAAAGATTTGAATAGACATTTTTCTAAAGTGAACACAGAGATGGGCAAGTCACATAAAATGTGCTCACCATAACTAATAAGGAAAAGCAAATTAAAGCCCCCCCCCACATACACACAAACACACTGGCAAGGATGTGGAGAAAGGGAGTCCTGTGTCTTGTCGGTAGATGTCAATTTTGCGATCACTATGAAGAACTATGAGGGTGTTTAAAAAAACATTTTAATGGGACTACTATGTGTTTCTGCAATTTCACTTCTGGGTGGAAAAAATCAGAAAATTTTAGAAAAAAAAATAAAGAAAATAAGAACACTGATACTAAAAGGTAACTCTACTGGCATGTTTACTGCATTATTTACAAAAGTCAGACAAAGAAAAACTTGCCCATCAACAGAAGCACAGAGAAAATGTCACTTACATACAATGATCTATAAATTCAGCAATTAAAAAGGAAAGTTCCAGAGGCGCTTGAGCCCCTTCAGACGTGATCCCTAAAAAGCAGAGCCAGGAGTGATCCCTGAGCACCACCATGTGGTTCCCAAGCTAAACATGAAAAATAAAATTGAATAAGGAAAACAGCACCACTGACATCAACACAGATGATGAGTCTTTAGGGCTCAATGCTAAGCGAAATAAGTAAAAGACAAAAAGAGACCTCAGCTATGTGTCTAGCTAAACTGGCTGACACCGAGAGAAGATGAGCACCGCATCCCCTGCTGGCGAGCGGCTAAGAGAATGAGACTTAGACGTCTCATCACAGGGAAGCAACCGCCCTAACTCTGTATGTTGATGGTTACTGATAGAGGAACCGGGGCACCATTTCACGGACACGCAGACGGGAGCCTGAGAGGAAGGGTGCTGTATGTCCACGCCGTCTCAACAAGGAACAAATCAGGTGAGATGCTACCGATCTGCCTGTCTGCCCTCGCTCCAGGATGCGCTCAAGATGCAGGGGCTCAGCAGGACAGGCGCATCGGCCCGCCCCTTCCGCCCTTCTCCTTCCGCCTTCCGGTCAGGCCGGTCCGGGGGCGGGGCCTAGCGGCGCCCCGCCTCGCTCGCGCGCTCTGATTGGCTGGCCGCCGCGGCCGCCATTTTCAAAACCCCCGGAAGATGGCGGCGGCGGCCCTCTCCTGACAGGGGCTCGTCTGCGGGACTACGCGGCGCCGGGTCCGTCCCTGTGGCCCGCGGGCTCCCCGCCCCCCGCACCATGGAGCCCGAGCTGGCGGCCCCGGAGCAGCCACGCCTGCGGAGGAGAAGCCGCCGGACCTCGGGGCTCGGCGCGGATGGCGCTGAGGGGCCAGCGGACACCCCGGGGCCGGCGCCCTCGGGCAGGTGAGGCGGGACGGGGCGGGGAAGCGGACGGGGTGAGGCGGGACGGGACGGACGCCCGTGAGGGGGGTGGGGCCGGGGCCGGTGGGGGACCCAGCGTCGGGAGGGCCGCGGTGGGCCTTCCCGGCCCCGCTGCATTCGCGGGCCGCGACGCGGAGCCACAGCAGGCAGAGACTTGGAGCGTCCCCTTCTCCCAGAGGGTCAGGGACTTCGCGTGCACCAGGAGTGGCTCGCGAGCACTGTGCCAGGAGTAAGCCCCTGAGCCACCCAGGGGTGGCCCGGCACCTAGGGTGGAGAGTGAGAGGACCCCAGAGCCGCCCTGAGCAGAGCGGGGAGAGGAGGGGCCCTCCGAGCCGGCGGGGGCCCTGCGACCGCTCAGTCAGGTCAACCTTGTGATTCAGATTCTCCCACACTCGCCCCTTCCGGGTGAATCTGAACACGAGCCGGGAGCAACCGGACACGGTGTGATCTCTCTGTCAAAACGTCGCTGTGACTTGGCGAAGCTGCCGGGGAGGAAGGGAGAGGGTTCGAGTCTGGAACGCATTTTGAAGATAGTGTTGGCACAGTTCGCAGTTGCGTTAAATACAGAGTTGAGAAGGAAAGAGGGTAGTCACACCCACGAGCACCTCCGGCACCGGCCAAGCCATGGTCCAGACTCATAAATAAGTCTCTGCTGAGACCAGCACGGTGCAGGAGATCCTTCTGGACTCCGTACAAGGCTGGCTGAGTTGTCCAGGTACCCCAAAGCGGGGAGGGTGGGCCCAACCCCCACCTAGACAGAGCCCCTGCAGCCCAAAATCTCCACAGTTGCCACCGCTCTCCCAGCCAGACTCTACTGCTCCAGAGGAGCCTCATCAAGAAATTAATCTGTTGTCAGAGTAGGAGACTAATACCCAAGAATAGTAGTATATAATACCAGGAGGTTGGCTCCATAGCTTGGAAGCTGGTCTCACATACTGGGGGAAAGGCAGCCCAGATAGAGAAGGGGACATCTAGTAAAATGTGGCTGGAGATCCCACGCAGAAAAGGAGATGCGTGCTGAAAGTAGACTAGAGACTAAACACCTTGGCCACTCAATACCCCTATCGCAAACCACAACACCCAAAAGGAGACAGAGAACAAAATGGAATACCCTGCCACGGAGGCGGGGTGGGGTGGGAAGGGACGGGATTGGAGGGTGGGAGGGATACTGGGTTCATTGGTGGTGGAGAATGGACACTGTTAGAAGGATGGGTTCTCTAACATTGTATGAGGGAAATGCAAGCATGAAGATGGGTAAATTTGAAACTGTACCCATATAGTGACTCACTAATTAAAAACATAAATAAAATTAAATAAAAATGTATACAAGGAAAAAAATTAATCTGTTGAAAGATTCAGGTTTTGTGACTGGACTCTCCAGGCTTTCATGGACTTGAGAATGGACTACCTCCCCCCATCTCCCTGTACTTCCAGAAGCCCTGGCAGTCATGCACACGCCCAAAAATGCCACCCAGTTAAAAGTTTAATTCCAGCTGGATCACCTCATTAAAAAGTTTGGACTTCCTGGAGCAGTATCTCAAATTCTACAACACTGATACACCAGAAATAGCAGCCCAGATTGTACGGGATATAATGTAGTAGGCATCCCATTTTTATTAACAAAATATCAAGTTTTTTTAAAAGCAAGGAGAAAAGCAAAAACAATTGTGATGAACCTAAGAGGGCTCTTAAAATACTGCCTACATGTTCAATGACAATGGATTATGAAGAAGTGGTATATGTACATAATGGAATACTGTGCAGCTGCAAGGAAGGCAGGCTTAACTTGTAACAATATTTTAGTAATCCCTCATACAGGGGCTTAATAAGTCCATACTAAGATACACAATCTTCACTTCCTTTTGAGGAAACAGTTTTTGATCATTCTTTTAGCAGATTATAGCAAGCAATATAAAATTATTGAGGGCCTGCTATGGACTTGTTTGTTGACAATGGTGAAGGGAAGGTGCCATGGTGGTGGGATTTGTGTTGATATATTGAATGTAACAAGTCATCATGAACAACTTTGAAAACTACAGTGCTTATATACGTTATAAGAGGAAAATAGGGCTGGAGTGATAGTACAGCAGGTAGGGCATTTGCCTTGCATGCGGCCGACCTGGGTTCAATTCCCAGCATCCCATATGGTCCCCCAAGCACTGCCAGGAGTGATTCCTGAGTGCAGAGCCAGGAGTAACCCCTGTGCATCGCCAAGTGTGACCCCAAAAAGCAAAAAAAAAAAAAAAGAAAAAAAATAATTGGATGGGGTTAATTAAAAAAAAATACACTAAGTATTTCTTCAGATACTGCTTTTTATACCTTGAACATAATTGTGTATATGATAAAAAAGGATTGTTTGAAAAATTCTTGAAAAGCCAGAACCATCACTTATTTCAACTTTTAAATCCTCCCTTGGATTTTACTGGGTATCCTCTAGAAAGCCACTTAAATCATAATGTTTTGCAAAATCAAGACTTTCCCACAAGTCTTCAAAATAGCTCTTCCATCTTGACTCTGGCCCCCTAAAAAATGACCATTCTTTTCCAGGGCTTTTTTTAAGTTGGCATTTGTCACATGATTTCTGGGCACAATTTTTTTTTTGGGATTCTTTTTTTTCCATGGGCATTCAAGATAAATAGATACTTGTTATTGAAGTGGGGGAAAAATAACACTACTGTAAAGCTGATGTACAGTTAATGCTGGAAAAATTTTTGCCGTTCAGTTGGAAATATTTTTCCAGTTTTAGGCTGTTTAAAATTCCTAAGAGCTGTTTTTCTTTCCAGCATTCATCAAATTCATTCTGAGGGCAACATGGTCAATTCTAGAGGATAAAGAAATGAATGGTTTTGGTTTTGTGTTCTCCTTAACACTTGTTTTCTATCTGAAAGGAAATGTTTGTTGACTATTTCAATGACATATGAATTTTGCTTTGTAAAGAATATTTATATTAGATTTTAAAAACTAATAAAAAATCATAATCACTGCTTCTCAACCCAGTCTCCACTGATGGCTTTTTTTCTTTTTTGAGTATAATATATTAAATATAACAGCATTTGTAGATGCTGCTAATGGATCTTTGTCTACCTCCTGTTTTCCCACTGCAATAGGGTGGGGTGGTCGCTACGGTATTAAGGCATGACTGGGGACTTAGGATGTGGGGAGACTTTTCTTTCTCTGTTGTCACTGACCCCATCACCCTATGGCCTACTCCTCTGCTTTCCCACTGTGAACTTTACTTAGCTTTCTCTGAGTTGGTCTAAATAACAGTAAAGGTCACCAGCTCCCCTGCTTTTGCTTCTCCTTTGCACCTTCATTTATTTTCACAAGGAAAATAACATCTGAAAACATAAGTTTTTATAACTTACAGGCTATATTTTCTGTGAAAGCTGTGTTTTGTGACTTTTTCTAAATATTTTTAGGCATAAAGATTCTGGAAAAAAAGACAGACTTTAAATGGATTAAATGACATTAAATACTATTGTAAAAAACAGAATTCTAGTGAGGTCAATTTTGGGGAAAGGGGATGGTTTGGGTTTTTATGGGTCACACTCTGCAGTGCTCAGGGGCTACTCCTGGCTCTCTGCTCAGTGACTCTTGATAGTGCTCAAGAGAGAACCATATGCGGTACTGGGATTCGAACCAGCATTGGATACATGCCAGGCAAATGCCTTACCACCTGTACTCTCTCTGGCCCTCAAGTCAAATTTTAATCTTGAGAACTTTATCTCAGGTATAGTTATTAAAAGCTTTTTGTCTTATTAGATCATAACTTTTTGTTTTGTTTTATCTCGGAGCCATACCTGGCTGTGCTTAGAAATTACTCCTGACTCTGTGCTCAGGGATCACTCCAGGTGGGCCCAAGGGATCATATGGGGTACAGGGTTTTGAACCCCAGGTCAGCCATCGATTTCCATGGTAAATTAGTTCTCCTTGGGTTTTTCCCCCATTAGAAATATACTTTTATTCTTGGGGGCAAGAGAAATAATACAGCATTTGATCTCTGGCAAAACATACGGTCCCCCAAAACCGGGCCAGCAACACTGGGGATCCGGATGGAGGAGGTGCAGCCACAACCTTCTCAGATGGAGCCCTGGCGACACTGAGCAGCAACTAACACGGCTCCAGCTTGCGGCACTGGGACACATCCGAGCCACGTGGCCGCTAATGCGGCCGCGCGACCTTTTCTAAAAACTGAAAACGTGCAATCTTTTAATGGAAAACCAATTATCGAATGCTTCCTTAGTAGGGCTGTCTTTCTTTGGGGGAAACTCCAAGAACAATAGTGAGTTTTGTGTTGCAATATGGAACGTAATCAAGGTAAAGAGAAAATGAAGTGAAATTCTTCAGTTATACAGTTTGGGGTAGGGGACGGGGGCGGTGGGTATACTGGGGATTTTGGTGGTGGAATATGGGCACTGGTGAAGGGATGGTGTTTGAATATTGTGTAACTGAGACATAAACCTGAAAACTTTGTAACTTTCCACATGGTGATAAAATAAAAATTAAAAAAAAAAACCATACGGTCCCTCAAGCACACCACCCAGAATAAGCCCTGAGCATTACCAAATGTCGTCCCAGAATCAAAATAATAATAATAATAACAATCACTGTCATCCCATTGCTCATCGATTTGTTCGAGCGGGCACCAGTAACATCTCTCATTGAGAGACTTATTGTTACTGTTTTTGGCATATCCAATACACCACAGGTAGCTTGCCAGGCTCTGCCGTGCGGGCTCAATACTCTCAGTAGCTTGCCGGGCTCTCCAAGAGGGGTGGAGGAATCGAACACGGGTCGGCCGTGTGAAAGGCGAACGCCCTACCTCTGTGCTATCGCTCCAGGCCACAATAATAGCAATAATAATATCCTTTGTTAATTTTTTTAATTAGCCATGAATGTTGAACTTAAATAATCTTTACATCCCCTGAAGAGTACTTTTTTGTTTTTTATTTAATCTGCTAACCAACAGATAATTAGGCTTTTAATTTTTGAATCATCTATGTCTATAAAATAAACTTGATTTGGTAAATTCTTTTTTACATGTACTTTCGTTCTGGTCACTGATTTAATAAAGACTTATTTTTGTCAATATTCTAAAAGTGATGAGTCTACTGACTTTGTTTTGTTTTGAATGCTCTCTTTGATTCTGTGATTGAATGACTGATAAGACAGTAGTTCTGAAAACTATGAAAGGGATCGCTTATTTTTCATATATCTAGTGCTTTGTCAGACTAAAAGTTCTCTATTATTGTATTGACAGGTACTCCCTTCGGAGGGGCAACTCCTTCACGTTTTTAACACCTGGCCCCCATTGGGATTTCACTTTGGTGAGAAGATAATTATAGTTTTTATTTTAAGACATTAAGTAAAATTAATTCCTGGACTGTCTTTCTGTTGGGGGTAAAGCTCAATTGCATAATTTTTGAATATCTTGAGGTATAGAGTTTCTGTTGATATCTTTTAAGGAACTAATTTCCAGGAATAAGTGAGGAAAAAAATTATTGCAGTTAAATATAAAACTTTTTGAAAAATAGCAACACTGTTCATCGCTACCTATGAATGTCCTCCTATTTGAATTAGTGTTAAAGGAATGTGTTACAAATAGCATGAAATTATGAATTTTTCTTAGAGTTTACAGTAGTGTTAATATTGACAGTTTTGAGGTACATTGTGACATACTTCCCCACCATCAAAGTGCTCAAGACCTGCCACACTTGTCCTTAGTTACTGCTAATCCACTTTTTCATTCCCCCACTTGGTAACATCAATTCTGTAATCTGAAGCACAGTTTGACACTGTCAGTGTACACCACAGGTGAACAAGGTCAGCTAGTATTTGTCCTTTTCCTTCTGACTTATTTCACTAAACATGTTGCCCTCCTATTCTATCCAGGTTGCAACAAATGGAGATTTCATCTTCTCTTAGAGTTGAATAGTATTCCATTGTGTGTAGATATATAGACCATGACTTCTTTATTCATTCTTCTGACTCCTGGACATTTGGAGTGGTCCCATAATCTGGCATTATCCAAGTGCTGCTGTGAACAGTTTTTTATATATATGTATACACACATATTTTCGAGTTTATATATTTGTGTTTTGGGGGGGAGGTGCCAAGAAGTGGAACCACAAGGTCCAATAGGAGTTATGTCCTTTTTTGAGAAATCTCACTGTTGGTTTCCATACAGCCTAAACCTAACTACGTTTCCACCAACAGTGAATAAGGGTTGTTTGTCCCTGCCAACACTGGTTGTGTCTAGTTTTTTTTATAATATGGTATGAGATTACTATCCATTTTCATTTTGATTTGCATTTCCCTGATAATAATTGATTACATAATAATTGATAATAATTGATTACTGGCTATCTGTCTGTTCATGCCCCATTTTTGATGAGATTATTAGTTCTTTTGTGGTTGAGCTTTGTGATGAAGGGTAAATATCCAAAAAGGTATCTTGGACATTTACCCTTCATCTAACGTATATGAGCAAATATGTTCTCTTGTTTAGTAAGGTATCTTTATTTTAGCCCGTTTCGTTTAGCACATAAACACCTTTAAATTTGATGTAGTTCCCATTTTGTTTTGTTGTTGTTTGCCTATAGAGTCAGATCAATGAAAACATCTCTGAGATTCGTATCCTGTAGAATCATGCCTATGAGTTTTATTGGTTCTAGTCTAATCTCAAGGTCATTTGTTTCTTTGTTAGTTTTGGGGTCATACCCAGAGATGCTCGGGACTTACTCCTGACTCTACACTCAGGGAACTCTCCTGGAAAGCCTCAGAAGACCATAGTGGGTAGCAGGGTTTAAACCCAGATCAGCTATACACAAGGCAAGCGCCCTATGGCTATGCTATTGGCTCCCCTAATCTTGAATTTTTTAATAATCCACTTTGAATTAGCTTCTGTGGATGAGATAGCAATCAGATTTCACTTTTCTTTGTGGCTGCCCAGTTTTCCACCACCATTTGTGATTTTTTTTTAAGTTTATTTTAATCGGGGGCCACACCCAGCTGTGCTCATAGGTTCTTCCTGACTTATGCTCAGGGTTCACTCCTTGCAGTGCTGAGGGGCCCATGTGAGGTTCCTGCAGTTGAGCCAGATCAGCCATATGCAAGGCAGCCAATGCAACATCTGTACTCTCTCTGCTCCTCAGTACCATTTTATTTTTCTTTTTGGGTCACACCTGGCGATGCACAGGGGTCACTCCTGGTTCTGCACTCAGGAATTACCCCTGGCGCTGCTCAGGGGACCATATGAAATGCTGGGATTCGAACCTAGGTCGGCCGCGTGCAAGGCAAATGCCCTACCCGCTGTGCTATCACTCTAGCCTCAGTACCATTTATTGAAGATGCTTTCCTTGCCCACTTCATGTACCTAACTCCTTTGTCATAGACTAAATTGTCCATAAATATGGGGCTTTCATCTCTGGACTCTCAGTTCTGTTCCATCAGTCTGCCTTTTTTCCAGCACCCACTATTTTGATTATTATAACCTACAGGGTGGTTTTTAAGTCAGATAATAAATTTTTTTTACTTTTTTATACAAATTATAAAGTTCTAAGCCCTTGACATTATGTCATCAGAATTTTGATGGGAGTCACATTTGACTAATGATGTCATCATTTTCAGTGATAATTTTTCTAACTTACAAACATGGACTATCTTATTCCATTTCCTGGTGTCTTCTATTTCTCACAATGATGATTTAGAGTTTCCAGTGCATAATTTAGAGTTTCCAGTGCATAACTTTCATATCCTTTGCTAAGTTGATTCCTAGGTAAGTGATGCCTTTGAACGCTATTTTAAATGAGATTGTCTTTTTCTTTCTCTACTAGTTTGTCAGTTTTATGTAGAAATGTATTGAAGTAGATGAGTTCCTTCTGTAAAAGAATGAAATTCTTTTTTATTTCTTATAGAAGAGAAAACGAAGAGAGAAAGATGATGACGTTGTGAGCCTCAGCAGCCTGGATCTGAAGGTAAGCCTGACTGCTCTGTCAAAGATTATTTCAGAGACTACAGACGGCATTTTATTCTGCTCTAAGAAGAATTAGTGCTTTTCGTCCATTGTTTTTCTTCTGCATCTTAAGGGCAAAACTGAGTAATACGGGCTTTTCAATATATCCTCATTTTTCTTTTCTACTTCTTTTTTTTTTTTTTGCTTTTTGGGTCACACCCAGCGATGCTCAGGGGTTACTCCTGGCTCTGCACTCAGGAATTACTCCTGGCAGTGCTTGGGGGACCATATGGGATGCCGGGGATCGAACCCGGGTCGGCCGCGTGCAAGGCAAACGCCCTACCCGCTGTGCTATCGCTCCGGCCCCTCTTTTCTACTTCTTTAAGAATAAGGAGAAACCTCTCTCAAAGTGGTGTTAGGGGCTGGAGCGGATAGCACAGCATGTAGGGCGTTTGCCTTGCATGAGGCCGACCCGGGTTCAATCCCCAGCATCCTATATGATCCCCCGAGCACCACCAGGAGTAATTCCTGCATGCAGAGCCAGGAGTAATCTCTGCGAATTGCCGGATGTGACCAAAAAAGAAAAAAAAATATCAAAGTGGTGTTAGCTAAAACTAGTGGTCACAAACTCAGGTATCCAACAGGACAGGGCCCACACTCCTGTGACAGAAGGGACAATGGGACTATGGGGGACAGAAGTGTCTGCCACGCTCTCTGGGGATAGGCGGCTACTGCTGTGCCCCAGCCAGGGCTGCAGCCCTGTCACAGCTGTGGGGGACTGAGGCGTCTGCCACGCTCTCCGGGGTCAAGCGGCTATTGCTATTCTCCAGCTGGTTTGCCTACAGCCCTTTGACTGTTGCATGTTCACGTGGGAACTCATGGATTCTGAGTGATGACTCTAATCTTCCCTAGAAACCAAGAAGCCAAAGCACTCACCTACAAATTAGCTGCGACCTTTGACCTTCTAGAATCTGACCTATGATTAAACTAATGATGTATACTTTACAAAAGCAGAGGGCCAGAGAGATAGTGCCAAGGGCGGTGCATTTGCCTTGCACACAGACAACCCAGGTTCCATCCCTGGCAACACATTTGGTCCCTCGATCCTCGTCAGGAGTGATCCCTAAGCATGTAATCCCAGAGCACAGACTTCCAATTAAGCACTGTTGAATGTGGCCCAAAAACAAACAAAAATAGACACTATTTTCTGAAATTATGTTTTTATGTCTTCCCAACAATATTTTAGTAAATCCAGCAAGCCAAGCTAAGTGTGTATATGTCTGCTCCAATGTCCATAATATCTGTCTGAGAACCATGCTTAAATGTGTTTCTTTGTGCAAAACAGCTTAATAATTACATTTCTTAAAACCTTACATTCAAAGAAAGAAAAAAGTATTAATTGACGGCCCTGAATATTTTAAGTATGAATCAAATCAGATACAGATGTAAGATTTGCAGTTCGCTACATTGAAATCCATGGTCGAATCTATTTAAAATCAATCCTTTCTTCACCTTAGGTTTAGCAATCACCAGTATATGATCTTGGAAATCTTCAATCTACTTGTCTACCTTCCCCTGCATCATTTTCAAGCAAATTTTGAACATTGTCCAATTTTGATGTATCATCAGTTTCCCTAGACATACTTTAGCTTACATATTTTTGGCTTTTCATTTTATCTGAATTGTAATTCAAGTAAGGTTCATACATTGATTTGTTATAGCTCTTAAACGTCTTTTAATCTTTAGTTCCTTCTCCAGCTCAGTTTTCTTATATAATATGTATATTAGCGTTTTGGGCCACACCCGGCAATGCTGAGGGGTTACTCCTGGCTCTGCACTCAGGAATTCCTCCTGGCGGTGTTCAAGGGACCATATGGGATGCTGGGAATCGAACCCGGGTCAGCCACGTGCAAGGCAAACGCCCTACCCACTGTGCTATCACTCCAGCCCCTTCTTAGATATATTTTGTTAAGGAAATCGTGTCCTTTTTTTTTTTCTGGTAGATTTTGAGAGCCTGAATATCCAAGACTGTCTCTTCTATATTATTGCCTTTGTTCATCAATTCCTTGTAATTTTGATGAATTGGTGGTCCGAGGTGGAGATTGGGGCTGTGTACTTCCCTCAGGAGAGGAGTATAAAAGTTTTTTGTGATATTTCTCAAAATTATTGCTAGATTCATTTCTTCAGAAATTACCAGGTAGTGATACGAGGCCAATAGCAGCCCTTGTTTATTAACTGGGAGTATGTCTAGCGCATATAAAACTCATTCTCATCCTGTGTAATGCTCAGGCTGTTCTTTATGTCAGTACTTGCCCGTGGCTTGGGTTTTATGAAACTTACTGTGTAGTGTAGGGGGTCGGTAAGCCACAGCCCACAAAGGACATCTGACTCACCTGTGTGAGCGTGTGATCACCCCTTTGCTAGCAGTGACCCAGTTCTAGACCCCATCCTGTGTGTCTCATCTCTAGGGTTGGATGCACTGGCAGTGCCTTAGCCAGGTTCCCCCTTGAAGACAGGCCTGACGTGAGAGCTAATTAGCAGGTGCTTTGTTCTGAGGTGTGGACTCTGGGAACAGGAATGGGGAAGTGAAACAGGAATGGAGACAGCTAAGGCTATAATTAACTAATCTCGTCACCACTGTAGGCAACTTTAGCTTGATCCTGCCCCAGCTTTGAAGAGCCCTGTAATCTACACTGGACTCTTCTCCAGGGGGAGAGCTGGTCTTAACCACTCCCTGCTTTGCAGTAGCCAGCACTGGCCTGGTGGGGTGTTGAGCCCTCACATTAGCAACCTACCAGTGTAGATGCAATAGTCTGGCATCATGGAAGCCCATAGGCCGTGAAGGGGTATCAGGTCTCCCCTGCATGGAGCTGGCTGGGAAAGTTGGAGGCTGGAACAATGCTGCATTGTCGCAGGTTTGGGCCTTAGGTGGGTTTCAGGGGTACATCCCTCTCAGCACCTTATTACTTACGTTTAAGTGACCTTATTTAAAGCAAGAATTATCAGTTGCCCTTCGTGCTTGCACAAAATAAAAAAAAGCTAAAGTCACCAGTAGGGCTGGGGAGACAGTTCAGAGGCATGGTGTGCACTGTCTCTTGTGGGAGGGCTGAGTTTGGCCCCCAAGCGCCAGCACCTCAGGGGTATCCCCAAAACAAACCAGTAACAGTAATACTTAACTGTGCTGAATTGGTCTTTTCCCAGACCAGATTCTTACTAAAGGAGACACTCAAATTTCTAATCCAAAATATTTTTGTAAACATATCAGTAGAGGGATGAGGAGATCTTGCACAGCGAGGGTGCACGCACCCAGCCTGGGTTTGGTTCCTGGCTGTGTCGTCATCGGCATCGCCGGGTGCAGCCACAGACGCACCCAGCACCATGTGTGTGGCCATGGAGCCCAGGGAGCATCGAATCCCCAGGCCTGTCCACTGAGCTGCCAGCCTGCGTGGCCAAGAATGGCTTCCTGCACCCTGCTCGGGGCCTCCCCAACATCCAAAACAAATCCAGTTATGGACTTGCAAGGCATGTGTGAAGCCCTGGGTTCAAGAACCTTCAGCACTGCTAAAAATAAAACAGCTAAATAAATTCCTATTTTTTCAAACTCATCTCTAGTCCACATGTAACTGCCTCCCTCTTTTAGCTTATTACCAGATATTTTGGAAATCTGTATTCTCAGAAGTTCAATTTTTTTATCCTTTCAACTTGTTTTTTAAGATTTGAAATTCTGTTTTTAACTGACCTATTTTTAGTGTGACATAGAATCATTTGTAATCTTGGACTATAGTTTTAAAGTGGGTCATAGTTTTCTTATATTTAGGAAAGTTCTTAAAATACTGAGCTGTGGAATCTTTTTATATACTTGTATTATTTTTAAATTTTCTATTTACTCATAAATATGAGTTACACAAAATCAAAGATAAAATTTCTTATTCTCAGAAGTTCTGTTTTTAATGAAACATATAATCATTACTTGTACTCTTGAATTGCAGAGTTTTAAAGTGGGTCATAGTTTTTTTACATTTTAAAAAAGTTTTTTAAAAAACATGCCATGGGAGGTCGGGGGGAAGGATACTGGGGACTTGATATTACTGAAATCCAATCATGAACAACTCTGTAACTGTATCTCACTAGGAGTCAATTTAAAAAAAAAAAAAGTTCTTAAAATTATGGTCGGTACAGCAGGTAGGACAATTTTGTCTTCTATGCAGCCAATCCAGGTTCAAACACCAGCATCCTGTATGGTCCCCTGCATTGCCAGAAATCATCCCTGAGCTCAGAGCCACGAGTAACACCTGAGCATCGCTGGGTGTGGCCCCCCAAAACAAAATTAAATGTTAAAAGTTCTTAAATACTGAGCTGTGGAATCTCTTTTATATACTTATATTATTTTTAAATGCTGTAGTTACTCATATATCTACTCATATGAGTTATACAAAATCAAAGGTAAAATTTTTTTCTGTTATCCATATTTCTTTATGAATTAAAAGATTGTAGTTATTTAGTTACCTATATAACTATATAAACTTACGTAGTTCTCTATATAAGAACTATATAAGAACTCTATATAAGAACAATAGAGAAAGCGGAGAAAAACGTAGGTGGCTGTTGCATTTCCCAACATTCCCTGTAGAGGGCAACAGAGCTTAGTCTTTGCTTTCTTTACCATAGATGGCCTTCCAAGCCTGATTTCTGATTCTTTGCTTTTGTTCCAGGCAAAAGTAAATAAAAATAAGATATGCATAAGAGTAATGATCATTCTTAAGCTCTGATTTATTTCTAAATTCTCGAGTTCTAATTTCACATTAAAAGGAGGAAAAGAAGTAGATTAACAGGTTTCGTTGTAGATAGGAGAAATTATGTCAGAATTTCTCTCTTTACCTTAGTGGTATTCTAGGAAATTAAGTATTAAAAACCGAATTACAAGCTGAACAAAGGCTACACATCAACCTGGTCTTCGTTGTCTTATTTTATTTTATTTTGAGCCAAATCTGCCCGTGCGCAGGCGCTGCTCCTGGCTTGTTGCTCGGGACTAACTCGCAGTGGTGCCTGAGGGACTGTAAGCCCAGGGCTCCTTCGTGCAGAGATTCACATCCACACTTTCAGCATGGCTGACCCCGAAGTCTGATCTTTTGAAAACCAGTAATTTTACCATTTCTCTTTTACAAAAAAGCTACATTACTATTTTTAGATAGTGCAGTTGTTTTTATATTTATAGGTTCTAGTTTCTATGCAAAATAAATATTAATCTTGTTTTGGGGCCACTCTCAGAGCATATCCTCACTCTGTGCTCAAGAGAGCGCTGTATGTGGCACGGGGGGGGGGGGGGGCGGGGGGTGAGCCCAAATGGCCACAGTGGTCCCCAAGGCAAGTACTTTAACCCTCAAACTATCCTCTCCCGCCTTCAAGCTTTCTGTTTTTACACATAAAGACTCCTACCTTTATTGTGGGAGTCTTCTTAGCAGCAGGAAAGAAATGAGAGATGCCCTTTCCTTCACTATCTTGACCATGGCTTTTTTAGAAGTAAATATATGACAGAGTTTGGAGAAAGATGCAGGCTAAGTGGCCCCAGAAAGGCCTCGAAGCTTAACTCTCACTGTATGTGGAAGTCCTTGTTCCCTCCTGAAATAAAGTGGCATAAATGATTGTGTTTGTACCTTGGCAGCTGGTAGGGGGAGAAAACACCCACATGTGCCCAGGACTTACTCCTGATTCTAGACTCAAGGATCACTCCTGTCTGCATCATGAATTGTGAGTCTTTTCTTTCCCTTTGTTAGCCTTTTGCTATATTTCACACCTTTTCTCTCTTTGGCTTATTGCATTGTTTCTGTCCTCTGTCTTTTTATGTGGATGGCTCTTTCTTTTGGCATTCCTCTAAAGTTAAGCCCATTGGCACCTGTCCATTCTGCCCCAATTTCTCTCTCCTGGACATCTCATTCTCTTGGAGAGCTTTGACTCTTCCATCTCCTTTGCCGTAAACCGCTAAGTCCTCTTCCAGCATTTTCAGTACCTTATGTTTTTGTGTTATGTTCTTTTACCACTACAGTTATTTCTGAACTAAAACCAATTTTCCTTCAAAAATTGTTCCTCCAACTTTATTCGCACTGTTATTAGCCCTCCTTGTTTTCAGAGGCACATCCTCACATTCCTTTGAAAATGTATGTTGGCTGCGTGTTTTCTCTCCCCTCTGCTCCATCTCACACAGTTTTAGCTAGTGATGATTTCTGATTGTTTCCAGTCATCATTCAAGCCCTGTGAAAGGACAGTTGAGAACTGTCCTCATCCCTCTCACCTGCTCACTTAAAGCAGCTGCTCCTGGGGCTGGAGTGATAGCACAGCGGGTAGGGCGTTTGCCTTGCACATGGCCAACCCGGGTTCGATTCCCAGCATCCCATATGGTCCCCCGAGCACGGCCAGGGGTAATTCCTGAGTGCAGAGCCAGGAATGACCCCTGAGCATCGCTGGGTGTGACCCAAAAAGCCAAAAAAAAAAAAAAAAAAGCAGCTGCTCCTGCAGCCCCTGCGCCTGACAGCGTGGGCTCCCTCCCTGAGAGCCTGGCCTGCCCCTCCAGACCCCTCAGCCCAGCACAAGGACCCCTCCCCACCATGGTCCAGCCCATCTCAGCTCTGGAAACCACCGTCACATGGGCTTCCCCTTACTTCCTGGCCACTCCTAGCCAAGTTCCCAGTTGTTTTGGAATTTTCAATAACTGTTTCTTGTTCCTTCTCTCTTCCTATGGCTTATACCTCTACCTGGAAGCAGATGTGAAACATCGTTTTGTGCCACTCATTGTATGGAAACTAGCGCCTTTCACAAGTCTTCCAGCTTTCTCTCATCCTAATAGATCCTAAAAATAGAAATGGGTTTGCAAGTGAGTAGCCTTCTATCATGTGGTGCACAGTTAGACAAAGTTCTGCCTTTCCAACCGCGGTACTTGATATGAAGGAAGCCTGCCCTGTGGCAGACCCACGCACCACCTAGAACAGAAACGTCGGGCAGACTGGGGCCGGGTCCGAGGAAACTTCTCCCGTGAAAGCAGTACTTTCCCTGTTAGGATAAAGCAAGATGAGGCCACGTGAAAAACATAAATGATCCGCCTGGAAGTCTGAGAAACAGGTACGGAGCCCTGAGAGCCAGCCGGATCCTGGCGGGGCTCTGGGTAGCTGCGTGTGCCCACTGTTGGTCTGTGTCCTCGGGGGCGAGGGGAAGCCTTGGCCCAGCCAGGTATGCCACCCCCGAAAACAATGAGATGGGGGGTGGCAGGAACCCATTTATAGGGACTAAGACTTTAAATCCCCAGTGTTCGCAGCCAGGCCAAAGGCGGGGCCGCGCGTGGTGGGGCTCCCGGGAGGGTTTCCGCGGCCGCCCGCCCTCGGCGCAGGTGAGCCCGAGCCGGTAGGTGCGCGCGCGGGCCGGCGCGTCACGTGGCTCGGGCCCCGCCCCGGGCCCGCCCCCGAGGCTGGAGCCCGGCGCGGCTCGGGCGGCTCGCAGACGCGGGACGGACGCACGGACGGCGGCGGCGGCCCTGGCTGCCCGGGCAGCTGAACGGCCGCCGGGGCTCCCCCGGCAGCATGGTGGCGCACGATGAGGTGGGAGGCCTCCTGCCCATCAAAAGGACGATCCGGGTGCTGGACGCCAGCAACCAGGGCTTCCGCGAGCAGGAGGTGAGCGCGCGGGACGGGGTCCGCGGGCCGGGGCGTTCTGGGGGCTCCGCCTCGGTCCCGGCGCCTGGGGCACTGCACGGGACGCTCGGGGGGCTCCGCCTGGGGTCCCCACGCTTGGGGCACTGCACGGAGCCTAGAAGTGAGGGTGCTGCCGCGCGCGCCAGCGCCAGCCGCCAGAGCGCCGCGGAAATGCCATCTGACCCGGCGCTCACCTTTATTTTTCGTCCCAGACCCCATCCTAAGGCCCGTTTCTCACCCCCATTCTAGTGCGGACGCGAAGAACGCGGTGAAGGTGTTGACCGACGCGGTATTAAGTGGGCGCTTCTGCCGCCCTTGCTTTCGGTTTTCCGAAGTCAGATAGGGAGGGGTTCTTTTTCATTTTAAGACTTTATGATCTTTTTCCAAAATGTGTCAAGTGATTTTTATGCCATCTTATTTAATTTTGACAGGTCCAATTTAATACTATATATGGACATTCTATGTAAACTGCATGCTCCATTACTCTCTGGCCATAATAGTCACTTCCATGAAAGGGTAGTCCTCTACACTTTGTTAACCGTACACTTCTTAATTGTGATTTTTGTGGATGTGTACATATATCAGTTTATCTGATTATGCATTTTATATATTGTCCATTTACATACATATACTTCAGTAAATCTTCATTGTTCGTACACCTGTGTGAACGACCAGTGACACCGTTTTTAGGTGATAATACTGTTTTTGTTGTGCCTTGGCTTCGGTTTTTGTTGGTTGGTTTGGGGTTTTGCCTTCCATGTTTTTCGGAATATATAAGTGTTTCTTGGAGTGGAAAAAGTAGTGTGTGGGCATCAGTGTGCCTAGACAGATGGACAGTGTTTGTGCCATCACAGACTAATCTTGTCTGGTTTCAGACTCGGGGTCACCGGCTTTTAATACTAGCAGTGCCATCTTCCAGGGCAACCACACTTTGGTGATTTCCATGGCTGAGTAGGAGAAGGGAAAAGTCCTCTGTGGTCATAATTCAGATTTATCTTTTTACAAATGACTTCTTAAGTCCTTGCCAGATAGAGAAGTTTGTTTATCCATTAACCAAATAAAATTACCCCTGACAGACTGTTTTTCTGCAGTGCCTCAACTTGACTGGGGAAGAAATCTGAGACTCTGGCCTCCTGCATGATGTCATTAGAGGAAAAAAAACTTTTAACCAACAAGAAAAAACTTACTTGAAACAGCATTTTTCTGTTACTGTTTTTATGAGCAAGGCATGCGTTTTAATAAAAGACTTAAAATGTGATAATTTTGTTTATAAATAGAAATATTTTGAGGCATAAAACTTAAATATAAGTAGATAGATAAAATTTATTTTCCAAAAATTTGGTTTGAAGGGAGATTCCCTATAATCATGCTTATGATTGCCTAATCTCTTCTGGTTAAAAGCTAACCTAAATAAACAACATAAATTTATATGAGAGGGGGTTGGGCTTTTTTCCAACCTAAGTGAACCTTAGCCCCAGTGAAAGATTACCACAGTGGAAAGAAGTTCCTTGAGTCTAATGTGCTGATGTTCTTTGTTCAGTCCTAGGGGTTGGGTCTCCAGAGAGGAGTGGAGCCTTTCAGATTCATACCATTCTTTGGCTTCCTGGCTTCAGGGCCTCCAAAACAAAAATAAATAGAAGCGGGAACAAAGGCCCGGTGTGAGCTGCTTTTGGGGTGATAGAAATCTAGGCCGGCCCCTTCCTGCTCTCCCATACCTGAAGCTCATGCCCACAGAAGGGCGAGGCTGGGTTGAATGCCAGTTCTCCAGAAGCTTTGTCTTGGAAGTATGTGTTGTGGCAGTGCAAATGCTTAAGTTAGTAATAGTTCACCTGGACCTCTACAGAAAACTATTTGGTTCTAGGTTACAGAGGTCAAATCCTAAAGACACATTTTGTTGCTACTATAGAGATGACCCACTTAGTACCCTAACCCAGACCCCTCATGCAAAAAACATTCATTAGTTTGGGGCTGCACCCAGTGGCCTCGGGACTTACTGCTGGCTCTGCTACTGGCTCTGCTACTGGCTCTGCGCTCAAGTATCACTTCTGGAGGGGCTGGGGGGAGGGTCACATGGGGTGCTGGGTCAGCTGTCTGCAAGGCAAACACCTTACCCACTGTTGCAGTATCTCTTCAGCTCCTGCTTTCAATTTATGCATTAAAATTGTACTTTTGAGATATATATGCTAAAAATTTGCATCTTCCATGGATTCATTACATGCATCCTTATTAAGGTAGGAAAAAGTGGAAAAAGTATGTGCGCTCCTCCCCCACCATTTCCTGACTTAATCCTAGGCTTCCTTACCTCTGTATGTTAAGAGTCTTGTGCTCGATTGGCTGGGCTATGTGGCTGCTTTCTTACGTTTCAGATATTAGATTAGATGAATTTGGAGTAATGTGTTCTTTGTAAAGAAGTGAATTACGGTGGGTTTTGGGTATTGTGGAACCTATCTAACCACATATCACCATATCCTGCCACCTTAAAGAGACAGTATTAAAAAAAATGAAAACCACATTCCGTTCAGAAAGATTTCTTGTCATAAATTTAGTTTTTAAGTTAGAAAGTGTTTATCAAAAATTCCATTGCTCCCAGCTAAATTTGGAATTGCAGTCTATTGGGGAGAACACCATCTCAGAGACTTTTTCATTGAAATTAAGTAGTTTGTGATTCACTAGGATGTCCATTTGTTACACTTTCAACAAAGAAGAGGAATCGACCTCTTGCTCAAAAAGGGGAGCAGACCCTTGCAGCCAGTGCCGTGTCTGTGGCCCCCCTGGCATGTCTTCTTTGGGAGGTGATCGTATCTCCTGCGAACAGAAGCCTCTTTGTGGCGCCTTGGCTAAACAGAAAGGAATGCCTTCTGCTGGCCTCCTGCCTGCCCGTGTCACTCCGGGCCTCACAGATGGTGCTGCAGAGGCATTCACACGTGTCCTTGGCCACACACTGGGTCAGTCCACTGCGTGACTTAGAGGTGACTTTGTCACTTCATGCAACCTTTGTCCACGAATGGCTCTCTAGTCACAGTTTTCCTTTGGTGTTAACTGCTGGGGAGGTGAGGGGGTTACAACTTGCCCCTTTTGGTTGTTTGCATGCTTTTGTGAGCCGCTTTAGAGGAGACAGATCAGTCCTTGAAACCCATTATACTGTTTTCCACTTGTGTGTGTTGAACTTGCCTTTCTTGTAATATTTATGTATTGATTTTCCATATAGTGAAGTGCTTTACTGAAAATGCCCGTAACCAAGGGGCTAGAGCAACATAGTACTGCAGGGAGGGCGCTCGACACACTGGCCTCTCGGCATCCGCCTTATTCCCAGGTTCTAAAATACCTATAACCTTTTTATTTCGTTTTTATGTCATATATATATATATATATGTATATATAATGGTTGCTAACCAGTGGTGCTTTCAATAGGTTATCAGTGAAGGGCAGCATGCATCTTCGATTTCCTGAATTTTACAATGTATATTTTTTGAGAGCTAAACTTTGTCCATACTTGTTTGAAATCATTACACCTCAACCCACATTTCATATAACCTGTTTTTGTTTTGACAGGAGCCAAGTAATAAAAGAGTTCGACCTCTAGCTAGGGTCACATCCTTGGCAAATCTAATCTCTCCTGTGAGAAATGGGGCAGTCAGGCGCTTCGGTCAGACAATCCAGGTAAGTGGGTGGGGGGGAGCTGGGCCAGGTTAGTGTTGGGAGGGACTTTCTGCGGAAGCCTTTAAGCGCTTCAAAGAAGTTTGCACAGTTAGACTTAAGTTTTAAGCCTAAAACTTGGAATATACTTGCTAGGAATATTACTACCCAAACAATGTCTTTATGGCCATGTTGTATTAATGATTTTTCAGTCAATGCATAGTCATAAAGAGTTTTCATTTCTGAAAGGAAATTTGGACTAATAAACATCTTAGAATGATAGATTGAATCTTGGATAAATAATTCTTTCATGCACTGAGAGATCCCAGAACTGATTTTCTCTTGCTTTTTAAAACCAAACTGATGGGTGGGGGTTGAGGGGGAGGGGGGATTAATTGGTATAGACTCCAAATCTTTCCTCTTCCCACTATTTTTTTTTTTTCCTTTGAAGTCATTTTCCCTTCGTGGAGATACCCGATCTCCGGCTTCTGCCCAGAAATTGTCGAGCAGATCCACAGTCCCAATGCCTTCCAGGAGGAGAAGCAGCGTGCTGTGGTCGGAGATGATGGATGTCAGCATGAAGGAGTCTATGACTGCCAGAGAGATCAAGCGGCAGGAGGTACGCCAGCTCTCGCCAGCGAGGGACAAGGCTGGATTCTTAAACATTGTTTTGATTTGCCCAAAGCATGGTACACTGATACAGCAAAATTAAACCATCCTTTCCTCTCTGATCATGAATCTGCATACGTGCTGGCCACACGTATGCAGCACGTGTGACAGGTGTGACAGGAGGTGGCTGTCATCTGGCTTCCCTGCTTTCGATGATGACATATATTGAAGCCACATTGGAGAGCGCAGTCATCTCCCATTTGCATTTCCATTTAAATCATAGTTTCACACTGAGTTGCTTTTTAAAAAGCACCATTCAGAGCACTAATTCAATAACAGTAAATATCAGTCATATAGATTTACCTTTCTCAGGGAAAGAAATGACCAACCTGTTATTTACTTCTTTTTTTAGGCAATATATGAAATGGTCCGAGGAGAACAGGATTTAATTGAAGACCTCAAGCTGGCGAGAAAGGTCCATTAGTAATTTATTATATTTTTTTTATCTTTCTTTTCCAAATTTCACACATTTTAGATGATTTTTTCTTACCTTCAGAAGTAGAAAATATCTACGAGGGATTGCTTACTTTAGATGACCTTCAGACATGTCTCTTTAAATGTGAACATTAGTAAGAGAGTGCCTGGGGATTAATATAGACTTTAGTTTCTGTAAATGTCGCAAATAGAATACCTGCCAACTTTTCTATCAGTCATCTCCCCTCCCGTTTTTCTGCCTCTCTTCATGTGTTCCATTCTTTCCCACTGGCAGGCCTACCATGACCCCATGTTAAAGCTGTCGATCATGTCTGAAGAGGAGCTCACCCATCTGTTTGGCGATCTGGATGCTTACATCCCTCTGCACGAAGGTCAGGCAGGCCACATGATGTTCACTAGTCTCTGAATGGCAGTGGCACAAGTCTCTTTCTGGCCTGTTGCTGAATGATTTGTTCAATCAACCTGTTTAAGGGTGTGTCTGCTATTGTGCGTTGCAGATTTGTTGGCAAGAATAGGAGAAGCAACCAAACCAGGTGGGACCGTGGAACAGATTGGTGACATTCTTGTGAATTGGGTACGTGGCAAGTTGATTACTCTGGAAAATTTTTGACAGATTTGCCATACTTTTAATTTGTGGTTAGTATTAGATTGATTTGATCCATTAACTGGATTCTACAAGCAGATAAAACACAGCATCAACGACATTAAGCCATTTATGTAACCTTTACGTAGTAACAGTTCGTTTAAGAAAATACAAGTGGTAAGCACTTTTTTTTAAAAGTGTTCCGTCTTGGACATAATTCTCACATATATAATCCCCCATTTTATTCTTTGAGGTATCTGTCAGGTTGTGGGTTCTGCTCTGGGAGTGTCGTGAAGGAAGGTTGTCTCTGCATTTCTCACCAGTGGGAGAAAAGGCGTGGGAGTCAGCAAACCCTGGGTGGGTGGGATGTGATAGAGGACTTGGGAAATCAGAGGAGGGCATTCTGATGTTGCCCAGAAGACTCCTCCATTAGCACCAGCTGCATTTTCAGAGCGTGTTAAAACTTTCAAGAATGGCTGTAAGTTGCATGTTCTTCCGCTTACTAGTGGATTCAGCAGTAATTGAAATCTATGCTTCATTACTCTGCAGTTACCACGCTTGAATGCCTACAGGGGCTACTGTAGTAACCAGCTGGCAGCCAAAGCTCTTCTCGATCAAAAGAAACAGGATCCGAGAGTCCAAGACTTCCTCCAGCGCTGTCTGGAGTCTCCGTTTAGTCGGAAACTAGATCTTTGGAGCTTCCTAGATATTCCTCGAAGCCGGCTAGTCAAGTACCCTCTGCTGTTAAGAGAGATTCTGAAGCACACTCCGAAGGACCACCCTGATGTTCAGCTTCTGGAAGAGGCTGTAAGTCATCCTGTGATGGAGCCTTGGGTTTTCCACGCGTGGGATAGAGCTTTCTTTCCGAAGGGAGGTTTCCGTTCTGCAGCTCCACAGCCCCGTTTTCTTAGCACTGTGTAGGCACTGAGCAATGTGGAGATGATCCCGTTCTCTGTTTCTGTTTCAATCAAGGGACTGGACGGCAACTCTGGTTGCTCTCACTAGCTTGCTGTGTCACTGTAGGCAGGTCACCCAGTCTCACTCGGGCTGTTTCTTCATCTAGTTGATTTCTAGAGTCCCTTTGAGCTTTAAAAACAGTTTTTTACTGTGATCTTCGGGCTAGTAGGGAAATGGGATAATTTAATGTGCTAAAGATCATTGGTTTTTAAAATTCTTGTAGATCTTAATCATACAAGGCGTTCTTTCCGATATCAACCTAAAGAAAGGCGAATCAGAATGCCAGTATTACATTGACAAACTGGAATATCTGGATGAAAAGCAAAAGGACCCTAGAATTGAAGCAAGCAAAGTGCTACTTTGCCATGGGGAACTGAAGAATAAAAATGGACACGTAAGTATCTATGACACTGCTAGGAGTGAGCTGTTACTCTGCTTCCCTACCCTGGTAGGGTTTCCCACATAAATTATGTTACAGGATTGTAAAATGCATCACATAATGAAAAGCAGCACTGATTTTTATTTTGATAAAACAGTATTTGATTTCTCTAGTTACAGAATTACTTAAATGTCTCAATAGATAATCATCAGTATTGCCTTTTTTGTTTTGAAGCATAAAATGATACTTTATTGTCTAGAGATTCCTTTGAAAGGGTTTTAGAAATAGTGATTTTTATAGAAGTACCTGCTAGAATTAAGTATAATCCTGTAAAAGTACATTTGTGTTTCAACTTGAGGTTGTTTGGCCAGGGGACATTGAAAGCTAATATCTGATTTCTGTCTTAAAGCCAGATTATGTGGGCCCAAGTAGAACCCTTAGCATTGCTGCCAGGTTACATCTTGATCCTTTGTCAGGAAACTAGTCTAGAGCTCTGCTATTCTCACTCGCGTTACTGTTGCATCTTCCTTAGCTGCAGCTGACTCTGAGGCTACTGGTAATGAGGATAGAAAAGCTCTGTGATGAGAATGTACACAGCCTTTATCATCTTTCCTAAGGATTAACTTGAGCAAATTAACAATGTTAAATCAAGTTATTTTAGCAATGGATTTTCATTCCCCTCAAATGACAGAGCACCTTATTTAAAAAGCATTGGTTTTTCTGTTTCTCTAGAAACTTTACATATTCCTGTTCCAAGACATCTTGGTTTTGACTCGACCTGTTACACGGAATGAGCGTCCCTACTACCAGGTGTACCGGCAGCCGATTCCAGTGCAGGAGCTGGTCTTGGAAGACCTCCAGGACGGAGATGTGCGGATGGGGGGCTCCTTCCGAGGGGCTTTCAGCAACTCGGACAAAGGTAAAGCAAAGGAACTCTGAGCCACTTAAAGTCTAAAGGGAATTCTCTTCTGACACAAGAGTTTTGTTCATGCCTGGGGGTCAGGTGGCTGCCTCTTGTGTGTGAGGTGCTGGGTTCAGTCCCCGGCGCCTAGAATGTTTGGGAAGTGATATGGTCCCACAGGCCTAAGCCCACAACCTCAGTGCATTGCCAGGCAATGTCCCTACTCTTCCGGCTGGGCAATGTGGGCAAACTCCTAACACTGCTAAGATTGTTAAGTGCTTTATCCAGGATGGACTACTTTTAAGTTCTTGCTTTTATTTTCCTAGCTAAAAATATCTTCCGAGTTCGCTGCCAAGACCTCTCTCCCGGCCAGTCACACACGCTGCAGGCCAACGACGTGTTCCACAAGCAGCAGTGGCTGCACTGCCTGCGGGCTGCCATTGCCCCCACCCAGCCGGCCACCAGCCCCGGCGAGCTGCAGGGCCTGCCCGAGCTCCATGAGGAGGGCGAGGAGAACGATCCCTCTGCTGGCAACATCAGAGCCCAGAAAAGGGCGTCCACCACCTCCACAGCCACCCATCCCCACAGCAC